>NC_092807.1:29086260-29411467 GCF_040954645.1 Diabrotica undecimpunctata | reverse complement strand
AAATTTACAAAATACAAAATATCGTGCATATCTAGTTATACAAAGCTATAAATTCGTTCCTATTCGACGGCTACTAGTTTGTATAAATTATAAATTCGTAAAGATAAGATAGGATTAAGTGAATTCTCTCAAGATAGTGTACTCAATCCAACCATATATTTAGTGTACATAGCTGGCACACCCACCACAAATAATACTACGAGTGCTACGTATGTAGGTGGTAACGTCATAATGTCTACTTATATGAATCCAAGATTGACAATCAGAAATTTGCAAAACCATTTAAACCAATTAGGAAATATGGTGTGTCAAAGTAAGTAATATTAAATCCGTCTAAACCATCAAAATTGGACCAATACCAACGAAGATAAGAGATGGTGCCCCTTAAGCAATGCCTTCATATTTATATTTATTATTGTTTGGGAAAGTATGTACTATTTCTTTCATATTTTTACATTTAATATTTTTCTGTTACGGTACTGTAATGTTGTCTAATTCAATACTGTATTCTAACGACTTTGGTAAAATATATTGCTTCCTGTTATTTCGTAAAATTGCTAAACTGGCTATCTCATTTATTATGTTTTAAGTACGGAGAATTTGACTTCCTTTGTTATTTTTGTGTCGCCAATACACACAAGTGTAAGGTTTTGTATTAAGGTCACAATTAGCTTAAATTATCGCCACTCGAGCTCGCAATACAATAGAGTTATTTATTGGCATACCCTCTTGCTAACAACCGCTTCGAAGCGTGGCCGTAGGGTAGTTTTCTGACCTGACGATCTCAAGACACCACTTCAAAGTTCAAAAACACTTCATCCCAAGACAGCGACCGAAACACACCAAGTGTTTAGGCTCTCGTGCCAAATAGCCTCGTATTCGGCGTCCCGGGCGTCGTGATGCATCGCTACCAAATCTTCAGCCTGTTACGAATACATCAATATTTCAAAGGGTAAGTCTATATTCTTTGTACAAACAACAATAATGAATATGGCTAGTTAATTTCGTAATTTATCGACAGTTATATTTGCTATTTTTCGCTAATTGATTTACAAACAAAATATTGCATTTTTACTTAATAATTATTTATCTAATATCATTTAACTAGCGACCTAGTAAGTTTTATACAAAACAATTATTATAAAAACCATATTCGCCATCGCCTCCTCTTGTCAACGAACCCACCTACGTCACGATCCGACACGTGCCACGCTAAACGGCTACACCTGTCACACACACAGAGCTGACCCCTAAAAATCATACGAACAAGCTAAAGTTTGCAGAGAATATTAATTTTGGGACCCCAAAAAAGATGCAAAAAAGTTTACCACTTTTATCTCCGAGCTTTCCCCTAAAACTCCCCTCGCAGGGGGGTAAAAACACAAAAAAAAAATCAACAACAGTGACCTCTAAATGAAAGTAGCATCTCATCCACAGTTACATATTCTTTTAACGTATATAGCCTCTAGCAATTAGTCACAAAATTATTAAAAATATTTGAAATAGCCGCTGTTTTATAGGTTTTCTTCCGCTCTTCGCTATTCATGCTATTGTCAAATCTAAGACACGACAAAAGTATTTCAAATCTTCTTAAAGACATCGTCATTCTGAATATTGGCCGACTGAAAACATCTTTAGAAAACAGTTGAAGAATATGTTCATGAGAAAATTTATAATTGAAGATAGCATAAAAAGCCCAAGCAAAGCCTTCAACTCAACTATATTTGTGCTTCTGTTGTTTGATATATTAGTCGAATCAGATAACTTTTCTCTCATTATAATAATTTTTTGGTTTGTCCATGTTACAATTTGTTCCAACATTTCATCAGTAATCAACAACTTCCAAATATCTGATTTAGAAGGGCTATTTCTCAGAGTCCTGCTTACGCTGTTAGGCCTCGTAATCCTCTGACAATGTTATGTGTTCGTGTCCTTGTATTTCTCGGAGGCCCCGTTTCCTGCCACTGAAAACCATTTTTTCCTTTGAATATGTTCACATCCCCTTCTACTTGTAAAAAGTCGGTTCTGGATTGTAAATCATTCAACGGTTCATCTAATTCCAAAAGTTCGTGATCTGAATTCGATTCTTCGCTGCTAGATGGTTCACTTTGCCGAATTACATAGTCGGGATCTTCATCCGAATCATCTATAACATCTCTCATGTCCTCGTCACTCCCTTGCTCTGATAAATATAAATCTTGATCGTCGGCAAGTAGTAATCTTTGTATATTCTTTTTAAAATCTGGGTCAGCCAGATTTACTTTTTTATTACGGCCAGTTCCGCTAGGTCCTGCTCTATCCATTATTACTACAAAATTAAAAATTTTTAGAGTAATTATGTTTATTATACAAAAAATATGAAATACCTTATTGTTTATTAGTACACAATCCGTAACGAGTGGCCTCCTAGACCTATCATAAAAACCCTGCAATTCGAAACACCTGGCTTACTAGACCTACACGTTTTGAAAACTACTCTTACTACGACGTAAACACTAAAGCGATCGTTACGATACTGCAGACAGTTACGACAGTGCATGCGGCCTACACTGTTGCCGCCAATAACAGACTATCCTTTCGCTGTGGTCCGTTAGACCAATGTTTCGGGTTAAGGGTTAAATAAAATTTGTATCAGCTCGATGGTAAAAATTCGATACCTTTTGATCCAAACGTCCTATCGACAAAAGTCAAAATGGTTTAAACGTGAAGAGTGCAGCTTTCGTATGCAGTTTTTATATTTTGCCGAGAATAAACTCAGTTTTTATAAAGGTGGCGCGATTTTAGGCATTTTTTATGATTCTCGTGAAATCCATAAAATTGATCACTTTCATTGACCAGTTAAAGTAAAATTTTCATTTTTAGAGATCAATATTTAAAACCAATGACATGACATTTTAATGTTGAGTTCTTGTAACAAATATGAGGCATTTAAAATATGACTAAAAAAATTAAGAATTTATTGTTTTACAATACAAACGATCACAGAAAATGCATTTAAGAAGTTTTAAGAAAAAAAGTTAGATTGTATTGATCTCGTGAAAATCATAAAAAATGGCAAAAATCATGCCGTTTATTTATTTAACACCTGTATAAAATCAGAGTATTTGCGGCTAAACTCAAAAATTGCATAGGAAAGCTGAACCCTTTACCTTTAAAATGCATTTTGATTTTTGTCGATAGGGCACTTGAATCAAAAGATATCAAATTTTTACCGTCGAGCTGGTACAAATTTGATTGAACATTGATTTCGCGGGAGTAACTGACATGCAACATCAACGGTCGCTTCAAGCGTTGTTTATAAGAGAACGGTTTATTCCACACAAAAAATGCTTAAAAACACTTTTGTTCAAAATTATCTCAGCTACATTTTTTATTTGAAATATTTTTTTCTACGGTGTACACTTGATTTTTTTGCGTTTTTAAAAGCAAATTAATATGCTCGGCATAATTCAGTTTGTTTGTATAATTTTTAAAGGTTCAGTGACATTTTCGTCTCTGAGGACTGGAGTATTTTTCCACCGTCGGCAAAATTTTCCCAGACCCAACCATCCCACTAATTTTCATCGAAATATGTTATGTTTTTAACGGTTTTTAATGAATAACTTCATATGCCTTTGATCAAAAAAAGTATGCAAAATAATGAATCTTATAAAAGAAAAATGAGATTTGTTTTTATAAGATATTCTAGATGCAATATTAAGTAAGATATGGTCGGAGAAAGAAAACATTTTTTTTGCTAATTATTGGATCAATGTATTCATCAATGTCGTTAAATTGTAAGGAAAGGGTTGGTTTTTCGGGGGTCATGATTCAAAAGTTTTTTACAATCCATAAAAAGACCTTTAAAATGAGCACTACAAAAATTTATTTGCATGTAAACTAAATAAGTCACACCTCATAAATATGGACTCTTCGAATAATTTAAGGAAAAAGGGGCAGTATACTCGTAAGTAACCCAATATCCACCAGAATTAAAATTATTCGTTTTTGTTCTACATTACATTTTATTTAAGTGTTCTGTATGTACCGTAAAAAACAATGGAGATATCATCGATTAAAATAAATGTCTTGGTGTGAACATTTCCTGCTTCAAGTTTTTCAAACATTTTCCTTCAATTTTTTAAAATTGAAGGATAGTTTGGTTTTTGAATGAACCTAGCCTTGTAGCACTTGTAATTTCCTTTCAAATGGCTATGTATACATATTTGCAAATAAACTGAGAGCCGTTCACCGTGCTTCGGAGGGCACGTTAAGCTGTCGGTCCCATTGGGCTAGTGTACACGTTATAGTCGTCTTTAGGGATTAAGAGGATTAAACTAAACAAATACCGTTTTATAAACGAGGAATTTTTAGATATCTAAATGTAAAATTTAAACATTTTAAAGTATAAATAGGGTTTTTAAATATTTTCTGCATAAAGGGATGATTCTTGATGTTAAAAACTTAAGACGAATAAAACATCATTTCTTAAGCAAAGAATGAATTATTTTGAGTTCAAAATTTACCGATGCTTTCACTAAAACTAACAGAATACGTGTAAAAGGCCCATCAGACCTTTTACACAGCCGCTTAGGCGTAGGCCCGTATGGCAGGTCACATAGAGAACCTATCGTGGAATTTGAGCATCGAGACCAAGTGCTACAAACATGACTTGGTGGCTAGAGCACTAGGATGCCCATCCGACGCGGAGAACTAAATTTATTTTGCCAAATTGGCGGCTAAGTGACCGAGCAAGCACAAAGTTCGGGCAAAGAGTCCTCAACTTAGGTGAAAGGCCCTCTGTTCGAAACACACATTTTTTTAGAGACTCAAGTCCCAGTCATGTTAGAGTAACTTCTATATAGAGTCAGTAGTGTAAATAGGAAGAAAAGCCGATATGTGTGCTACCCCTACAGATAGGTGGCCTAACCCCAAGTAACTTTCAATATCATTATCCTCCCCACGTAAACCACACCTTGGGGAGGGGTGGAGGAAAAGCCTGAAGATCAGATGGGTACTAATTCACAGTGAGGTGAGACCGGTTCTATCTTCGTACATGCGGATACCACTATACAATGGTATACACATGTTTCTGGGTTCATCTCTATGAACTCACAAGAAAGAGTTCTATGTTCGATTAGGTCCTTGTTCAAATCGCGCTCATACTAGCCTACTTATATTCATTTAAGTTAGTCATTACTGCCTTAAAATCGAAAAAGTTCAGGGATTTCGTTGGATTTTTTTGATTTTTTGCAGGTTTTCTATATCTTTTTTAAAAACAATTTTTTTGATTTTAAACTTTAAACGGAAAATGCAGTTGGATTGTGTCGTATATATCATAGTACTCTTACCTAAAATCCACATAAGCAGGTTGGTAATTATTTATCACAGAATCATTCGATGGACATCTACTTACTGGTAGCCCAAAGGATAACATAATTCTTTTTTCTTGATCCCATTTGAACTGTATGGGATTTAGTCGCAAAAGCCCGTAAAAGGCTTTTCTTACTACTTTAAACATTTCACCCATAAAATACTGTTTATCCGGAAGATATTTCTTTGATTTATTTTGACAAAAATAATCCAGTTGCTCACATGCTGTAAGAATCGCAAAAAGGTTATGTTTTTCTTGAGCAATCACCATTTTTTTAAGTAAAGCTTCGGCCTCTTTTCTATAATTTAATTGAATCAAATACTGCTCTTGTTTTAACCGCCGTTCAACATTTGTGGTACATTTATCTTCTTGATATTTTAGGTGGTAAAATGGACGACGGGTACGTAAAAGCTCCTTAAAATAATAAAAAAAGTTAAATAATGAATAAATTTAAACTAACAGTCAATAATGCTAAACAGAATTACAGGCGCCAGGTTATATCTCAGATCTAGTTTTCGGCGATCGTCGCTTTTTATGTTCTGAGATTGCCATTCAAGATATTGTTTTGGAAACCTATTATTGTCGTTTACTAGATTTGCGTATAATTACTAGATTATTCGTTGTTTTTTTTTAACATTTTATACGATTGTTTCTTTAATTCTCATACGATTTATAACCTCTTTATTGACTTTCCAATTGCATCCACCTCACTACTCTGACTTTTTGGTTTTTGATGTTACTTTTTAAGTTTATGGACGACGTTATAGACTACTCTTGATCAGTGGCGGATCTAGACATTTGCTTTGGAAGAGGAACTTAAAAATAGTGGGAGAAAACTTCCAATGAAACTCCAACCAAAAGAAATACAAAAGATAAATCCAGAACTACATAAAAGCTATAAATAATGGGTTTGCTTTAATTTTGAACCTTCTTGGTGGGAAAATTTACCCATTTTCTTTTTCCCCCTTCTGTGTATCTGCCACTGCTCTTTATTGTAACTTCATCGATGTGTTAAATGTTTTTTTATCTAATTACTATGTAAAATATTATAAAGATATTGTGTTTTTATTTTTGCTTATGTATAAATACTTTTGGAATCAAAATGGTGCTCTGCCCTACTGCTCAGGTCTGGGTTCGTCCCCTGTTCATTCTCTCCCCACACCAATCCCAGAAAGGTACAGGAAATAAAAAAAACTTACGAAGTCATAGTAAAGGTATATATATATATATATATATATATATATATATATATATATATATATATATTTATTAAAAAATAATAAACTAAATGCATATTATTATGAATGTGAAACAAAAATAAATTTTTAAACTGAGACTCGAAAGATTTTGACGGTTGCCAATATAAAATATTTCTTCTTCTTCTTCTTTAGATGCAAATCCACTAATGGATGTTAGCGATCACATTTTCCATTAATTCTCTATTTCTTGCAATATGTATCAGAGATTGTATGTCGTTAATCCCTGTCCATTGCCTTATGTTTCGGAGCCAGGACATTTTCTTGCGTCCCATTCCTCTCTTGCCTTCAATTTTACCCTCGATTATAAGTTGGAGGAACTGGTATTTTTCATTTCGCATAATGTGACCTAGATACTCCGTTTTCCTTTTCTTGATGGTTTCGAAAAGTTGGCGTTCTTGGTTTATTCTTTTAAGGACATCTATATTTGTGATTTTCGCTGTCCATGGTATTTTTAGGATACGGCGATAGAGCCACATTTCGAAAGCTTCTAATCTGTTTATATCCCTCGTTTTGAGTGTCCAGCCCTCTGCGCCATATAGCAGCACTGACCACACGTAGCACTTAGTAAACCTTAGTCTCAGTTGAAGATCGAACTCTGAACAAGTCAGTACCTTCTTGAATTTACGAAAGCTTGTCGAGCTTGCTCAATGCGACATTTTACTTCCCTGTCCGATGCCCAGTCTTCAAAAAGCCACGATCCCAGGTATTTAAATTTACTCACTCTTTCAATGGACTTAGTATTCAGTGTTATGGTGGAGTTTTCAAGTGCATCCAAGTTTCTGGAGATGATCATAAATTTGGTTTTTTTGGTATTAATCTCTAATCCCATTCGCTTACTGTATTCTCTGATTATAGTGACAAGTTGTTGAAGATCGACTATGTTGTCACAAATTAAGACACCATCATCAGCATATCGTATGTTGTTGATCAGTAATCCATTCACTTTGATTCCCATCTTTGCATCCTCCAGAGACTCTTGAAATATGGCCTCCGAATAAATGTTAAATAAAAGAGGGGAAAGCACACATCCCTGTCGAACGCCCCTTCTTATATGTATGGGTTTGGATATAGAATTGTCTATTTTTAACTGTGCCGTTTGATGCCAGTACAAGTTTTCAATGCATCTTATGTCTTTTTGGTCTATATCAACTTTCTTGAGGATCTGCATTAACTTGTGGTGTTGGACACGATCAAACGCTTTTTGGTAATCTAAAAAGCATAGGAACACATCCTTCTTCTGATCGTAACAATTTTGGACCAGCACCTGTGTTGCTACTATTGCTTCTCGTGTTCCTAAACCTTGCCTAAACCCGGGAGTCACTGATGTCCCATTCGCATTTTTTGTATACACTCTTTTGTATAAAATATTTAAAGTATAAAAAAGTACTCAGCTTTAGTTCGTTTTGAAGGAGTCGTTCAGTTCTCCAGGAAGGATTCCGATATTTGTGGAAGTTAACTGCTGTCGGTGGTTGTTCGTTGGGTTAAGGGGGTTGTTGGAAATGGGTTTCAAATTATATTCTGATGCATTACTGGAGTTAAGGTAGTATAGGTGGTTGCTGATTGTTTCCCCAAGGTAGTGTGGTTGGCTATTGCTTGCTCCCCTATAGTAGCAATTTGTGTGACTAAAGTTTCATTGTAGAATGATTTTAGTGATATGATTGAAAAGAGCGCAAATAAAAATTTGTATCGGCCTATATAGGATGGAACGGCTACTAAAAATATTTATAATTTAGTGAGGTCGCTTTGGAATAATATAGTACGGGGGACAAGTACTAAGCGGAGCTTTGTGTTACGTTAAATTGGTTGATTGGAACGTAACAATTAAGGCACTTTAAAACATAGTTAGGTAAAAAGTTAAACCTGATGACATTCCCTGAGAATTGTGAACAGCGTTAGGAGAAATAGGAAGGAGTTGTACTTCTGTATATCTTCTGGGTATTGGTTGTTCGTAATTATATAATTTTTTTTACAATAGAGCTTCTGGTTTCTTCTTTCTGTTTACTTTCTGTTAAGTATTTTTTTCCTTCAGTTCTCCTCTTTTGTACTGTGCTTTACGTGCTCGTACGACTACCTGACGTTTCTGAAACCGAATTTCTTTAACTTCTGGTCCAGTCTCCTCTGGTGAAGGTTCTTTTTGGATTCGTCCTGCAGTTGATATATGTTGAACTTAATTTCTCCTTTTTTTCCGCCATTTTGTACTTGGCGTTCCTCCCTCTTGGTAGCTTTGGTATTCAACGTGTAGAAAAAACCCGTTTTTAAAATTATTATAGGATGGATAGTCTTCTCTCTTAACTCGTGACTACAACTCCCAGTCCGGCCACTGCTCTTAATTTTTTTACACTTACACAGTAGAAGATGTCATCCATAAATTGTGCACAATTTTCGTTTTTCTTGGTTTAAGTGGTTATCAAAATGTTAAGGTGCATCATCTTAAATTATTCTATCACCTCTTTGTCTTTGGTTCGTCACCTTGGATGTTACAAGTACTCCACGTGATTTCCCTCGTTTTTTTGAAATTTAAGACTATTTTCTTTTACTTAAAGCAGTACTGCTCCCCCTTATCTCATGGGACTACCTCCGTTAAAGGTTTGGATTACCATCAGAATAACATCCTGATTTTTTATACTTATTTTTGTATATTCGTTCTTTTTAGTTTGTACTTATACTAGGGTGCTAAAGTCTGACGCTAAAATAATCACTTTAGAGGATCTGTAAATTAAGCCGCCAATTCTTAATCCTGTCGCTCATTCTGGATCAAATCCTGCTGGACTTTATAACAGCTCTAAAATCTGGAATGTCACTTCCGCTAGACCTGGCGTTTGAAGGTTATCTTCTGGGAAGGTCTCCGTTATGTATCCACAGAACTGTGTCACTAGCTTGTGAATTTTGTCATTTGTTTACTACGGCTATTAAAGTGAAAGGTGTCCACAATCTGACGTAAATGCTTCAGGCAAGAATTATCCATGTAAGCGTTAGAGAAGGAGGTTCTCTCTTAATGAACCAGATTAATATATTTATGATTTCACGCCCAAAGGCTAAATTACTTTATTTTGGTCAAAAATGAGTAGCGATTGATACAAGATACTGCTTTAAAAAGCTGTATATCGTAAAGATACGAAAGGATACTTGTTTTAATTAAAGTGTTCTCTTTTTGCGTGGTCAAATTATTGTGAAAGTCATTTTAGGGTTTGGATAATTAAAGTTTATTTCCATCATATTGATAACACATTATGTATGCAAATCCCTAAACTGTTGATACGGGTGACTCAATGAAAAATATATATTTGTCAACAAGTTTGCAGAAGTATATAGGAAAACAATTTTAAATTGAGTATGACCACCAGGTATAAAGGTTGAAGCAGAATAGAATACAATAGTTTTGAGGGTTACTAATACTTAAATAAAGTTGCCAATGTCGGAGTGATGGAGATTAACAGGTACTAATGAATTTGCAAGAAATGTAAGGTGTTTATTTTATTGGTTATATATAAAATAATTTGTGGCCGTAACAGGGACCGATTTGTAAAAAAATAAATATTATTTTAATCAAATTCAATTTCAGATTCACTGCTTTCTTCAGAATCTAAGGAATCTTCAACTCCAATGTTAATTATTACCGGTTCCAGCATTGCATCAGTCATATTATCCAAATTCCACATTTTATTTTCTTCCTTGTGAGCATGAATAACAGCATTTTTCCAATTTTCTGGAGTTACTTTTGATAAGGAATGTTCTAATAATTGTTGTAAGTCTTCTAATTTAAAAGTTTCGTTGTTGCGTCCGACTTCACCCTTTACTTGAGACCATATATTTTCTATCGGATTCAGATCACAGTGGTACGGGGGTAAACGTAAAATAATTACATCACGGTTTAATGCCATTTCATCAATTATATATTTTTTATAAGCTGCTTTATGTTTCCCTACAATAGGTAATAATTCCCTTTTTGTCGAATTCTCCTTGTACTCAATTGCGTGTTTATCCAACCATTCGATTATCTCTCCTTTTTTCCATGCCGTTGTTGGCAATTTTTCTGCTAGTCTTGAATGGTAACTAGCATTATCCATGACTATGACAGAATTTTTTGGAATTAAATTCAACATTTGCTCAAAATATTCTTCAAAAACGTCAGCAGTCATTTCCTCGTGGTAATCTATGGTTGATTTTGAGGCAAAACTTAATAATCCACCATTGATAAAACCGTATTCGTTTCCAATATGGATTATTATGAGTCTGCGTCCTTTTCCAACGGGAATATTGTTTATTCCAGTAGATACACCTTCGATGAATGCCTGACGGGAACTTTTCACATTTGTATCAACCCATAGATATGGTACAGTATGACCTTCATTTAGCCAAGTCTCGTTCAAAAAAAAATTGTTTTTCCTTCTTCTCGGTACTTTTTAATAGTTCTTAGATAATCTCGTCTCCAACATACAATGTAATCTTTTTCAATTAAAACGGATTTTCTTCTATTCGTTTGCCAACGAAATACCATCTCTCTCAATAGTCCCCATCATTTATTGTTGCTTATGATTGGTAACAATTCGTTTTCTCTAATTAATGTTTGGATTTTGTCCAATGTTGGAAATTCTTTGTGAAAAAAAAAATGAGTGGACGCTGCGTCTTATCATGTTTTTATATATTTCTTCAATTTCCAAGGGTTTACTCCCTCCACTCTTCTTGGGAGATGAAACAGTTCCTCCTTTTCTTTCTTTTAGGAATCTATAAATTGTTACTTCTCCAATTACTGTCATATTTGGACACATGTTAACGATTTCACGAACATTACTTAAAGGGCGTTGATATACAAGTGCATCGTGTACATTTAATATTATATTTTTCTCTCTTAGACTGAAGGCACCTTTACAACTACACTTAACCGGGATAAAACCTGTTGTCAACGTCAATTTTAAATGCAAATAACAAAATATCGACACCAAAAACGTAGGTAGGTAAGACATGAACAATGTACATCTACAAACTAAATGGAAGATGCAAACAATTTCTAATTTATATTATTGGCATAAGCTGTAATGTGGCATAAAAACTACTTAAATTATCATTAGTGAAGCCTTATCAGTAATTCCAGGTAATCGTTCAAAGAAGGTATTCTTTTTGTGTCAGGCGATAACTTGTATAGAAAACAATAACAGATATATTTTTTTTAATATTTTAACGTATAATTTTTATTAGGTACCTGTTTAAACGATACAACTTCATATGCTTTTTTAGCCAGAGCTTTAAGTTTCTTCGTTCCTTTAGTGTTTGGACATTCAATACCATGTTTATGTTTTATATTTTTAAGGAATATCTTCTCTCTATACATGATATCTAAATACTTTTCTGACATAAAATTTTCAATGTTAGTTGTATAATGCTGCAGGGGAGAAAATGGATACTCTTGAGTAAATGGTGGTATCACAATATTGCTTCTCGTTTCTGTCACATCGTGAAGAGTGTCGTATATTTCTGAAATAAAGAAAGTAGGTATACCTAAGAAAACCTAAAAAAAAAAATATAATAGCCATCCTATAGACGTATATCTTAACATAGACTGAGCATGCCAGCAACGAGCAGTGACGATCAAATCTTTTGCGGTCGTTCGATCAGTCTCTCTCTAGCGCAGTGCAACTCCTCGCTCTCTGTCTACCGATAAAAAATACGCTGCTTTGCTTACTTACAGTAAGAGAGAAACAAGTAACAAAACGAAAACAATGATGGTGTCGTTACTTAGCTCTACAGACTATTCGGTCTATATTACTATACGAGTTTAAATCTATCAGCTATACCACAGATTAACAGACCACAGATACGAAAGCTACCCGATGAGAGTGGTGCAGAATTTGGTAACGTTGAAACTAAGGAAAACCGTTGTTGTGCTGGTGTTTGCACCAATAATTAATTTGGTCTATATTAGTTACTTTAACATCTGATTTGATATTTAATTTACCTACACTAAAAATTAAGACAAACAAAGCTTAACAAAACATTGGTCCTTTAATAAAATTCTATGTTGAACGAAAAACTATAAAAAGTAGCTTTGAAGTAAACAGGAAATAAATAATATAATAGGTAATTTGGAAAATTTAGGTATGTCCTTAACAAAACAAGAGAAAGTAAACTGGCTGTTAGAAAAGTGATAGTCGTTAAAGATTTAACATACAGGGTGTTTCAAAAAAGGTAACCCCGTCTTAGGGTAAGTAAAAAACTGAAAAATAATTGGGGTTTGTTTAGTAAAAAATTCTTGTAACGCCATCCATTTTCAAGATACAGGGCGTTGAAGAAAAAAAATTACGCATTTTTTACGATTTTGCCGAAACTACTGGCAACATTGTAATGAAATTTTATATGAATATGTTTTGGAGGCTGATACATCCCATGAATTGTCTCATGTTTTTATATCTGATTCTCATAAAGGGCGCTATTAATCAAAGTTTCAAGTAAACTTAAACATCATTCAATTTTACACGAAAAAGGTACTCTTGGTAAAACTCGATACTCTGTACAGTTTTCGGAATATTTTGATTTGAAAATTATGAAGTAATAATTGATGCTGGTATAAAATAGTTAGTAATTAAACAAAACTCACAAGAAGAAAATTAAATTAATGACTAAGAACATAAAATAAAATTCAATTACAATAAGTGTTCAAAATGCCATCCGTTTTCGCGAATACACAAGTCTATTCTTTTTTCTAAAGATTCCATTAACCTTCTAAACGGTAGGGGATCAGCTATGATGTCATTAAATTGACGTTGAATTCTTTCTTCCAATTCTTGGAGTGAATTTACCTCTGTAGCATTGACTTTTTCCTTAATATACGACCAAACTGCGTAGTCCAAAAGGTTAAAATCGCATGACCGACGAGGCCAATGAATCGGAGCTTCTGCACCTCTACCAATCCATCGATTCGGAAAATGATTACTCAACCAATTACGACACCTTCTATCAAAGTGTGGTGGAGCTCCATCGTGCATAAAAAATAAAGATCTTTGCTCGTTTAGCGTTAAATCTTCTAATATCTCGAATAAAGAGTTGTTTAAAAAGTCAAGATACATATCACCATTTAAATTTCCAGGTAGAATACAATAACCTATTAATTTGTTACCTAAAGTTGCTGCCCAAACATTAATTTTAAATGAGTGTTGATAATGTGATACCCTTTTGACTCGTGGATTCTCATCACACCAGTAGTGTGCATTATGGGAGTTAAACATACCTTGTCGCGTAAAGGTGGCCTCGTCCGTAAAAAGAATGCATTTTAAAAAATTTGGATTGTGGGCTGTCCTTTGTTGCAATGTTTCACAAAAATCCACTCTAACCGGTAGATCATCTGGCAAGAGCTCTTGGTCTTATCTGTAATGATAAGGATGTAATTGCTGTTCTTTCAGTATCCGCCAAGTACTTGAAGAAGAAGTATTTGTTTGTCTTGTTATATTCCTTACGCTAACTGTTGGATCTTGATCAAGTAAATTTAAAATATTATGTTCTTTATTAATTGTTCTTGTTGTTCTTGGTCTACCAGAATTTATTTTATTTGGTCTCACATTCCCAGTTTCTCGACAACGTCGTTCAACGGCTCTAAATGTTTTTTTACTTGGTAAGTTTCTTCTAGGAAACTTTTCTGCATAACGTATCACAGCTGCATTAGAACATCCTAAACATTCGCCTAAGGTTAATAACATGTCAGTGTATTCAACATTTGAGTACATTTTGATTTGATTTTACTAATAACAAGGTTTCGAAACTCCAATTATTGTTGATTTATCGTCATAACAATCAATAAATGTCAGATTTCCATGGCACACTTGGAGAAAATAGAGGTATACCTATTAGAACTTTATCATTACTACCAGTATCAATTATTACTTCATAATTTTCAAATCAAAATATTCCGAAAACGGTACACAGTATCGAATTTTACCAAGAGTACTTTTTCGTGTAAAATTGAATGATGTTTAAGTTTACTTGAAATTTTGAATAATAATTATACTCTTAAAAAAGTTATATTGACTAATACTTTGTACGATCCGTGTAACTAGCGCCCTTTATGAGAATCAGATATAAAAACATGGGACATTCAAGTTTACCAAAACTCGGTACCCAGGGTTGACGCTACAGTTTCGCATCTGTGTGTTATGTTAATCTATGGCCATACACAAATAAATAAAGTTGATATCACTCTATGCTCTCCATTATAACCGCCTTAAACTTTTATATTAGTTATTAAAACTCTCTAGTTTGCAATTTCAATGTAAATTATGATCGATGTATGTATTGATCGATGACCTTAGGATGATAGAAAACACCATTCAATACAAAGCTTTATTTAAAAACTACAACGATGAAATAACAGTACAGAAAGTCCAAGATACAATCTTCTTCATGTACCCTGTCCTTTCAGAACGTTGGTGAGCGTTTGACTCAGTCCAGCATAGCTCCATGTTAAGAGCTCTTACAGAGCGCAGTATTGATCACAGGTACATAACTCTTCTTCGGAATATATATATATATATATATATATATATATATATATATATATATATATCTATATATATATATATATATATATATATACACGATGCTTATCTTAATCGTCCTTAGACGTCCTACAACAAGGTGGTCAGATGACATTAAGCGCATTCAGCACAACTGAATTCAGGGTGCTCAAGATAGAATGCATTAGAATTATTTACGGGAGGCCTATGTACAGCAGTGGACTCAAAACGGATGATGATGATGTTGAAGGAAACATATTTCTAAACAAATTCAGTAATGCATAAAATTCAATAAAATTTTTTTTATCAGTTTATGATAAAAGAATTAGCGTCTCGGGTCCGTTGGACTAACCTTGCCCGGATAAGTTTTAACTAATGTAAACAAGAATAAAACCAATACATACCCCTCTTACTTTCTGGTTGACTATCTCTCACAGTTAAACGTTTGAGTTTCTTCTTTTCCTTCTCAGTATTGTTTTTTAAAATTATTTTTCCAATATTAAACTTATGATCTCTTTTTCTCTTTGCAATAAAGTTGTCGGGGTGGGATGCGACAATATTTTTTACCCAGGCAATTTTTCTAATTAATTTAAAATAATCACGCAGAGGGCTACCAGCAGATTCCCCTATACAATTTTCAATAGCAATGGAACACTAAAATAAAAGTGATTAGCTTTACTATTAAAATCCATTACTAAAATCTAAGTAGAATCCGAGCAGATTTATAAAATAGGAAAACAAGAAACAGAAGGTTATCACAGACCTGTATTCTTCTTGACACCGTGGAAAACTGAAGTCGTAATAAAATCCGAATAACGTACACAAACGAACTAGCCGTCTCATTGTCAGTTGAATACTGATCGTCGAAATATAATATAAAAAACAAAAATAAAAATAATAACGTTTATTGCCTTAATAAAAATTATATTTCATTCCTAAGATATTTTAACTTAAATTATCATAGACTTCTTTCTTGACGTCCGGCTTCTGCACCGCCTACTGGTTGAACTGCTTCCTATCGGATCTTGAATTTTTTTGTCCTGGACTCCTTGGCTTCTTTTCTGTAGGTACTTGTTTTCGGCATCATACCTACTTCCCTGACTGGCTGTCTTCGACAACCTTCCAGCTAGAACCTGGTCATATGGTCGAGCAGTCTGTGAGTCGATCTAAACATCCTGTGATGCCGATTCTTGTCGAGGATGTCTCTGGTCTTATGGAGTCTTCTTGTGACTTGGTGAAAGAAATACCTTGTCCTTTTTTCAGCCACCTCCCTTAGTGGTGTATACTGGAGACTATATTTGATGGTTGCATTTGTTGTCCGTTCTTCCCATATTGATCCATCGATGATCCTGTAACATGACATCGCTGTTGCTTTAAGTTTCTTCCAGTTACAACATAACCGATCTAACCTAAGCCTGGTATAACTGGATCTTATTGGCCGTCGTAAGTGGACTGGATTTGAAAATATATGAAGTATTAGTTTTTGAGCAGTGTTTGCTTTTACCTTGATTTGTTGAGTATTTTTTTGAAGTTAGGTTTCCTGTTAAGATGGACTCCTAGGTACTTGATTGATTCCTCTGACTGGATCCTGTTTCCTCCTATTGATATTTCTACCATTGGTGGACTTGAGTCCTGAGTGAACATTTATCGGTGTATTCCGTGATTCTACTGAGGCGGTTTTCTATGTTTTGGACTATTCTTCTATCATCCTTTTCTGTTGCATATATCGCCGTGTCGTCTTCGTGGAGGGCTTTAGTTGTTTTTGGATCTATTGGTAAATCTGAAACAATAATATAAAATGGGCAAGAGTATACTGCCCTGAGGTGTCCCTTCTTCGATTTCTTAAATTCTGGGCGTCTTTTGGTCGGCTGAAACTTGAAATGTTCTATTAGTTAGATATGTATCACATAATATTACCTAAATAATGAAGCAATCTAGCTCTGTCCATCTTGCAGATTAGTGCCTTCTTCCAGACCGTGTCATATGCCTTCTCTATGTTCAGGATGGTCATTTTTGTCTTCTGTCTTCTGTTGAATCTAATCTTCGTGTCGCTAGTAGCTCTTGCCAGTTGGAGTTCGCAGTTTCTTTCTCTTCTGAATCCGAACTGGACCTCCTGAATTATTCTTCTTTTTTTCTGCTTGCTTTATCATTCTTCTGTAGATGATTTTTTGCAGTACATTTCCTAATGTTTCCAGTAGTGAGATGGGTCTGTAGCTTTTCGGTCTTCTTCCGTCCTTCCTTGGTTTTAGTATAGAGATGATCTTGGCGTGCTTCGAGTTACTCGGAAAATGTGCTTTTTCCAGGCAGTTTCGTCGAAAAGCAGATGAAAAGGTACATATATGCCTGGCCAGATAGAGGAGGGAAAAACCTCGAAACTCGTCAACACATACTTGTCGTTACGGGTTAATAAAAAATCCCTAATAAAATTATTTAGTTCTCGACTAACTAAACAGATCTTGTCGAATGTGGAAATTGTGGAATAAGTGCTTTAATAAAGTCCTCGTAGACATACCGTCTCAGGACTTGCAACTTAATGTAGAGTCATATGTCGCCATGTTACCAATCCAACGGTAACTTTACCATCTTAATTATAAACTAGACATAATGTAAACTAAATTTCATTTAGCAATTTTTAAAGGGTTTTTACCCCCATATTTAGTGGCTATTTCCATGTATTAACCTGACACTGATGATGGAATACTTATTCCGAAGACGTTTTGTCAATTTAACATAGCCCAAATGGGCTTTTATATACCTTTTTTAAAGGATTTTATTGAAAAATTTTTTTAATATATGGTATACAGCCAAATACAGGAACTTACTTTCCTTGTGGAGTGGAATAATTGTGTTCGGGGAAAAAATGAATCGATGTCAACAAAAACGTTTTAAAGTCATGAAAACCATTTTTGAGAAAAACTGGAAAAACTGTATAAATTTGTATTAGTCATTTAAATAAACACCAAACAATTTGGGATAATTTTTGATACTTTAAGATGTAATGTTTGAAAATTCTTAGTGCAAATTAATATTATGTCTATATATTGAATATACTACTACTAAGGATTTCCACAGTTTTCACTGTCTTCATTCACTCAACCGTTTTCTCCAATTTTCCCTGTCATTCCAGTCTCCATCTCGCAGGGTTCTTTTCTCCATAGCCTCGTCGATTTCATCTCTGAATGACCTTCGGGGTCTTCCTCTCTTTCTTCTTCCAATCGGGCTCCATTCTGTGATTTTGTTTATCCAGCGTCCTCTGTCCGCTCTTCTGACGTGGCCGTACCAGGATAGTCTCTTCTCCTCTATATAGTCGATTATGTCTGATTGCACTCCCATTCTCCGCTTAATCTCTGCGTTTTCAATTCTGTCTCTTTTTGTAAGTCTACAGCTTCTCCTCAGGAACTCCATTTCTACTGCTCTTATTCTACCTCTATTTCTCTTGTTTATTGTCCAGTTTTCGGACCCATATGTCAGGATACTTCTTGTCAGGGTATTATATATTCTCTTTTTTGTCTTTATCGTAATGTTCTTATCCCACAACACTGAGTTTAGTTGTCTTATACAGTTTCTTGTTTGTCTCAGTCTGTTGTTTATATCTTCTTCTGTTGTTCCCTGGTTCGATATTATGGTTCCTAAATACTTGAATTTATCTGTTCCATTTATTTGTCTTCCCTCTTCTATTTCTAAGTTTATTTCCATTTCGTTGTTTTTATATTCTTCTTCTAGTTTTCTGAGCATAAAGCTGAGATCTTCTTCATCTTGTGCGATGACTACTTGATCGTCGGCAAAACTTAAGGTGTATAGGTATTCGTCTCTTACTGGTATGCCCATTCCTTCGCACTTTCTCCTCCATGGTTTGAGTGTCTTTTCCAAGAATATTTTAAACAGAGTAGGGGACGTAGCACAGCCTTGTAGAAGTCCTTTTGTCGTCTTAAATGGATTGTAGGCTTTATTTCCACATTTAATAGCTACTTTGTTTTCTTTGTATAATGCTTTAACTGCTTTTATTAGTGTTTGTCGGATTCCGAGATCATTCATTGCTTCCCATAATTTGACTTTAGGTATTGAGTCATATGCTTTCTTTAGATCAACAAAGGCCAGATGGACCTGTCTACCTTTTGCCATTTTCTTCTCTATCAGTTGTTCTAATGTGTACGTATGATCTAGGCATGATTTTCCTACTGTGAACCCTGCTTGGTCTTCTCCAGTATATTGAATATAAATATTCAAATTTTGTCGGCTTGGAACTTTTTTATTTACATTCTTAAGATAATACAACAAACCTTTATTTTGTTAAAAAAATATATATTTAACCTACAAAAATACAATTATAAGTAAAAATTTTAAATTCAAATATTCAGTTATTTTTTTGAATGCTTTAAAGTGCCATGTTTCCACCTATTGGACGTCGTGTTCATCTTCTCCAGCATTGGGAGTATCAGTTGTTGGCCACTTCATTAATTCGTCGTTAAACTATCTGATACTACCAGGTATATAAGGTCACAACTTACCAATATTTTGGAGCTTCACTTTTTAATGGGGTACTTTACGGTATGAATAACAAATTATTTTGGGAAATTCAATTGATTAATTGTTGACTAGAGAAAGTTTATAGGTTTTTTCCATGAACTCATCAATAAAAGACCTACAAACAATCACACCTTTAGCTGTTCTATAAGTCAAGTGCATTAAAGAACTGATTCCAAAAGATATCTTATTCTTAGCAAGAACACGTTTTCCTCTCGATTTCTCAGAAATGCGCGTCTTTTTATAGTAGGTTGGTCACCAATGTTGGAAATCTAGTATATCTTCTGTGCTAACTTTTTTGACTGTAAATTTATCCATCATATTATTCGAAATAATAAAAATTTCGGTTATCGTGTGTAAGGTGTACACCCTATCATGTCTTTTTAGTTTTCTCTTGATGATTGAAAAATCCCTGTCACAAGGTAGGTAGGAGTATCTTCTAATGGAGCAATACTGCTCAATTCAATTAAACCGACCACTGTCGATAACGGCTAAAAAACACTCTATTTTGGGGGTATTTCGCTTTAAACATATTATATAAAATTGTAACATTCAGTCTTGCGCCCAAATATTTTATAGTCTTTCCTGCGTTATTACTTTATTTAATGGATAACTTTCAATATGTTGTCTTATTAATAACCTAGTATGACCACTGATTACATGAGTACCCAATTTTTTTGCCATGAAAATCCTTCGGGATTTTACCCGTTAATAAAAATGAGCTAAGCCTTCTAATACAACTTATTTTATTGCCATAAAGTGACTTACATGCTTCTAAACATACCTTTTATTTGGTTTCACCCAGAATTACCTCGTATATAAAATAAACAATATAAGCAGCCATCGCTTCTGCACCTTATTTTCTGGGTCTATGGGTATTTACATTGTTGCAGGTAACTAATGATTGTAAAAAAATATTCTGCTCGTTCTTAGTTTCCAATATTCCCAAATAAACGAATATCTCTTCAGCTTTGGTGTGCTGTCTGTACACTTATGCTTACATCTGAAATCAAAAAAGTTTCGATGAAATAAACCTTATTTTATTACGTACAAAAACATCGATAATACAATGTTAACATAGGCTATAATCATTGAACGTTATTTTTTACCAGTGTCATAATATTTTATTATGGAGCTACACGGACTGCAAAACGTATCTTACCTGCAATCAGGGCCAACAGTGATAGCTGGTACAATTCTAACTTTGTAATCAATGTACTCTTCACCTTTAAGTCTCGCATTTTTTAGGATATTTCTTTTTCACTTAGTTTCATTTCTTACTTTTCTTCCGTCGCTAGTACTGCTTTGTTCTTCATCCATCGCAATTTTTACAGAAATACAATAAACTGATGCTAAATACAACTTTAACCTCAGAACAAAAATCAAACATGTGGTTATTTAATTTTATGAGGAACTCACAGGACACAATAATACAGTACAATACACATATGTTGATAGTGTTGTCGACAAAAATATTCTGAGTCACTGACATAGAATCTTCTAGTTTACAATGATATATCTCAGCTTTATATTTAACATGCATAGAGAGTACAGATTTAGAATGTTTTTGCACCAAAAGATGCAATTCTGTTCATATAGTGAAGTCGTTTTACCCTGTCGTATTTCGGATTAACGCCCGAAAAATAATTTATGACTCTAGTTACAGCCACTCTGTTATGCTTTCCCTTTTCTACCTGCTTTGTGGTACCGAACCTCCTACTGGTCGGCTGTAGTACTTGAGGATAAAACAATTTTTTTATAAATCGTGAAAAAACGCAAATTGAATGCTTTGTGATAATAATTTATTAAAAATTTTTTTATATATCTCCGAGTGAGCGTCGAGTTGTGTTGAAAGTGGAAAATTATTTTACTTTAGAAAAAATCAACATGGGACCAATTACATCAGTACTGGCAACTCAAAAAAGGACAAGTGCAGCTTGTGGAATTTCAGAACGGACCTTGCAAAGAGTTCGCGAAATGAGTGAGGAGGAATTAAGTAAGGAAAATAAAAGGATTCGTTTGCATCCGAAAACCCTCGACTTGCCACAAAGTATTAAAATCTCAGTCAGAAATATCATTTATGACATGTACAAAGCAAAAAAACATGTTACAAGAAAGACACTTATTCAAAAAATAAAGGACAGAGAACTTTGTGATATGGGTTCGACCAGTTTATCAAAAGTATTAAAAGCTGTGGGTTTAAGATACAAAACAACCAATAATCGTAAAGTGTTGTGCGAGCTGTCCAATGTTGTTGGAAAAAGGTGGAAATTTATAAGAAACTATATAAAAAACAAGAATTCCGAATTTGCCAGACAATTTGTGTTTCTTGACGAAACATGGATTTTTGCGAAAGGAAATAATACCAAATCATCCTGGCAAGATGATTCATGCTATTCGAGTACTAGTGCGAGTAATGGTAAAAGATATATTATATTGCATGCAGGAAATACGGAAGGTTTTATACCCAATGCTAGTCTTATATTTTCTTTGAGAAAAAAAACTGATGATTACCATGGAAATATGGACGCCGATATTTTTGAACATTGGTTTGAGGAAAAATTATTAAAAAGTCTGGAAAATCCGTCATTAATAGTCTTAGACAATGCTTCGTATCACACCAGAGAGGAGGAAAAGTTTCCCACAAGCAGCTGGAAAAAAGAAGACTTAAGAAAGTGGCCGTCGGAGAAAAATATAGAACACGAACATCTAGTTTTAAAAGCTAAATTATTAAATAAGTGCAAAGAACACATTACTGAGAAAAAAATTGTCGTTGACCAAATGGCACTAAAATTTGGTCATGAGGTCCTAAGACTACCACCATATCACTGCCAGTACCATCCAATTGAATTGGTGTGGGGCATCACTAAAAACTACTATGATAAACATGCATGTAAGACCACCGACGACGCGTTTTACAACTCTGGCAAGATGTACTAAACCAAATCAATGAGAAACAATGGCGGAAATGTATTGAGCATACTGAAAAAAAATTTTATAGTCATATGAAATAGAACAAGTTATTGATGAAGTAAGACCTTTAATTATTCGTAATGATGAAGATTCAGATGAATCGGATAGCGAGTCAAATAGTGATACCTGTCCATAGATTAAGACGTAGATAGAAAAATTAACACAAAAGGGTACCAACCACCAAAAAAAAAAAATAATAAAACAAAAACCGCATGCAGGAGAGAGCCGGAGGCACGCCGCACGACGCTCTTGAATGCAAGCACCAAAAAAATTAGATTAGCAAGTATCGGCACACACAACCATCATTAGATCGCCGAACAATTGCTTTGACAGGTAGTGATAAAGCCAAATGGGCTAACCTACCACTTAAATGTAAATACACGGAAATCTCCCATACCGCGAAATAGTCGAGACCTGGCTCCAAAGACCAGGGGGCGGAGGAAAGCAGGGGCTGGTTGTACCGCAGGAGTACAACCTACCTCGGTGGGTTTGGGAAGGTGTGTGTGGGAAGTAGGAATAAGTCTTTATTTTATATATATATATATATATATATATATATATATATATATTTTTTTTATAGATATATTTATAAAATATATAAAAATAAAAATATAATACAAAATTTTGAACACCCAGTATTAACATTGGCAAATTTTTTTATGCTTAAATAAAAATAGACTTTAGTATACGCTGAAAAAGAATTTTTGTTTTTTCAGCATAAATATTAACCACAATATTAATTTTTGAAGTTGCATGTGTAATATGAAAAAATTTTCAAAAACTTTAAATATCTGAAAAACGGCTATTTTTTCGAGAATGGTATCCAAATAAAAATCAATCCAGAATTTTACGAAGATTCTAAAAAAAATAACAAAAATCACAGTTTCTATTCAAAATAAGAAACTTAATGGCGACTTCCGGTACAACCGGAAGCGCTAGAAGAATACAAATATTTAAAAAATGAAGAATGTTTTGCATAACCCATTATTCCAAGTTTGCAGAAACCAGTGACGACCAGAACTTTGAAAACTTTTAACCAACATGTTGCGTGAATCACCCTGTATATTTCATACTCAATGTTTATCAATTTACATTATGATATTTAATTATTATAAAACATAATACAAAGTTATTTTATTAAAAAAATCCCTAATGTCGTATTATCAAATTAAGAAAACCGTACATTTTTAATTTGAGAACCGCTGACTACCTGAGGCAAATCTGAACAGACCTTTTTATTACTTATGCGACAGGCGAAACGATCCTAATATAGAACAATTATTTTCCATCAAAATGTGAAAAATGAAAAAAAATGGCTTACGTTTTTGTTTATACCATTCAAATATTTTAAATTGTTATGAAGTATATATGATATTTAGAAAAAAAAAATGGTAATCAAGTTCCAATTCTATAGAGGTGTTTCCAATCTTAATTTGACGGAAGAATTTATTATAAATTTTATTAAAATATTTAACTTACGTGTCGAACTCCATCTGAGAATACTTCCGGCTTTATTCTTTCCGTTAGATGTCTCAAATTGTGGATTAAGGCGGTTTCGAACTCTGACATAAAATACAGATTAAGCGCTCTTTGAGCAGACACAGTCGGATTATCAGGTGCTATGTTGAACGCTCTGTACGTGTCAGCCAATGCACCTATATAATAACATGCTGCCGCTCTGGCCTTCGATCGACCCAGTAGGGACCTTATGCTATTTGGTGTTTGAGATACAGACTTATTAAAAAAGATTAAAGCTGAAATATAAAAAAAAATTATTTATTATGTTTAAGGAGGTATTTTCAAGCCGCAGTTAAAATAAGTGGCATTCAAATAAACTAACGTTTAAAAATTCTTTGAGAAGATGGCAGCACGTGCATCATATTCTAGTATTTTAATTTTCCCAAAATTTAATTCTCTTAACATCGAAATTTTTGCCAGCGATGCCAAGTATCGGCATCGAGTACAGTTCTCTCTAAGTATAGATCGTAACTTACAGCGAAGCCAAACTGAAAGGACTAGAAATAAATGAAAATATATCAAAATACATGAACGTAAGCAAGAAAAAGGAGATACAAATGATAGAACGGACAATAGATGCATACAGTTTCGAAGAGTTTGAAACATTTAAATATTTGCGAGTACTAGTCAACAAAAGAAATGAAAGTGTAGATATAAAAAGAAGAATTTAAGCAAAAAATGCAGCGTTTTATAGAAATAAAAAAATGTTTAGAGATAAGGAGATAAGCCGAATACAAAAATGAAAATCTACAAAACGACCATAGATCCAATAGTAATATACGCTGGAGAAACATTTACATTAATAGCAAGAGAAAATGAACAATTCAAAGTTTTTAAAAGGAAGATTATCAGAAAGATACTGGGACCAAAGAGGGAAAACGAAGAGGATGCAAGACAATGGATGAATAATGATGAACAAAATACAAGAATGCATGAGTCAAGAGAACATAGTTAGAGAACATTAAATCACAAAGAATTGGATGGTATGAACACATATTGAGGAGAGCGAAGAGCAATCCCTTAAGAGTTATAAGGGAATGGATATCACCAGGTAAAAGAATCAAAGCAGACCCAACCTGAGATAAAGACAACAAGTGGAAGAAAACAAGGAATATGAAAATTATAAATAACAATAAAAGAGAAAAATGGAGAAAAGTAGTGAAAAGAGCGAAGTCACACTAGACACTGTAAAACCAAACCCAGAATGGTTACACATACATATACAGATCACGACATTGTTTTATTGACCATACAACACAATAGCAATCGCTGTGACATGTTACATGTTTTCACCTCTATATACATTTCACATTAAGTACGAATTGTCGTAATTGTCACATTTACATTAAAAATTTGAAACTAAGTTCTAAAAGAATGAACTATTGCGTTGTATACCGTTCAAAAAAAGTGCAACTTGTAACATGGTACTTTCAGGGTCATTCGATACACGAAGTAATTGATTTATTTAATACTGCCTTCGAAAATAGATCCTCACCAAGTGTTACAACAGTTAAAAACACCATTAAACATTTTTAAACTTCGGGATGTGTAAACAGTTGTAAAAAGTGTACTGAAGGTAATGAACCACGTGTTAAACCTATCTATGAGGAGTGTCAAAACAGAGAAATTGATATTTGTGCTTTTCTGGAAGCTAGTGAACCCTGTAATAGTGTACAAATTGCTAGGGAAGTTAACGTGAATGCTCGAACTGTCCAGCGAGTTCTCGAAAGGAATATAGTTTTGTGAAATTATGTTAGATAATCAGAATGAAAATGTACACTTTTTAAAAAATATTTTATTTTTTGACGAATCTTCATCATTACATAAAAAACACAATCCATCCGTTGCAAGGTATTATTCTAGGAAAAATAAGTACCTCAGTGTTGCAGTACAAACGCAGCATCAGCAAAAGTTAAATGTTTGGACTGGCATGTTAGGCGACCATATTGTTGGTCCATTTTTTATCGATGGAAACCTATACGGGCCCAAATATTACAACTTTGACAGAATGAGATCATTCCGGCAGTTCGACGCCTTCCCGTTAATTTTCAGGAGGTTTATTTTCAACAAGATGGGTGTTCGGCTCACAACTCTAGAACAACTATTGACTTCCTTAATCAAACATTTCCTGATCGACTGATAAGTATACGTGGTACAATTAAATGGCCCGCTAGATCTTGTGACTTAGCGCCTAACGATTTTTTTTTGGGGGGTTTTCTCAAAGAAAACATTTATAGGCATCAGTTTGAAAGGGCCACAAACCTAGTCGAATTAAGGGAAAAAATAATTCATTTCTCTGCAAGTATTACACCAGCCCTACTCCAAAATATGAGGAGAAATCTGTATGACAGGTTTGTCATACAGATTTGAGTCCATAATTCATTAATCTGCTTTCCTAATTTTTATTTTTTGTTAGGTACATATTACGAAGTCTGTAGGTTCTTAATAAGGTAGTAATTTTTGTATTTAGGTTTGGAAGAACTTTATTTATTTTTTATTTAAAAGTACAAACGATTCCTATTCTGATTTTTTTTCTTCTTTCTTGTCTTATTGTTATATGGTTTGTCCATAAAATTTGTACAAGTTTCAGTGACAATAATGCATATTACTTATTTACTTAGCCCAGTTAGCCCAAGACTCCAGAACAGATCAGAGGTAATGTAAGTCGAAAAAACTTCACCAGCTACAGGGGGTCATGTAAGATGCCCCCATTTTCAGTTTTTTAATAATCAATAAGTTAAGTCTATTGCATTTATCTTGATAAAACCATGAGGATTATATTTTAATACGGATGTCCTTCGAAAGTTTTTTTTAAGTGGCCATACAATGTTTTTTAACAACTTTTTATTTAACTGATGATGGAATGATTTAATTCCGAAAAGATCTTCTTAAAATAAAAATTTAAGCTTGTAATAAGCAATTTTTTTATACCTTAATACACACGAACACCACGTGCTTTCTACTTATTTACTTACTTATTTATTTGCATTGCTATTAAGGCTAAAAAATGACCAAAAAATTAGTTTTAAAACAATATAATAAATATGCTCTAGAGACGGGATTGCAATAAATCTTAATTCCTAATGATCAACAAAACAATGTCGTCACTTTGTATAATGATATTTAATACAAAAGTTATCGTTTTGGTAAAATTTTTTGCTAGTTTTATATTTTCAATAACCTAAAAAATTGTATTAACTTAGCTGTTAATGATGGTATGAAGGGCAGTGAATAATAATAGATATTTCAATTAACTAAATGTTCTGGGATCTCACAAAGGATGGCGTCAGAATATCCACATTAACCATGTTGTTAGTATGTGTGTATAATAGCTTAAAACCACCTGGTTTTTAACACATTGTTTGTAGTTCTAACAATTCTCATGCCAAGGAATGGTAGAGTATCCCGTATCTCCTCCTCAACTGTGAATTCTATATGTTGATTATGGCTGTTGAAAATGTTGACAATTTCATAAACTCTATCTTTGAAAAGTGTCAAACCCAAATCATCCACATACCTCTTAATGTAAGGAATGAAGAAAGTACAATTGTTAACGCAATCATTAATGACATCATCCATGCTCAAAACTCAAATCTTTCCGATCATTAGTTTGTAATATGTAGTCAGGGAAACATTTATTTTCGTATTAGCAGTTTTCCTTTCAATGTAATTTTTATTTAAGATGTAAGAATTTAATGAAGTTAAGGATGAAGTTAATGAAATTAAGGATATTTTCTCGAGCTTTGAAAAAGCTCCATTAAACATCGGTCAAATAATAAATGAAGACAAAACAAAATAAATGGTCGTCTCAAAACAAGAACGACGGCGAATAAAGCAAAACATTACTATAAATGATCACAACTTCGAAGTGGTTAAAGAATTTAAATATCTAGGAGCAACAATCACAAATGACAACAAATTAGAGCGAGAAGTTGAAACGAGAATAATGGCAGGAAACAGATCTTCCTTTGCAATGCAACATCTAATGAAGTCAAAACTTCTTTCACGAGACACAAAAATCCGGATATATAAGACTATATTACGACCAGAAGTCGCGTATGGAAGCGAAACATGGACGCTAACAAAAAGAGAAATAAATAAATTGCTGGTGTGGGAACGTAAAATTCTTCGAATGATATATGGCCCTTGCAGAGACAGCGTGACAAACGAATGGAGGGGCAGATACAATAGCCAGCTAGAGTCTCTATTCGGAAAAGAAAATCTAGTCAGATATATAAAGGCCAATAGACTCAGATGAGCAGGGCATGTGATACGCAGTAACGACAATCGCCTTATAAACAATGTGTTCTGTTAAAGGCCAAAGGGAAGAATGTCTGTAGGGCGGCCTAGAAAAAGGTGGAAAGATGCAGTCAAAGAAGATCTAGAGAAAATGGGAGTGCGACAATGGGAATTACTGGCACAGAACCGATAAACATGGAAGGCAATAGTAAACGCGACTCACGAAGAGTTGTAGCGCCATTGATAATGATGAATTTAATGAAGTAATTTAAGTTAGTAGTTTCAATTAACCAATCTAGATTTATCTTAGATTTTATTTGGATATTTTTTATATTATTTTGTTATCACTTTATTGGTTACTGAAGAGAAGAAGAGAACCTACTATCGTGTAATACAATCTCGTAGAGTGCTAATTTCAAAATTTTAGCCGAATCAGACTAGTAGTTTTGTTTTGACGGCGTATGAAAGCGAGAGCGTCAATGACTCTTTTTATTCGGTGGCAACCGTCAAAAATTGGTATAACGAATTTTAACCAGGACGCCCGTCGATTTTTGATAAGGCACGTTTCGGTGTCCCGAAAATGGCTACTACAGAGGACGCGTAACAGAAATTAACGATTTTGTATTGGCAGACTGCCGACTTAAGGTGCGCGAGATAGCTGAGACAGCAGGCAGCATCTCAAAAGAGCGCACTGGCTCAAATTTTTGACATAAATAAGCTATCACAACAGGCAAAACCGTGAGACAACTTCAGAACAGTGTCTGACTATATTTAAGCCTAATCCGAATTAGTTTCTACGTCGTTTCGTAACCGTCGGCGAAACATGGATCAACTGGTACACATTAAAGACCAAGAAACAGCTAAAACTGTGGGTGTTACCTGGCATACGTGCTCCTAAAAAGCGAAGACTGTTCTATTGGACACAGAAACTCCACAAGGTCCTAGTACGCCGAATTATTAGGCCGATTCGACGCCAAATTGCAGAAAAACCTACCTCATTTGGCGAAAAAAAAAAAGTGATCTTCCGCCATGGCAGCGCACGGGCTCTAATCTTTGCCTTCGCCATGGCAAAATTGGTTAAATTGGATTACAAACTATTGCTTTATCCACTGTATTTTCCCGATTTGACTCCATGCCACTTCTTATTGTTTCAAAACTTAAAAAGAGTACTCGTTGAGCAGACGTATAAGTCGAATGAGGAGGTCAAGACCTCGAGAAAAACGTATTTTTCAGACGAGCTAGAGAAGTTCCAGCATTGCTGATTTAAATGTATCGAGGTAAAAAGAGAGTATCTTAAGAAATAAAGTTTTACTTTTCCAAAATTTTGTAGGCTAAGTACTTATCGGACCGCCCTAGTACGTTCATGCGTGAGTTGTTTCATTATAACCTATCCTCCACTCTCTCCTATAAGCCCGACCACGTGTCATTACATGGTGCCGAAAACCAAATCTGAAACCAAACCGAATACTTTAAGACTAAGAAGAGTATAAAAATGACATGGAATTCAAGGCAGCAACAAACTCAATGCAAATGTCATGTAATCTGTGCGAAAACTGGAAATTCATCATACAAAGATTTAAAAACTACCTTCAAGCAACATAACAAAAAAACCTGAAATAACCCAATGCGCACAACTTTTACAATTAATAGGGGACGAATGGTTTAAAATCCATAATACGTTCAAGTTCTCAACAGAAGAAAAAGATTCGTTAGAACCGTTGATCACAAAATTTGAAACACATTTCAAACCCAAAAACAATGTATCAAACGCAAGGTATTGCCTGTTTACCAGAAAACAAAATGAAGGTGAGTCAGTAGACAAATTTATAACAGATATTATAAACAAGGCAAACAATTGTGAGCTAGAGAATCTGGAGGACAGTCTGATTAAGACTTGCATAATATGTAGGGTAGCAGATGAAACTATGAGACAGAGGGAGAAAAAGATGAGATGAGCTTGGAAAAAGCAATCAATCTGTGTAACAGTATATAAAGCTCGAAAGTCCAATCTGAAAAATTGAAGTCAGAGGAGGTAAACTACATAAAGAAAGGAAACTTCAGCAAGAAATATGTAAATAAAGCCCAGTGGTAAGACAGAAGAGTGAATCCACCTTATTCGAAGTCTCAAGGCAGCCAGTTCAATGGCAAATCTGGAAGCGGTTCAGGGTGCAGTAGATGTGGAATGGAACACAGACGCCAAACCTGCAAGGCATATAAAGCTAAGTGTAATTTATGTATTAAGACAGGGCAATATGTAAAACTGTGTTTTTAAAAACAAATTAAATATGTAAATGTAGATGATTCAGAATCAGATTAATTGTTTATAGGTATGGTAAATACTAAAAATGACAGTTTTCACAATGATTTTATGGTACACTTTAAAGTTAATAAGCATAAATTAAGCTGTAGATTGGATACAGGGGTAATGGCAAATGTAATATCAATAAATAAGTTAAATTATCTAGAAGTTAATGTTGAACTACAAAAAACAAACTTCAGGTAACCAATATTTTCGAATGAAACACTTATAGTCATTTAAAAATGTATTATACACTCATGGACAAAAATATCGAATATTTTGGAATTTTCCAATTTTTTTTTGTAGTCACTATTATTTCAAAATAATTTTAGATTACTGATAATACTCATATAGTAGGCTGATGTACTCACTAGTTTGAAATATTTTGATGTTTATTTTGACGTTTATTCAGTGGTTAGTGTCATTCGTACATTTTATCATAAAAATCCTTCTTCACGTAAAGGAAAAATCATACTAATTCGGTTATTTTTAGTTTAATTTATTAAGTTTAATTAAATATTTTTTTAATTTAACTAAGTTTAAAACAAGTATCCCACCAATTCGACATTGCGATGAAGTCCAAGTAGCACATATTGTAATTTTGTACGAGGAAGAATATGCACAAAAAGGTATCGCACAACATCTCAGCAGAACTGAATCTATAGTTTCGAATACTCTAAAAAGGTACCGCGAAACAGGAAATTTTGTACGAAGGCGTGGTCAAGGACGCCCAAGGTGCCCAACCGCAATTGATGACCGTTTTTTGGTTCTTAATTCTACACGAAATCGTTCATTGACATCGATGCACCTCAGAAATGAGCTATTAAATGTTTAACAAGTTAATGTGAGTTCACAAACAGTTAGACAAAGATCAAAAGAAGCAAAATTAAAGCGCAGACACCCCGCCAAAGTTCCACGTCTTCTCCAAAATCATAAAACTCGTCGTTTGGAATTTGCAAGAACACATATTTAGTGGAATATCGAAAACTGAAAAAACGTTCTTTTCACTGATGAGACCAGAATCCTATTATGGAAGACAGATGGTCAAAACTACGTCTACAGAAGATTTCGAGAACGATTCACCAGCTGCAGTCTCGCCCAGACCGTTAGTTTTGGAGTTGATGGCATAATTCTTTGGGAAGGTATTATTTGGGAGGTATGTACCGCACTTGTGGAAGTGATTGGACGGATGGCTGGTGATTCTTAGATTTAAAACATCCTGCAAGGTCATGTTTTGTCATATGTTGGTTACATTGGATATAAAAGATTCACGTTAATGCACGATAATGCTCGACCACACGCCGCTGCCATAGTAAGTAATTATCTTGATGAGGTCCAAATTCGAAGATTGGATTGGCCACCTTCTAGCCCGGATTTAAATCCAATAGAGCACATGTAGGATCACCTAAAACGCAGCATACGACAAAGAAATCCCGATCCAAATACGATAGAGCAGCTTCGACTTACTGCACAGGATGAATGGAATGCAATTTTCCAAGGATATGTCCAAAATTTACTTGCAAGCATGCTGAGAAAGATGCAAGCAGTAATAAGAGGTAGAGGGGGGAATACTGGTTACTGATCACGCACTTCTTTCAGTTTAAACCACTTAAGCAATTTAAATTATCATTTAAGTTTAGAGTAAAACAACCTAATTTACCTAATATTAAACATTTATTTTTTTCACAATTTTCTCGGCATCAAAATTTAAAATTGTTTATTAAACATTATTAAAATAATCTCTATTTTACAATAAACGACTTGATTGGCCAGAATTTATTTTGATAAAACAAAAATTTGAAAATTCCAAAATATTCGATATTTTTGTCCTTGGGTGTAGAATGCAAATATAAAGATAATACGTACAACATAATATTTTATGTGGCAAAGATTAATTCACCAACGGTATTAAGTCTTCCTACATGTAAAGCTTTAAATATATTAAAAAGGGTCAATACAATAGAAAACATTGAAACTAATATTTGAATTCTAAAAAACATTTAAAAATAATTACTCTGATGTGAAAGAAATATTTTTAAGGAAGTGCTAATACAACATTGTGCTAAATGAATCTGAACAACCAGTTATACATCCTCTAAGAAAGATTCCACTACAGCTAAAGGAGACAGTAAAACTTGAATTAGCTGAAATGGAAAAAAATGGTATAATCGAGAAAGTTGATAAACCTACAGACTGAGTCAGGTTCACTGTCTTAGTAAGAAAACCAAAAAGTAATTCAATAAGAGTTTGAATCGATCAAAGAGACTTGAATAAAGCTATCAAAAGAGAGCACTTTCAATTCCCTACGGTTGATGAAATAGCTGCAAATTTAAAAGGTAACGTTTATTCCAGCAAGCTTGATGCTTCAAAAGCATTTTGGAGCATAAAACTTGATGATGAAAGTAGTCAATTATGTACTTTTAACACTTGCTACGATAGATATAAATTTTTAAGGCTGCCCTATGGCATTAGTTCAGCAAGTGAGGTATTTCACAAAAGATTCAGTAAAATATTTAAAATAAAGGGTGTAGAAACATATATTGAAGATTAAATTGGTTATGGCTCATCAAAATAACAACACGATAAGTGCTATATCAAGTTTTAGAAAGAGCTAATGTCAAATTTAACTATGAAAAATATAGTTTTGGCGTAAAAAATATAAAATTTTTAGGAATTAAATTACAATAAAGAGGATAAAGGATGTATGAAATATTTAAGGAAATTCATAAATGTTTATATAAAGATTTGTTAAAGAAATTTATTTTTATTTGGTTATTTTAAAAAGAGGGGGATATGATGTATGTGAATAAGTAAATATTCGGAACGCAGTCAGGTTGGTAACATTGTAAGAGTGACGTGACGGCCAGGTGCAAGGAAGAGGAAACAAAACTATTCTGAATCTAGACACGATAGATACAAGTTGTTTCATTATAACCTAACCTCCACTCTCCAGAGTTAACCTATCCTATTAGCCCGACCACGTGTCATCACAAGCAACGAATAGTTTCTCATACTGTTTCTCCGTTTAGAACATGGTTTTTTGGCGTGTAATTTGTGAACCTTTACTTACGAGTAACTCCAAAAATATTGTCGAATAAAAGAATTCTGAGCGGAAAACCATCATATTTTTAGACTATTTAGTTAGAAAAATTTTCCAGCTCGGCGGGATCCGAGACCTTGACCCCTGCATTTTTGCATCTATCCTATGCATTAATAAAGCTTAAACACATCAAAGAAAGTTATCGTAAATTTAATAACATATAAATAAAATACTATCAAAATACGTACCATTTTCAAACTGATCTAATCTGGCAATAAAGTAAGCGATTTCTCTAAAGAGAAATTCATTATCAAATAACTCATCTTTCTTAAAAGGATTATTTGGATCTACCACACGCTCAGCAATAATCAGCGGGTCTGCTACTAAAGCACCTTGTTCCAATTTTTTTTCCCTAGTTTCTAATGTTGATAAGTAATGCAACATGGTATTTCACATATCAAAAAATTAAAAAAATTAAACTTTCCCTTGCTCCCATAAAGTACAAAACTAAATCTTTTACACTGACATTGAAGTTAACTTCAAAATGTCAATTTAGTTGACGTTTTTAATCTTTATTGAAATTTGTAGTTTAAGTCAAAATAAAAAAAGACAAAAGATATTATATAATTGGTGTTTATGTTTAAGATACCTATTTGCTTTCTCAAATGACTATAGGTGATAGCACTTGTTTTGAAAGATGGCGGACGAAATAGGGATCACGAAATCAGGCCACAAGGTTTCTTCCCATATAATTTTCTGACGCGCTCGAGTAACGCTAGGAATCAGAATTAAAAAATATAATAAAATATATAGTGATCCCTTAATAACGTTAATTTTGGTCGTAATTTTCTGTTTAACTCGAAGTTATTATAGCGAGCTGTAAATATTTTACCCTGTATATAAGTTACAGTTATGCGGAAGTGCAAATTTTCAAATTTTAAATCCCTTTCTGCAATAAGTCTAATGTGCGGTCGACATGAAACACCATGTATGTATTTTATGTTGCCTAAATCTATTCTCTCGTTTTTTAACCTCATTTTACATTCTTTCATTTTATATATTAATAGAATTAAATTTCAAATAAAAGTGTTAATTAACTGAGCGTACAAATGTCTTAATTATGTGGTAATTCATACAGAAATGTTTCATCCGTTATACTCAAATTATAAGGAAATTAATGTCGTACATTAGAGCCTAGGCTAACTTGCATCAAAGTGCCTACTCCACTTGCATTATATTTTCAGAATCAGTAGGTGCAACATGACACTGCGTTAGGCTCTGGCATCACTAGAGTAGAGCTATTTCACGGCCGTTGTTTCCGGGGCTCCGGAGATGTAGGAGTTCGATTCATCTCGACGTACGTCGGTAAAATCCGGGAGTCTAGCTCTGCCGTCCGGGCGGAGCCATGCAGTTCTCGTGATGACTCTAACGGGAGAGGTGTTTGACTCTATCGGCTCAACTGTCGGTTATACACGCGGATCTAAAACCCCACATTGACAGTTCGCACTCTGCGCTAATCTGTGCGTCTATAACAATTTAACAACGATCAGTGGCTTTAATGTTGATGTTAAGTGTTTATTAGTGTAACTTGGTGTTATGTAAGTGGTTGTTATTAAGTGTAACGCACAAAATTTTAAAAAACGTGGGAAAAGGAGTTAGAGAACTTGAGGTTACTAATTTAAAAACGTGTTGCTTCTGACCGTTTAAGATAAAATTAAGGTAAATGATACATTTTTAAAACGTTAATTGTTAGTTGAACAAATCGTTAAAACCACACCGCTAATCAATTAACAACTTTGAACATATGTTGCCCTAAAGACAAAAAATATTAGGTTATGAAAAATTTATATGTTGGAATATACTAATTAAAACAATATCTAAAAATGTTATAGGGAGACGAAAAACTAGTATTTGTCCATTTAAATTAATTGGATCACCTTTGGAACACCACATAGTCATTATTATGAGAATTAAAATTTTTCATGCAGGGAGATTAGGTTATACCACAACTGGAAATAAATTCATTTGTGGAGCTTATTAGCAGGTACGAAATAGGTTAAACGTAAAAAGTAGGATGTTAATACTTTCATATCCCTTATAAATATCTTTTTTTCATTTAGAAAAAACATATAATCCACATCGACCACGCAGGGTTATTTGTAAAGTAATGTACACAAGAGTTCATTTTATTTACATTAAATATATGTATATAAACGTAAATCTTTTAAATAATTTATTACCTGGTCAATGGTTAAAGTGGTTTTGATCTCATCTTAGATTCCATATTTCTTCTTGTTTCTTCGTGATACTGACAGTCCATCAGAATATGCTTCACCGTCAATGGGAGAGAACAGTTTCTACAGATTGGAGAAGATTCTTTGTTGATTAAGAATTTATGGGTCAGTGCAGTGTGACCAATTCTTAATCGGTTAGTTATTACTTGGTCCCTTTTATTAGCTGGATTATTCGAGATGGTCTTTACAAGGGGATAAATCTCATATAGTTTGGTTCCTGAATCTTTGCAGTAGTCTTGCCATATGTTCATACAGTGGTCTTTAATTAGGTTTTTGAGATCGGAGTATGGGTAATTTCTTGATTTGGTTGTGTATTGTGAGTTTATTCGACTTGTGTTTTTTAGGTTGCTTACTTTCTCATTTCCAGCTATTCCTACATGCGACGGTACCCAGATAAATGCTACTTCTTTTCGAGTTGATTGAATTATATTTATCTCATTTTTTATAGCCTGAAATATTGGATTTGTAGGGTATATTTGTTTTACACCTAATATTGCATTTAATGAGTCAGTGATGATGACACATTTATTCTCATTACGCGTTTTGAAGAAAATTAAGGCTTCCAAAATGGCTGTGGTCTCGCCTGTGAGGATGCAGTAGTTTGTAGGTATGGATATAGTGTGAGTAGTGTATTTACAGTAGTATGCAGCAGCGTGTCTGTCATGAACTTTAGAGGCATCACTGAAAATTTAGAGATGATTAGGATAATGAGATATCACTTCGGAGTAAAAGTGTTTAATCAAAATCATCCCTTGATTATCTCTCAACTAGTGATGATTCGTCAGTTTCGTCAACTGAAGAAGGGTTAGGGTTTATTTTTTTTTTTCTAGTCGGGTGATATTATTTCTTAACCTAGAATATTGTGTGTAACAATAAACAAAATTAAGGATCTGAATTATTTCCTCTAGTTTATTGGAGTAATCTTTAGAAGTAAATTCAGGGTTATGGGAGTTTAAAACATTTTTCATAAAATCACATATTTCATTGAAATTTAGTATAAATGGAGGTGATCTATTTTAGATTTTGTCTTTGATGGATTCTAAGGAGTGAATTACATCTTCGCGGAGTGTTTTGGGTTTTTTTTTGGTTTATATTGTTTAGGGGTATTAAAAACGGATGAGTCGGTTTTTGGGTTGTCTTCGTTAATTTCAGGAGATGATATGTTATGTCTTTTTATCTGTTTAGAATTGACTGCATTAATTAAGGTTATTGGCGTTTCTGGGGTCGTAGTATTTTCAGTGTTATTTACAGCTGGTGCTGTTGTTTTGGAAGAAGAAGACGAAGTGTTTGGATTATCTTTAGACATGTTTTGGATGAGGTCGATTTTCGTAGTATTTTCAGTGTTATTTACAGCTGGTGATGTTGTTTTGGAAGAAGAAGACGAAGTGTTTGGATTATCTTTAGATATGTTTTGGATGGGGTCGGTTTCCGTAGATTGATATATTTTATCATTAGGTTCATTAGGTTTAGATAATGACGATGTGGTTTGAATTGTATCTGAGAGGGGAGTTGAAGGGGTATCACTAGGTTCATGAGATTTAGATAATGATGATGTGGTTTGGGTTGAATCTAAGAGGGTAGTTAAATTAGTTTGGTTTGAAATGTGAGCGCATTCTGATTCTTGATGACCAATGGTTTTACATTTGGAGCAATTGAATTCGTCTATAAAGAGAAATACCCGGTAGGAAGTATTATCAAGAGTTATTGTAAAAGAGTCAGAAATAGACATATTTTTCAGGGGTGTAATAAATGAATGCCTTCTAAAGCTCAGAACATGACTGTATAGTTCGTCCCAAACCCTTCTTTCAGTGCGTCATAGTTGATCGAATTCTCTCTAACACATTAAGCTAGAAGTGACAGAAAAAAACGTGAGTCTGTGATTATTATACATAGAATTTATAAAATTATTTATCGTAAGCTAATTCTACTTACGGATGTATAATTGGTTGGAGTTTAGAATACGCTAAATAGATATCCAATTAATGATGCGCATAAATATAATTTGATGCAGATTGTCTCGATCGTGACAGTACTTTCACAATGTCAACTGATAAAATGATAATTGTCATTCCAGGTTAGTATTTTCAGACATGTTACAGTGAAAATTTAATTTTGTATTTATTTATTGTATAATAAAAATATTTTAAATATGCCGAGATATATCTAGAAAGAACAAAGACTAATATTAAAATTATTAAATTATTTTCAATTAGAAAAAGACAGATTACGATCCTGCAACTGTCAAATTTAACTAAAATGGCATGCAATAATTCTCGACATTCTTAAAATCCTATATGACGTCAAAATTAGTGACGCACTGAAAGAAGGGTTTGGGACAGACTGTACTCACTTACAGACATACCTACTCGAAAAAAAGTCATTTTGGATACAGTGTGAATACCAAGTTTTTGTAATTCTTGTTTAATTATTTCGTTCGGCATTGTAGGACATGCATTATATATTAGAAGTCTCTGGGCTGGAGAAAGTAATCTTCTTACTTCGACTTGACAGCCATTTATTTCGATATATTTATAAGAATGAAGAAGAGCATCAGGAGTGTCTTTTAGAGAGAGATATATGCATATCCTATTGTTAGCAATTCTTGAGGCAAAAAGTACATTAATTGGACCCACTAGTGATCCAACAGCTACGACGTAATCATGGATTTTTGTACTTTCATTGCTGGAAATGACTATTGTTTGTTGGATGTTTAAAATAATTTATGACATCTGAGTAACTGTGTTTAGTAGAGTTGTGAGTAGTATTATTGTTGTATGAAGTCATTTTATTAATTTTCTTAATCACAAGTTAAGCCGATCCTGTGGCCGGTCCAAAAAACTGGTCAAGACCCAACTGGAATTTTTGTTATCTCTTTACGTAGGTATTATTTAAAAGTTATTTTGTTGTTGTTACAAAAATAATACGAAAAGAAGTGCTACTCACTTGAGATAATTATTTCAGCACTAACTAATGCACTTAAATTTGTAGTAGAGGTATAAAATATTAAATTATGGTTTGTTTTTACCATTTAAAATGACTATATTTGGGGACAGCTGATAACGTGGTAGATTTGATCGCTATCAGGGCCGAACTACAAATAACTTTTTGATTTTACATTTATTAAATAATCGCGTCAACAAAATTTTAAACTTATCTATTTGTAGGTGAAAAATATACCAAAATACTGATCAAAGAACTGACAAGAAGTAAAAAAGCTACTTTCATGTAGGTACCGATTTATAAAAAGAAATAAAGACCGATAAGCTTTTATCATAATAAATAAATTGATTGTCTTCTGTAGCATAAATTTATTTCATTTAAAGTACTCTATTTATATAATTTAATAGTCTGTGCCAGATAGACGGCTTTTTGTAGGAATTTTCTCGTCTGAATCTCTATTTGGTTAACCCATCGTGTTGGAAATCTTCCTCTTGGTCTAAGGCCTTCTTTCCTTTCCTTCTACTACCAATGGTCTTAGTAGTCCACTAGGTAGTTACCAATAGTCTCCGTTCTTCTGGATATGCAACCAAACTAATTTAAGTGTGCACGGTTCACTTTTTTTATTAGCCTGTCGTTTATATGAAACTCTTCCACAATTAGCAGGTTTATTCTGTGTTCTGTTCAGGACACTCGTCGAATTTTTCTGTAGATCCACATTTTGAAGGCTTTGATCTTACTTCTATCAATTTTCTGAGAGCCCATGTTTTAGCTGCGTATTTAGCAATGGGAAAAATTAGAGTAGTGGTTAACGGGAGCTGAGTATCTCTTGTTATTTTTTGGTGTTTGACTAGAAGTCCAAATTCTTTGTTTATCCGACTTAGTAGTTCAGCGTATAATTGTGTCATCTGCGTTTCGCAGGTTAATTATTTCTCTGCCTCCTATAGTGATGGTCTAGTACTTTCCTTATTATATATTTGGAGTATATGTTGTGTAATAATGGTGATAGTATGCCCTGTCTAGTTCCTTTTTTTGTTTTGAGCACATTTGAATATATTCCATGTACTTCAACTTTAAGTTTTTGTCACACAGATTTCTGACAAGGTTAACTAGGTGTTTGGGTACTCCCATATTTCCTATTATACTACAGAGGGGATCCCATTTGACTGAATATAAAACCTTTGTGCAATCTACGAATTAGAGCAGAACTGGTACATTGTGTTCCCTCGTTTTTTCTCTTATTTAGCTGGTGCTCTATATCTGCTCAAGCGTTCCTTTTCCTGGTACAAATGCGCATTGTTGTTCGGCTATCTCAGGAAGTAGAAATTTTTTTAGCCGTTCATTGATTATATGTATCAGGATTTTGCTGTTTAGAGGAATAATGGCAATAGTTCTGTAATTACTACATATGATTAGTAATTATTTTTATGAATAGGGATTAGGCCAGTCACCTGTAATCCATATCTTGTTGCATATTTCTAATATTCCCACTATGCCATCTCGATCATTATTTTTAGAGTCTCTGCGATTATGCTATCTATTTCTGGGATATTTGTTATTTCTTGTAAAAATAAACATTTTATTTTTACATTGTCTTACCAAAGAGGTATGATAAACCATTACAATTTATGGTTTATCACAGGGCATCGGTTTCGAGATTTTATTTTTTATTTGAAATAAACCTTGTCTTACTTCGTCAAGTTTTTTTCTATTTAGTTTTGATTTATTTTCCACATATACCCAATTTCCTTTTTTAAAATGATATATGAGAATTTACTAAAGTAAGAAGAAGTACTTAGCATGATGATGGCATTTCCTTTATCGGCGGGAAAAATGACTAGATTTGAATTTGACTAAAATTCTTTCAGGGCTTTTTTCGGAATGGTTAATATTCGAAGTAGGAGGATTTGAGTTTACAGAAACTCTAGCCATGTCCTGTATAATTATTTCAGCATCTTCGGATGGTAACCTGGAGGTGGCTTCGTTAGTTAGATAATTGTCTTAATTGGAATGTGACTTGGGGTACCAAAGTAATTAAAACTTTTGCTAAAGCTTTGGTGACAATGATCGAAATAGGGATATCAAAAAAATTGTAAACCACTGTAGTGGGTTTCAAAGATGTAGATTTTTGAATTTGTTTGGCGAATAGATTAAGTTTTAGTCTTTAATTCGAAAGTGTTTAGGGCTGTCTGTGTTTTGATACAGTCAAAACTTTTCCATAATATTGGATATACATTGAACGAATGAATTAATGACCAGATATTAAAAATATTGATATTTATAACACACAATGCTAGTCAAAAGTTCGTTCCCTCCTTGTATTTTTTGAACGGTTATACTTTATAATACTGAAATTTGGAGGGAGGTTATAAACAGACGTAGGCTTCTTAACTAATAATAACAAGTGACGTCATAGTGACAGATGACGTTACAGCACCACTGTGACAAACAATTTTAAATAGGATCTTATGGCAAGTGATACGTTGTTTGAAAGGTATTAAATATACATATTCAACTATACTAATTTTCTTTGAGTTTAAGCTCATTTTGATGAATAAATTAAATAAATATTAAAATTGTAGTTTCGTATTTAACTAATAAATATTAAAACTTCTGCCTCTGGTTACTTGTCAAAAAGTTGACGTTTTTCAGTTCTCTAATTGTTTTTACGTCAACGTCGACTTTTTTGACAATTAACCAGAGGCAAACGTTAGAATATTTATTAATTAAATGCGAAACTTCAAATAATATTTTAATATACTATTAAAATGTATAATTAATATTATATATATGTTCAAATATAATGGAACCATGGTTCCAATAAATATTATTTTTTGGAACCAATATATTAATAGTGATATATCTCTTTTAAAACAATCTAAACTAACTAAGAGAAAAATAGACACATATATCTCAGAAATTAAATTCCAAATAATAATCCAGTCATCAGAGACGAAAATCCCAATGAACCGCTAAAAATCTTACGAACAAGCTGAATTTTGTCGACAATAATAATTTTGAGACCCCAAAAAAGATGCAAAAAAGTTTACCACTTTCACCACCGGGATTCATACTAAAAACGCAAAAAAATCGATTTACCAAGAATCTGTACACCGTAAAAAAATGTTTCAACTAAAAAATGTAGCCGAGATAATTTTAATTAAAAATGTTATAAGCATTTTTTGTGTAGAATGAACCGTTCTCTTAGAAACAACGCTTGAAGCGGCCGTCGATTTTGCATGTCAGTTACGCACGAGAAATCAATGTTCAATAAAATTTGTATCCGCTCGACGGTAAAAATTCGATGTCTTTTGATTCAAATGACCTTTTGACAAACATACATTTATACATTTATTTATACAGGTGTTACATAAATCAACGTGGCGCGATTTTTGCCATTAAACAGTAACCGCGATACGTTAATTTATACGTTTATACGTTAACACCTTAATAAAAATTGAGTTTATTCTTGGCCAAATACAAAAAGCTGCACTCTTTGCCTTTAAATTGCATTTTGATTTTAGTCGATATGATATTTGGATCAGAAGATATAGAATTTTTACCGTCAAGCTAATAAAAATTTAATTGAAAATTGATTTCGCGCGCGTAAGTGAGATGCAAAATCGACGGTCGCTTTAAGCGTTGTTTTTAAGAGAACAGTTCCTTCTAGACCAAAAATGCTTACTAACATTTTTTTTTAAATTACCTCAGCTACATTCTTTATTTGAAATATTTTTTTCTACGCTGCGCGGTGTACAGATTCTTGGTAAATCGATTTTGTTGCGTTTTTACCCCCCCTTGCGTTTACCACTTTAAAAGTAAACTTTTTTTCATATTTTTTGGGGCCCAAAATTTAATATTCTTTGCAAAATTCAGCTTGTTCGTATGATTTTTAGGGGTTAAATCTCTGATGACTGGACTATTATTATTTTTTGTGTAGATAAAACAACTTAAGTTTTGTTTATAGTATACTTATGCAAACAAAAAATTAAGATAATTAAAATATCATTGTCATACTTACAGGCAAATTTTTTGTTAGACGAAAATGTGCAGATTTTTGTTTAGCTGAAATTCAGTCAAAATACAACTCAAATAGCGATGCCAGCATAACAAAACATAGTTTTCCCCATAAAACGGGCTTTACTTTTATTTCAGGGTAAAATTTTCTTTATTTATATTTTAAATCATACATATTTTCACATTTTTAAACTTTTTATGAAGTTTTGCTGCAATTGACCCACTGTATCTATAAACCCCATTTTACGGTATCAATTTATTGATTCTGTTTGTTAAGACTCCTCTAGTAGTCTCCTTTTTTTTTTCGTAGGTATTATTATGCTATTTGTCCATGCGTATGCTATGTGTCCATGCGTATGCGTATGCTATCTTGCATTGCAATATTATTTTTTGAAAATGATGATACAATTTTTGTGGAAATACAGTAAATAACTCTCTATAGAACAACAATTCATTCATCGAGTTCAAACAACTTTTTTAAACTATATAAAACAGGTAACCATTTTAGTGACAGGATATAGCGATGTATACATTTTTGGAAATAACAAATAATACGTAAAAAATCCAATACACATTTGATTACCAGACAGCTTATTTAGTGACGGTGAATATAGACATATTGCTCAAAAAAAGTATGAAAACGATTTTATAAATAAATATTCATTTAAATTAACAAATGTACCATATTAATTAATCATTATAATTTAAATAAGCTAAACAATGTTAACAAAATAAAAATATTAAGCAATTGAATTTCAGTACTAAAGAACTACCGAAGAAATCGTAATCAGGTTTGTCCGTGAAATTATGCATACGACGAATACTGTTATGTACAAATTATCAGTAGTAATATCCCTAGGACATTGATAACAGACGAGATAATTTCATGACAATCGAAAGCTCGTTCCTTGACGAGCTTGAGAAATTTGTTATGAAATTATGAGGCATTCATCAATGTCCGAGGGATATTTGGCGGATAATTTTTCGAAAAAAAAAAAAAAAATCATAACTTAACATAACGAAACATTTATTTATTAAAAGTACAGTTAGTGAAAGTACAATTATTAAAATTTAAGTTAACATTAGATTCGTTGCTGTTCTCTACTATAGAAGATAGTAGAGATACCACGCATAATATTTGTAATCTTGTTGTGGTGTTCTTGATCGAGATTCAAGTATGGTTTTATAGAATTCTGATTGCCATGACCAGTAATTTTTAGCATTTTAATGACATTTTGAAATTTATTTGGATGAAGTTGTCAAACTCGATCGTATTGTCATAGGGATTGGAAATTGCACTGAATGCAATTATGAGTCTAATGTTGACATGATTGGGTGAAATTGTTCCACATGACACAAAATGACGAAATTTGAATGGTTGTTAGAACAGTCGAAAAATTATCGTTATAATAAATTAATATTTGCAATAAATGAAGCTAGTTTAACGGTAAATAAATTTTGGTTGTTTAAAGGACCAATAAATTTTATTAACACGTATTTTTAAATGCGATATTTGATTTATTTAGCTTGCGAGACCTCGGTTAAAAAAACAAACTTTGAAATTGGTTGAATAGAAGCAGAGATAATTACAATTTTTAAACACGACGCGATTTTGAACATGTTAAATCTATTTCGATTTAGCCAAGACTGCCGCTCTGCCGTCAATTTTTTGACGGCATTTGGACATTTGACATTTTAACCAAGTTGTAGTGGTCTGTAGTTAATGTAAATTTGTAACCAATTACCTGTGACTGTAAACCTCTTTCGTTTGTTTACAATTACCGTTTGAAACGCGTTTTAGTTTTTAGTGTAAATATAGTAAAGATTGAAACAAATCAGGTGTATTTATAGGGTCATGTGTTCAACATTGAACCCTCCAAAATTTAAACCTGTCTAGATCAGTCCCCTTTTAACCTAGAAACACAAAATTGTACTAGTATCAGAAAGACATAATAGATTTGTAATCTATTACACATAATTTGATATCAATAAAGATTAATGTTTTTGAGTTAATATTGTTTTTTTATTTTAAGTGTCTTTGGCTCATTGTGTCCCACGGGTAGTATACAATGAACCGGTGCTGCGTACACAATCAACCAAACTATTTTATTTTAAACATAGCTAATTTTTTTTTAAAAGCACAACAATAGGTGAAAAGAACAATAAAACTGAAGATAGGTATAATTCCTAACTGATATTTAATAAAGAAAAGAAACGGAATCTATATCAGGAACATTGGGCATAACAAACTACCCACTATATTTATCCTTAAGTCTTAAAAATGATAATTATGCAATATTCCCCATCTTGTTCTATCTGTAATATTTTCCTCACAAAATATACCACTGCCTTTGGTGGATGAAATTCTACGAAGACATAATCTTCTACGTTAGGGTTAAAACCTTGGGTAGTAAACAAATTTGGATTTAAAATAGAAAGATCTTGTTCATACTCTCCACTATCACTGTTACTCTCAAGGGAAATATATATTATATCCTTCTCTGAATCTGTATTATCGACAGTAACAAATTAAACTATCTTCTTAGCTTGTCTATTTTCATTAATTAGCTTCTTCCTTTTAGCTTGAAATCTTTTTTCTTTAATGTTTTTTCTGGTTTATCTGTGGCAATAATACTTTTTTTTTACTTCTTCTGTTCTTTCTATTATTTTGACGAGGTTGGGCTTTCAATGCAGTCATAAATTATTGTGGTGGAATAGATGATGGTCCTGCTTGATTTTCTGTATGTTCGTATATAATTAAAAATTATTTTGCTATGTCTGCTCTCTGTTTGGATATTTTATATATCCATGTTTTAACTTCCCTAGTATCAAGTTGATCAGATAGATTTGTATACGTTTCTGCCTTAGCTTTTGCTACTGCTAGTTTTGCTTCGTTTTTTGCGACTGAGGTCTTTCCAAGCATTTCAATAATACTGGCCATATACTTTAAGTATGTTTTCGCGTTTGAAATGAAAATAAACATTTAAATTTTTTTTTCCAATCTAAGAGATACTTAAACTGTTTTTCTTTAAATATTTGTAATACGTAGACTAAAACCTTACTAGAATAAAATTTGAAGTACGTGAAATAAAACTTTAAGTTTTTTAAATCGTTACAATACATACACATCTCACTAATCAATTTTATGTGCAAAGTCATAAAAAATATTTAACAAAATATTGCTATGAATTTTAAAAGAAAATCACCTCTTGGTTAACGACCAGATTTGATTTTGACACTACTGTACTACGACACTACTTACTACTGATAGTATCATTGATTTAGATCCTGAAATCTTGCGAAAAAACAGGAAACTATTGCAGTGTTCTTAGATATTACAAAAGCGTTTGATACAGCATAGAGTTACTATATTGTTAGATCACAACACACAAGGAGTGTTCGAGGTAATCCTATTTTAAATTTTCTTGCAAACAATGCAATTTTAAATCAATGCACATCTTCAATGAGATATCAAAAATTGGCACTCCTGAAGGGCCTGTAATGAGAGCATACAGATAATCTGGTGTTAGTATCTTAAGGAAAAATATCTTCTCAGTTTAGCGTTACTTACAAACCGCACTTTAACAGCTCAAAAACTGGTCAAAAAAATTGGGATTTTAGTTTTTACTTAGTAAATAAAAGTGTTTGTTATTTTAAAACAAACGTGATGTAATTAAACTGCAACTAAAATTATGTAACAAAATTATCAATTACGCTGATGACATATGATTTTTAGGAATTATTTTCGATACGAAACTTACATGGGAAATTATATTACAAATTAAAAATCACGCAAAAATGGAATCTTATGAAATAACTGCTCAACTTACATTTAAAAAAACTCTAATCAGATTTAAATTACGCTTCATCACCATGAAGTTATTTAAACTACGGCAAGAATAGCCACAGGATCATTCCAGACCAGACCAATAAAAAGTTTGACAGCAGAAACTGGGAAGCGACTACTTAAATATAGAAGGATCCACTTAACTCGGATATATGCATTTGCTGCTAATTCTAATCCAAATAATTTAAGTAGAAATAACATAACTAATCGTTTTACAAACTTATAAATTGAAAATAAGAACGCAAAACAACCATTATACAAAAAAATTAAGCAAACTTTCATGGCTTTACAGATTCGATACCAAATACCTATTCCAACTACATAAGAATTTCTCCTCCTTGGACAACACGTATTCCTAAATCCAACATATTCTTAAATATCTTTAGAAAGAACGAAACTCCCTTCACCTTAATAAAAAATACCTTTATCAACAAATTAACAACAATTTTCTAATTTCTATCACGTATACACAGACGTACCTTAAAGAACCTAAAGTAAAAGAATGCCTTTAACATGAACTGCATGTGAACTGCAACAAATTGAACACAAACACCAATGATATTGACGAGTACTGGAATCGACTAAAAGATTGTCTACTGGAACCCTGTAAAGAAATACTAAAGACTACCTCAAGGAGAAACGAAGAATGGATAAATGACGAGATACTCAATATGATGGAACATATATATATATTTAGGGATTCTACAGTATTCACTGCCTTCCCTCGCTCAACCGTTTCCATCTCTCTCTGTTGTTCCATTCTCCATCGTTTAGTCCTCTCTTACTCATGGCGTCGTATACTTCGTTCCTCCAGGATTTTCGGGGTCGTCCTCTTTTCCTCCTTCCTATGGGGCTCCATTTGGTTATTCTTTTTATCCATCTGCTGTCGCTAGCTCTTCTTACATGTCCATACCACTTTAGTCTTTTTTGTTCTATATATGTTAGTATGTCTGTTTCTATTGATGTTCTTTGCTTTATTTCGTCATTACTTCTCCTATCCATTCTTGTTACTCTGCAGCATCTTCGCAGGCATTCCATCTCTGTTGCTATTATCTTACTGCAGTAAGATGATGGAACAACGGAGATAATTTAAAAACAAAAATAACCCACGAGATTAGAAAGACGATAAAGCAGGCAAAAGAAAAATACTTTGAAGAGCAATGCAAAGAGATCGAAGACCTTCAAAATAAATATGATCTGTTTAACCTACACAAGAAAGTCAAAGAACTGGCAGGACTATCCTACTCCTATAACACATACGGACGAGAAAATACAAAGATGGGCAGAATTTATCGATGAATTGTTCGATGATGAAAGAGGAGATCTGGAGCACATAGAACTTACGTCAGAAGAAATAGGTCCATATATTACAAAAGAAGAAATATTGCACGCATTAAAAACAATGAAGAGCGGGAAAAGCCCTGGACCTGATATGCTTCCTATAGAAATCCTAAAAATTTTAAATGAGAAGCACATTGATATTTTAGTGACACTCTTGAACCAAATTTATAGTTCAGGGGTATTACCCAAAGAGTGGTTAACATCTATTTTTATTTGTCTCCCTAAAAAGAAATACGCAAGAGAATGCAGCGATTACCGCACCATTAGCTTAATGTCTCATACGCTAAAGTTACTACTTAAAGTCATCCATAACCGAATATATCACAAACTGGACATAGACGTTAATTATACACAATTTGGTTTTCGCAAAGGCCTAGGAACACGTGAAGCTCTTTTTTCACTTAATATACTAATACAAAGATGCCTGGACGTCAATCAAGATATATACGCATGTTTTATTGACTATAATAAAGCATTCGATAAAGTACGACATAAACATTTAATGAATGTCCTGAAATCAAAGAAGATTGACTACAACGACCTCAGGATCATATCAAATTTATACTATAAACAGCGAGCAAAAGTACGTGTTAACGAACAGCTGTCAGAAGAAATTGAGATTAGATGTGGAGTAAGACAGGGATGCGTATTGTAGCCAATTCTTTTCAATGCCTACTCCGAAGAGGTCCTGAAAAAAGTTCTTAAGGGTGAAACAGCTGGAATAAAGGTAAATGGAGTTCCCATTAACAACATTAGATATGCGGACGACACTGTGATCTTAGTCGAAAACATTGAAGATCTTCAGAGACTGGTGACCAGAATAGCAGAGTATGGAAAAGAGTATGGTCTAACAATGAATGTCAAGAAAAAGAAATTTATGAGAATATCGAAAACTCAAAGAAATAACGAGAATCTTCTAATAAACGACACCAACGTCGAACAAGTGGACAAATATGCATACCTGGAAACAATGATTAACTCCACAAATGATTACAATCAGGACATAAAAATAAGAATAGAAAAGGCTAGAGCAAATTTCAACAAAATGAGAAGAGTTCTGTGTACCAGGGTTTTAAAACTGGAACTAAGAGTTAGGTTGGCGAGGTGCTATGTTTTTTCGACTTTATTTTATGGAATGGAATCTTGGACCTTGAATGCGACATCAATGAAAAAACTGGAATCATTTGAGCTGTGGGTGTACAGAAGAATTCTGAAAATATCGTGGACAGAACACGTCACAAACAAAGAGGTTCTGGGAAGGATGAACAAAGAAATGGAAATTTTAAATTCAATAAAAACAAAAAAATTAGAATATCTTGGACATATTACACGTGGAGAGAAATACACCTGGCTCCAACTGATTATGCAGGGAAAGATCCAAGGAAAGAGAAGCATAGGGAAGCGTAGAATGTCATGGCTGTGCAACCTGCGAGAGTGGTACGGATGTACATCAAATGAACTTTTCAGAGCAGCCGTCTCAAAAGTCCGAATAGCTATGATAATTGCCGACCTCCGCCGCGGAGATGGCACTTGAAGAAGAAGATACACAGACGTACTTAAAACTAATACTGAAGTTGTGGCAGCCGTCATTACTTGACATATTACACTTACGTATAAAGTAGCATCCTTAAATAAGAGTAACCGATTCCCTTAACTTCATCAATACTATTAACAAACTTTACACAACATATCCAATTGTTCTCTTAATTAAAAAATACTAGCTACCTCAACAACCAAAAAACAGTGAAACCGCGAGTGAAGCGAGAAATGTAGTCTTAATGTTTTCAAATCATTTGTTAAAGTAAAGTCCAAAGATTTGTGTCAAAAGCAGTGGGGCAGTTCAACTTCAAAACTTCGCGAAGTGAAAACACGTGTAAAACCGTGGAAATTTTAAATTCTCGACAGAGCTCATCAAAGTCGTTGTTACTTAACTTCGTTTAGGACATACTTGACTTACCCGCTGGCATAAAATTGGTCACACTAATCCCACTTTATGTGACAACTGTATTGTTCCACTCAGTGTTAAGCGTGAATGTGATTGTAGAGTCCAAGATATCAGTTGTAGACACAGACTAACCACATCATCTGATCAACAAGTGAAATCTTATAAGAAGATTGTAAAATAGACCATTTGGTAAAACTCCTAAAAATATGAATATACTAAACAAAATTTAATATTTATAAGTAAATTATTTCATGTTTATGTATATATGTCGCTAACAACCTTAGAGGTTTAGTGCCACTATATTTGTAAAATAAAAAAAAAATCCAAAGATTCCACGGTTTGACTTAACTTTTATATTATTATTCAATTAAATTATGTCGTCACCACCTTATTCGTGATAATTTTTTTTTGTTCTCGTTAAAATTATATCAAGCTCTTTTCATTTATGTTTTTTAGTGAAAGTCGAAATATGCATGTCACTCTTCGGTTTGCCAAAACGTCTTAAACGTTAAAAAACAGTATAGATTTTAAAAATAAATACGACTTTTTTATTGAATATAACTAAAAACTATTCGTCTAATGTAAAGAATTTTTAAGATGGCCCCAGAAACATATTAAATTCAAGGAGAACGACCAATAGTCTGTATTGAGCATGAAAATTTAAGTATATATATATATATATATATATATATATATATATATATATATATATATATATATATATATATATATATATAAGAATTACTGGATATTAGTGACTGTCAATATAAACAAATAACACAGTTTATTAGGGTTGCAGTCAGAAAATTGGCCGGGATGTTAATGAAACACTCTTATGACTTTTCGTCTAGCTTTCGGAATCGTTTTGTTCCTTTTTCAAGACACTATAATAAGAAAAAAGTGTAAATATTTATAAAATATCACAAATCTTCAGTGCAACTTACTAGTCGTTGAGATTATTTACAAAAGCATAGACACTCAACATTAATAACAACACACATAAAATATAAAATAGTGGACAAAATACATTTAAAATTCTTTAAAATTTAGGTACAAGTAGTACAAATTTTGTTGTCATCTTTTCCTAGTGTGTTTTAACTCTGGCACATAGAGAACAAAAAGAAAAAATCCTATGATTAAAAAGTAATTAGGTGTATTTAATATCATGTTTCTTTTTAAGAAATACTAGAGGCCCATCTTAGGTGATTTTAATTTTAAAAATCTGTGAATCTTTCAAGAAATCATACTCTTGTAAGAGCAGAATGCCTCTGTGTATTCTGTTATTTACCAATCGATTCTTCATGATGTGTATCAATGCTGCATGATCCGTTTCGATGGTGAATTTAGCTCCCAATAAGTAAAACCTTAATTTGTTTACGCAAAATAGTACACTGGCGAATTCCAACTCGGTGACACTGTATTTTCTCTCATGTGTTTTAGTCACTCGAGATATAAAACATATCGGAACCTCTTGGCCGTTTTGTATTTGCGACAACACTCCTGCAAATTTCTGTATCGACGCATCCGTACGGAGTATAAACGGCAAATTGTAAATAGGGTGATATATTTTCGTTCCTTTAGCAAATTCTTGTTTCAATATTTTGAAAGCTTCCTCCTGTTCTTCTTTCCAATTCCATTTTGTCCCTTTCTTTAACAATTTTATTAAAGGAATTTCTTTTTGGCTTAAATCGGGAATTAATTTCTTGAAATAATTTATCGTACCGAGAAACCCCTCGCAATGTTTTTAGATTTGTTGGTCTTGGGTATTCGTCGATGAGCTTTACTCTGTCCTCGGCTAGACTTACAGTTTCGGTGTCAAGTTTAAAACCCAAATAAATCACTTCCTTTTGAAAAAATTGACATTTTTCAATGTTTAGTTTTAATCCCGCTGTGTCCAATTCTTTCAAAATTATTTTGATATGTTCCACATGACTCTGCATATCTTGTGAAAACATTAATAAATCGTCGATGTAATGGACGATGAACTCTTCATGGTGATTCAAAATGGTATGCAAAGCTCGTACAAGTGCTGCACAGGCGCTTTGTAATCCAAACGGAACTACCTTAAATCGGTATACTATACCATCAATTGAAAAGGCAGTGTAGTTTCTACACTTTTCAGCCAAATGTATTAACCAAAAACTATGCTTTAGATCAATTTTTGAGAAAATATGTGATCCCGTGATTCTTCCAAAAATGGCCTCGATATTTAACGGTGATTCATATTGTGATACTGTGTGTTGGTTGATATTTTGGGCATCTAAACAGAGTCTTAACTCTCCACTGCTCTTCTTTACTATAACAATTGGGTTAATATAGGGTGAGTCACATCTCTCAATGATTTGATCTTCCAACATTTTTTTGATTTCTTGCTTTACTTCTTGCCGATACTTATAAGGAATTGGATAAGTCTTCGATCGAAAATTTCCCAAGTTTTTCACCTCAAATGAGTGCTCGTATTTTGTGGCCACTCGGTTTTCCCCATTTATCAGCGTTTCATAGTCTCTTAAAATTATACGCAAATCATTTTCTTTGCCTTCTCCATATAGCAATTTTTTGTCTCTCCCATCAAATTTTTCGCACATATTCACCGTGTACTCCGTGTCTTCTTCAAACACCACTGTCTCCATTGTGTCCTCTTCATTTTCCTTTGTTTTTTTTTTGTTGGGCTCGTCTCTTCTTTTGAGGAATCCCAAGTTTTGCTTTCATTTCTTGTCAAAATCTTTCCATCTTCTTCTCCTGAGCTCGTCTCATCTTTTGAGGAATCCCAGGTTTCTTTTTCTTTGATCTTTTTTTGACCTTTTCCCCTCTTTCTTCCTTTTCCTTTCTTCGTCACCAGGTTCATTTCCACCGTTTGTTCTTTCTCTGATTCGTCCGTAATTTGTTTCTCTTGTTCCTTATCCTGTTCTTCTTCTTTTTCCTTTGTTATTTTCATCGTATTGGTTTTGAAGTCGATCACTACATGTTTTTCCGTTAATTCGTCAACGCCTACAATCATGTCATGTGACATATTCGGCATTATTACACATTGATGTGCATACATATTTTTTTTTCAATCGTACCATTACTCGTATACCTTCATTTATTGTTGCCAATGTCCGTTTATTTGCGCCCACTAAATTCACCCTAGGTATTTTATAAATTAGACTTGTTAAATTTACTTCTTCGATTAATTTTCTGTTGACCAGTGTTATTTCAGAACCTGTGTCTATTATAATTTTAATTGGTTTCTCATTTATAAATCCATCCACAAATTTTAAATTAACTCCATTTCTCTTTTTATTGTTTCCTGCCAGTTTAATAAATTCCTTGGGGTGACAAAAAATTCCTGTTTGTTTCTTCGTTTTTAGTGAGCACCTTCTTGAAAACACGCCTGTTGTTCTTCTGTGTTTTCTCGCCCGTCATCTTCTCTCTCATATTCATTTTCTTCTCTTTGTATATTATTTATTTCTCTTCTGTTCTCTTTTGGTCTATCATTCCCGTATCGGTTACCGCGAGATTCCTGTTCATTCCGTGGGTTATTGTATCTATTTCCTTGGTATGGGCGGTTATTTCTACTCTGATTTTCCCAATCCCTGTTTTCATTCCATCTCTGGGTTCTGGGTTCATAATTCTCTCTTCCGTTCGGTCTATTTTCGTATCCCCGTCTAGGTATGAATTCTCGTCTTGTATAATCTCTTCTAAAATTTTGACCTCTATCTCTATATTCTTGGTTTTCTCTTTGTCTATAATTTTCTTGCGGTCTTCTTTCTCTTCTTTCATGCCTACGTCATCCTCTCATTTGCAAAAATTGACATAAGCTGTCATTGTCCTTGTAATTTTGGAGATTTATGTGGTCTTCCAAGGTATCTTCAAAGTGTCGCGATATCAACTCTACCAATTGTTCTGATGAATAATTATATTGCAAATGTTTTGCATTATTATAGAGTTGCAATGCGTACATCTTTTCTGATACGCCCATCCTCTCATGGTATTTTCCATTTTGTAACTCTTTATTTACTTGTAGTTGCTGGATTTTTCCCCAGAAATAATTTAAGAATCTTCTCTCAAAATCTTGCCAATTGTCAAATTCTTCTTCCTTGCTGACAAACCAAAGATTTGCCTCTTCTTTGAGATGGTTTCTGATGGTTTCCTTTGCTGTTGCAAACGGTCCTATGTATTTGACTTTTTCCTTTAGGTTATTTATAAAAGGCGCACTGGGTGTAGTTTCCTTATATCCCCGCCAAATCGTACTTTTACGTCTTCTGTGCTATGTACGATGACTTCCTTTCTTTCTACTCCTCTTATCGTTATCTCTGCAATTTGTTTAAATCTCCTTTCCGTTTCTTTCCGGTCTTCTTGTAGCGCATTTTCAAATTTTATTTCTATCTGTTCTAATTCCCTTTCTTGCATACTCTGAATATCCTTCATTTTAGTTTCGATTTTTTCTCTCTGCAATTCTAGTTTCCTCTCTGTTTCTTCCCTACTTCTTTCTAAACAGACTTTTATTTCGTTTTCATATTTGTCCATACGCGTTTCCATTTTTTGTTCCATTTTTCTTTGGTTTTCTTCCAAATTGTCCAATTTTTGTTCCGTTCTTTGTTGTGATTCATCCATCTTCTGTGATTGGAGTTGCATCATCTGTATTAATTTTTCTATTCCCGATTCTTGTTTTTCTGTCTCCGTTACCGTTGTGTCTAATACGTCTTCCTGGTCTGAATATTCTTCCTGTTCTGATTTATCGTCTTGTTTTTTGTTCTCTTTGTTCTTGTTTCTTGTGTTTGGCATTTATTATGTTTTTATCCCCGCCAAATATAAAATTCTACTGGTCTGTTGCAACAAACGGGACTTTTCTTGTTCAAATGTAATAACTCTTGAGTACGAGTATCAAATTTCAATATCCCACAAATAAATCAAATGGTAAAATATCAAATGTCAAAATCAATCAAATAAATCAAGTATGGTAAAATTATCAAATGTAAATATCACACAAATAAATCAATTATGGTAACCTATAAATTGTCAATATCACGAATAAATCAATTATGGTAAATTGTATCTTAAAAAAATATATATAAATCTTTATGTCCTCAAATTTTACATAATATTTCACTTTATCCACGGCATATAAACTTTCAAATATCTGCTCGTCTACTCCTATCCTTTTAAATTTGCCAACTAGAAATATTTGTCAAAGCTTTACACGTTGGGGGCCATATTGTTATGCTATTTAAATTTTATTATATTGCTTATTTAGAAAAATTCCTGTCTATATTTATTAAATGATCTAATCTCCAATTAATCACAATAAATCAGTATTAATTAATTACAATCTCAGGCTACTTAACTTGTACTATTTACCTTTGATCGTGGATTCAAAATATTTTCCAATTGGCTTCCTAATTGGGATAGGTAATATGACCTGAATAAAATACATAGAATTTCAACTGAACTATATGTGAGATGTCCTTTATTTTAATGAAATTTTATATAACAATCAATCCTGTAATATTTGCAATATACTAACTTTAAATATATGAGAAGTTGTTTTCTATCATGGACCCAAATGTTATTTTACATTGATTTTTAATATGTGTTATAACTAAGCTCTTTTTATAATTCTTTTTTTTTAATGATCGCAAAATTAACTGTCTCTATTATTTATTCAATTTATTTAATTAATAAATGAAAACCACACTCCTGCTCTAATGAAAATTGACTGACCTTTCTTTCTCTGCCGTTGCAATTCTATGGCCACGCCACAAAAAAAATCCTTTCTCTGCTTTTGCTCCTATTGTGGTCCAGATGACGTACACCTTTCTCCTATCTGTCCTTGTGTCTGCAACCCAACAACTCGTGTTAGTCTATGCAGCCTCCTTTTGAGCCAATCTCCGCGCCTGTTTATAACTCCAAATGTTTCCGGCTTCGTCTGATATTAATATTCTTATACCCTTTGGTTTTTCTATCTCTCTGTACCCCGTTCCTCACACTGTCAGCTTTTACACAGCAAATAAACACACCCGGTAAATTACGTCTTCGGGACTTCAAACAAACACAAATCACAAAGCTCCTTCCTTCTTGGACGACAAAAACTGACTAACCCCACTTTTTTCCTCTCTCCTATCTCATAGCCAAAACCACCATCTCCTTGCATTCAAAAATTGACCAATAAAAATCATCCACCTCTGTGACGTATATCGTTACCAACCAACTCTCCCTATAAAACGTCATTCGGGTAATTCCAGAAAACAACATTCTTTAATTATTCTAACTAAATCTATCTGCTTTACAAATATTTCTTACTAATAGCTACAAACGATACCTGTTTCTTAATTCAATGTCTTTTGTTAATAAACTTTTACCGATATAATCTTTCGGGGAGAAAAACCACCGCAAATCCCGGTCTATTGTTTAAACACCTTCTATATACACTTTTATTCCGGGTAAATCCATTCCACAATAACCGACTTATTTAAATTTCTTATCGATAATATTTGAAAGTCTTGTCTCTGAGGCCTAATGAACAATTCTTCGAACAACTTAAAATACATATTTTGTCTTATACAGAATGTTTGAAAATTTATATGCCCGTGTCTTTATGAAATATCAATAATTTTAATTTTTATTTAAGTAATAAAATTTGTATATCGGTTTTTTTATTGCTTATGGACATTCAAAAGTATAACAATATAAATATATATATATATATATATATATATATATATATATATATATATATATATATATATATGCCTGTTGCCTGTCTATTTTAATTTATTTGTACTGCTTTTAATAACAATCCAAAACTAACTTCCATATATTATACGTTCTGCTTGTTCTAACAAGTATCTTTCGATTTATTCAAGTACAAATTAAACAAACATGTTATGTTGGCATTTAACAACCCTATCTGACTCTATTTAAGCAGTCAATTAGGTAAAACAGCATTCACCCTAAAACTCGCTTCTTAGTTTATGTAGTAAAATCTAATTGCTCTTAGAATACCGAATGATATTGCGAGATTTGTTCTTATTAATAGTATATACGTAGACTAAATTTACAAGTAGCATTAGCGTATCTAAGTTATACAAACTCGAGAGAATATAACAGAAATAACAAATAATGCCAAAATGTCAAACGCCCATAAAAGCACGATATATTGTGTCAACAAAAAAAAAAGAAAAATAATGGGTAAAAGTATATCTGCGCAATACAAGGCTCGAAATAACAGGAACATAATACGTGACCATAATACAAGGTACACGATCTTAAATATCTTAAAGAGACACATCGAAAATATGTATCAACATGTCTTTTTTGTTGACCTAGGTGTTAGCACTCAACAAGTGGCTCAACAATTTCATTAAATAAAAATAAAAACAGATAAATAGTGACTATTTTAAAATTTCAATAACCGCTTACAGCAGGAGTAATGTCGACAACGTACTAGCCCGCCGTAAGCTTTTGATTCTGCTGATTCTTTATATATATTGTTATGATGTGTTTTTTGTTTGAATGATGAGCAATGAGTATTTTTAATAATATAGGGTTTTTATCGCGGTTCTCAAAGAATTAGTTTGTAAGTACTTTTTTAAATTATCTTTATTATAACTATTATGAAACACACATATATATCTAACCTAGCCAATGTAAATTTAAAATAAACTATCTTTAAATTGATGTTCTTATAAAACTAATTAAATTCTATAGACAATGTTAAATTTAAACAAACTATCTTCAAAATTGAAATTGTTATGACACTAACTAAATTATATTAACAAAATTTTGTACCTTTCTTTCACTGAATGCCTAAATGAACTGTTTTCTACTATATAGATTCTAATCACCACTGAATGTCTTCGTACTTCAGTTATCCTTGTTTTTTTGTGAAATTACTTTTTCCAATTATCAGCTTCTACCAATTTAAGATATAGTTTTCTTCACCAGCATTTATACACCACCAACCAAACCAGCAAACAGCATTTATATTTATTCTTCTTTTCAATATACCAATATCCAATTATTATAAGTTGATTTATACTAATCTCCAACCATAATATAATTTAATTTCTTCCAATGTCCATCCAATATTCTTCTAATATACTTTTATAATCTTCAATAATTATTTGTGTATAATTATAAATGTGCATTAAATATATGCATAATTTTTAATCTTCATTTAACTCACTATATTAAACAATTGGACTATCTCCAACTAACTTTCATATTTCTTATTAAACTGCTCGACTGACTTACTAAAACTGTGAACAATTGACTTCACTAACTAATCTACTAACTTTCATAATAAACTGCTTGACTTCTGACTAAAAACTGCCATCTTGAATCCAAATCACGGGTATTTATATCCTTTTTGATATTCCAGAACCATCTGGTAAGAGATCATGTTCCATTCGTTCTATTAACTTCTATATAGATGTTCTCGAAAAAAATATCTGTTCGATCCACCGCCATAATCATTATTCCAGAATGTTCGACTGTAAACAATGGTCACACTCTGCACTCTGGAGAATTCGTTAATGTTCCATTGATAATTTTGTTGACATTTAGGCTTTTCAGATCAGAATAAACATTCAAATTAGTAACTAACACTCTAATTTAATAAAATACACATTTCAAACAATATATTATTATAACCCCACTTTATATTCGTAAATGTTCTTAAACGTCACTTCAGAGTATAAATATCTGTCTATCACTCACTGTATAGTTGGTTGCCTAGGCACATGGCTCACTTAAATCTATTTACAACATTAAAATTACTAAAATACAACTTTTTACAATTATTATATGCTAATTTCTTAAAATGCCCTCACATAAATATATTTTTGTAAATTTCTCTAGTATATAACTTATTTAAAATAATCAAATACTTTTTTATATCTAATATTATGTAATATATAACTTATAAATTATTTTCTATAAACCCCAATTGTCACAATATATATATATATATATATATATATATATATATATATATATATATATATATATATATATATATATATATCAACGTTCCGTTCCGCTCAAACCGCATTGATTAAAGCAATTAACAAAAGAGACCTAGACGTCCAGAAAGCCTTTATTCAGGTCTGGCACACAGGTCTGAATGAAAAACCAAACCTTGCTGGACTGCCCACAAGTTTCGTTAAATAAATTCCTATCTCTCTAATCGGATTATCCGGATCAAAGTTGACAACACACTATCCACACCATTCACCCTACAAGCTCGAGTGCCGCAGGGCTCAATTCTAGCTACAATATTGTAAACAGTCTACACCAGTGACGTTTCCCGCCCACAATATAGATCGGAATTCCTACTAGTATTTGCTGATGACACTGCGCTCCTTACGGCGGGACCACGCAGAGGTCTGCTGGGACAACTGTTTGGATTAAAAAGAGCTCAAAATTATTTAAATATAATTGTTGGATGTTGCAATAGATAAAGAGTTATTAAACGCCTCCAAAACTCAACTAATCTTATTCAAATCTCCCCACAGCCGTAATGTTTTGAGGCCAAATAACCCTCTTAGGAGAAAACCTTTAATTAGAAACTCGGTGTCCTATTTGGGAGTTTATTTTAGTAGGACTCTCAACTGGAAGAGCGACATACAAAAAAGATACCTGTCTTACCCAGACAGGGTAAGAAAAAGGGCAAAAAGCCTATTGCACAACTACAAGACTTACATAATACCAATAATCGAATACAATTTATGCTTCTATGCGTCGCTAAATGCTCGTCAAATTACCATTATTTTATGAATTATTTTATGAAATCCGCATAATAGCAAACACGACATCGATTAAGGACACAATTAGAACTCTCAGCAAGAGAGATGTCCTCTGACTATAGCTGGCTCAAACAATCGAGCCAAGCAATTACTTAAAACTCCTTGCCATCGACGAAGCAAATACTCACCAGGATTCCCCAAAGAAAAGCCAAAAACGCTAATCAAGAGCCGTTCCTTGTATCGCTATTAAAACCTTTGAAGTACCTCCTCTTGGCATATCTGGCTAAATAAAAAAAATGCTCCAGCACGCTCCTAAACACAAACGCCACCATCTGAGCCCCCAGCTCTTTAGCGCTCCATCAACTAAAATTATTACGCAAAATCAATTCTGACGTTTATCATACCTCCCTAGCTCAAAAAAAAGAAGTTGCACTCCTTAAGGAAGCAAAAGCCTAAACAAGGTTAAAACATGAGAGAGGAGATAAAGTAAATATTTTTGAAACAAAAGAGACGTTATCCGTGAAACTTGCATCTATGTACAATGACACAGACCGCATCTGATGCACTATTTTATGTTAACTACCTCACATTCAGCTTCACCGGAAATATTTTCAACATATTTAAACAAATTTAAAAATCTGTGTGCCAATCTGTGTATAATTAGAAATTTTAACTGTCTTGGCAACATCGCCTTCGATAACTGGTATAGCGAAGTACAAATAACCAAAATTCAAATTATTAATATGAGTTTTTTGGAGAAATTAATGGAAATTTCGCATTTTTTAAATGGATATATAGTCCACTCCTAGGTTTATTTTACCCCCTTTTCAAAAATTATCCAATCAAATTACATTTATGAAGAGAAACACCATATGCTCGAGAATCACACTAAACGATATATTCCTACGAGTAAAAACAGAAGGCAAATACTTAGGAATGACACTTGACCAAAAGCTAACTTGGAAAGCACACATCTTGGCAAAGAACCCATATCAACATGAGAATACGTCAAATGATTTATTAGTACGAGTCGCCGCTAACTACAGATAATAAACTTCTTGTATATAAGTGTATAATAAAGCCCTTATGGACATATGTAGTGCAAATATGTGGCTGTACCAAGTTTTCTAATACCAAAATCATTCAGAGAATTCAATCCAAGATATAATGATTTTCACCTCGCCATGGTAAGTTAGTAACAAAATATTCGGGCGTAGGAAATTTCGACACTAAGCAGGTAGCGACTAAAATTTAATGGCAATTTTCGACACCAGCCCCAATTCCCATTTTTATCTTACAGGTATATTCGACACCAAATAAATATAGCTGCGACATAAATAAAATACCATAATTAATTTATTTATTTATTTTAATAAAAGTAATGTGCATTTTATTTCTTTATAACTGTAATAATATCTAAATATAATACAACTAGTACCTAATTTTTGTACGTTTTACCGTTAATATACTTGTATACAATGATTTATTTGCTATTATAGGAATGATAAGATACAGCTTTTATAAAATCAAGTGTTGCGTTTATAGGTTTATATGACATTAAATCATAAAGAAAGCATTCTTCAACTTCTGCTGGATTTAAATAAGTTAAACCAAACGTATGCCTTAACCATTTTCCAATTTCTGAATTTGTATCCTTATATTCTTGTACAAAACCCAAAGATTGAATTTTTTTAAACCAGTTTTGGTGTAAGTTAAAACGGCATCCACTAATTTTTGCATTGGGCCACATATACAATAAAACACAGTGAATTGCTTTTTCAAAGTCCACAAATATTTCAGTTGGCTCTAATGATAATTGAAATGTTTCAAAAATCTTAGACCTTAATAAAGAAAATAAATTTTTGTATGTCATTGACAATTTGTCCTTTAACAAACAGTATGCTAAAGAAACATAATGTTCATTTTCCAAGCCATGTATAGTAAATAATTATAGAAAATATTTGGTACTGTATGAAAATGTACCATCCATATACAAAGTTTTTAATTTACACAACAAACGAATATTTGTCTCGCATGAAAATACAATTACATTTAATTCAGGATGATTTAAAAACAAAAAACTTTCATTGCGACAGGTTTTAGGAGAATAATTACTAACCGCGTTATGGACTTCTGATATGCTTCTTGGTAACGGACCTGGTAACAGTTTACGACGACAGTTGTAAATGTTCTTTCTTATGCTAGCTATGTCAGGAACCGTCAGCAAATTGGCATAACACTCAGCAACAGCAGTTCTTGTAATTTTGGCAGGCTTTTCCGATATGTCCTCTTGGGGTTTTCTTTTACATGCATTGGTTACCATCTTTACTTCAAGCTTTTTTGGATCGGCTTCATGATTATGTACCAAATCACTTCTTGTGATGGTGAGGTCCTCACAGCCTATTGTAAACACTTTTGCGGAACACTTAGTGTTTCTTTGGATGCAGCGCCAAAATATCTCGCCGCTTTTTAACACTTTCTGTTTCGAAAACGAATGATGCTCCACCACTAATAAATCTCGACCACGGGAACTTTTTATCAAACTAATTTTTTAAATATCCGTATACGTGCACAAGTCAACGTCAAACAAGAAATAAATTACAACTGAAATAATTTAGTCACAAGTACACAAGTGCCACGCCCAGGGACGTATTTATAGTTTTTTAATGGGGGGGGATCCTAATTTCCAAATTAAGTAAAACCGGGGCTTGGTTTTGAAATACCTTTGAAAAAAGTAATAAAAACAAATTTCTAAAAATTTTATTAAAACTTAAAATACCGTTTTACAAAATTAAATTCATTCTCTTCCTTCTTTCAGCTAACTTATTTACAATTTCTGAGGAATTTAGACCTATTGTCATATTCCGATGAATACTCATGAGAGCTAATCCTGTAAGCCTCTCGTCTCCCATTCTATTTCTAAGATAAGTTTTTAACCGTTTAAGTGATGAAAAAGTACGTTCAGGTGTGGCAGTAGATACTGGAAGTGTTGCTAAAATTTGAAGAAGTTTCCTAACCGTTGGAAAAAAAATTTCATCACATCGGTCCATAGCTTCTAGTGCAGTAGACGGCTGTTCTTGATTGCACCAGTGGTTGTGCCAAAGCTCATACTCACTTACTAAATGTTTTATTTCAACTTCCCTGAGAAATATTTCTCCGATTCCTGCTATACATTTCTTTGCTCTCTCAGTATTTGCTCTATTGCTATATGCTCTCTATTCTTTCGGCAAGAGCCGAGATCAAAAGAGTTAACCTACTATTTGGAATAGGTGTACGGTGATATAACTACTAATAGCGTTCTAATTCTAATAGGTATTAGTTTATCTGTATCTACGCTGCTACTGCGGACCGACAGCATCCGTGCGCTGACTCATTAATTTATTTTTATTTTTTATACATGTAATATTGGATTAAAAGTAATAGTTTTGCATGGACTGCAAGGAGGGGGTTTGAACCCCCTAAACCCCCCCCATAAATACGTCCCTGGCCACGCCCCCCGCCGTGACAATAAATATTGGGAAAACCCGCTTGTCCTGCTTGGGTGCAAATGTCCATCGCCGCTAATTACCTACCTACCTGCTTTACGCCGCGGTGTCGAAATTTCCTATAATAAAATTTGACCCTTCGATTACCCCAGGTACAAAGCCAATTTGGTGTCGAAAGTTCGCCTGCCGAAATATTCCGTGACGAATTTAGGATATCGTTCGTTGCAGAGGAAATCGGCAGACTAACAAGAAACTATCCAGAACACCTGTCAGCCTACCTTAACGAGAAAGCAACTACACCTTCAACTACAAGTCAGACGAAGATTGAAGAGACACTGACAAACAGACTTCCTTCTTTAATTTTAGCAATAATTATAATTTTAATTTCCATGTTACTTTGTTTGATTCAACAATAATTAAATTTGGTATTGTTAGTATTGGGGGTGTCACCAGTGTACAATTGCTCCTCCTCTAATGTATCTACAATATTCACATTTACTAATAGCTTCCAATAGCAGATTGTAAATTTGCAAATTAAAAAAAAAGTTTTTCTGAAAAGTTCGTACTTTTGTAGTTGTTCGCAATTAAAAGTTGCACGTCAAAAAAGCTTGTTTTGAAATGGTTTTTCGCGAATTACTCCAAAAATTTAGATTTTATCGGAAAAACTGTTAGGATATAACTGGAGATAAAATAAAGCTTATAAAACAAAGAGATTCGTTTTTAATTATTACAGTACACTTAACATTAACAAAGTTGTTGTGACTGTTATTTATCGAATACAAAAATATATGTTTAATAAATAATGTTTAATAACATATAAATTAAACACATAATCTTTAATAACTGGACAACGGCAAATTTTTCATGGAAAACTTTTTTTTAAATAAACTTTTTTAAAGATCTTAAAAAAACTTTATAATGACCACTTGTAAAAGTGACTTGCATGAATATTAAAGTAACAAACTTATCCCTGGTTGAAACAATTTCTTGTTTATTTATATTTACTTCATTTATACAGGGATGAGTGCCTTAAGAACTGGCAAAATAACGCAAAAGATAGAAAACATAATACGTTGTGAAATAAAAAGAGATGAAAGTAGTAGAGGTGAGAAATTATCGATATAAACCTATAATTTACTTTACATAACATTAGAATTATCGAAAATTTCCCACCATTAGACGTTAGCTTATGAGCTGGTTGACTTCAGTCATAGTAATACGTATCACGTAATGTAAGTAAAAACAGTTTAAGTAGGAGTATTTTTTTATCCAAAATTAAAGTATTGATCAATAATAAACTAATAGCCCAGTCTGGTTAAAAAAAAGGTGGAAAAATGTTTCGCAGATATCTGAAGCTTTTATGACATAGGTAGGGGATACTAGATGATGAATAGATGAAAAGATACTCCTAGTTTTACCTTGCGTTTTTTTAAGCAATAATTTATGGTCACAATTTGATTTTTTGTCTATAAATTTTTTCCCTTATATTTTAAATAAACAATATTTATGTCATTTTTTTATGTCAAGAATATCTTTATTTTCGTGTTTTTTTAATTAACATTGATAAATAATTTACAGAGATATTTGCAAAAAAGCAGTTTTTTTGCACTAATTTATAAATTTTATTAATTTTTTTATTAACAAAATAAAATGGTATTAATACATTTAAACATCAAGGAATTACCATCTTTTAGATTTGTACGAAATTTCCCCCCGATCAGTCAAATATTTTATAAGTTATTTAATTTTTTTATCCCTGAGGCTAATTATTTAAACTATTGAGCTTGCTCTATGCATGATGCTAGACACATTCAGCAAATTTCATAGGATTGTTTCAGACTTAGACTATCTCAGAAGTTAAATGCATATTGAGTTTTCATCGAAATTATTTACAAAATAAACGTTTGAAAAAGGGGTATGTTTTTTACTTATAAACAATTGTAATAAATTCTATATTTTTCAAGCTACAGACTTGTACGTACAACCATTGGATAGCTGGTAACAAAGCTCACATTAAAAAATAAAAAACCTTCTATGACCAATAGGAACGAAGTTAGTGACTATTTTTAAAAAATCATATCTCCATTGTTTATAAACATTAAGAAGTCAAATTTGCACAAATTTTGAATGAAAATCTAAACTTTATATTGAAACTTATAGCTATAAAATTTATCTAATTTTTTAAAACGACGGTACTTTTGAAAGATCGACATGGGAAAGTGGAGAGGATATCTGTTTCAGCTCCGTTTTTTTTTCTGCATCGGAACTTCAAATTGCAACACGTAGGAACAATTTACATTATCTTGGCTTCCTTTGCAGCTGCAAGCCTCTTTTTTTATTCTGGGGTAGCTCGTCGAAATATGAATAACTACATAATTTTCACTGGCCGGAAAATATAGGAAAACTCGGAAAAATTGAGTCCATTTGAAATTTACCCTAAATACTTTTTTTTTTTTTTAAATTTGCTCGAATAGTCTGTCGCAGTATTAATAATGATGACATAATTTTCACCCCCCATAAATCTCGGAAAATCCCGGAAAATCAACATATGTTTTTTCATTTTATATCAATGATGTAATAATACTTATATATTTTATAAATTAAATTTTAGGTAATTCATTATATTACACATAGGTACACATTATATTCCTTATATTAATTATAATGGTTTGTATTTTTATAATTAACAATATTGATTTTTATTCTATTTTTCATACAAATATGATATACAATATTAATCTAATCTGCCTTACTGCTTTGATAAAATAAGTCGATTTTTTCATCACTTGCCTTATTAAATTTTGCAATGTTTATTGCTTTTTTTATTTTCTTTACATACATTGGTTTAAAAGTTAAAATTTGGTTCATTTATTCGACTTCACTGTCAGGTCTGAACCTTTTTGTTGCAGGTTGTTTGTCTTCACTTATTAAGTCAGTCTTTCCATACATTAACATATTAATGGGCGATCTTAATGCCAAGGTGGGTCAAGGTAAGGTAGGACAACAAGTAGGAAAATATGGGCTTGGAAACAGAAATGACAGAGGAGATCGATTTATTCAATTTTGCCAAAGTGAAGACTTCGTAATAACAAATACCTTCTTGACAGTTATATACATGGACATCTCCACAACATACCAAAGAAAAAATAGTGAGAAATCAAATAGACTACATAGACTACAAAATGATAGCAAGGAGGTATCATAATGCTGTTAGATGTACTAAGACGTACCCAGGAGCTGATATAGGCTCAGATCATAACTCGGTAGTTACTCTGATAGAGGCGAGACCAAAAAAGATAAGAAGACCACACAGAAAGGCACTAGATTTAAATAAACTTAGAAACAAAAATATACGACAAGAAACAGGAGAAGAAATAAATGAAAACCTCCGTTCAGTGCAACAACAAATTAACGATACAAACAACGTTAACCAAAAATTAAAGTACATAAATACAGCTATACAAACAGCAGGAAAGAAACATCTTACAAAAACAACAACAAAGAATAAGGTGTACAACAAAGAATAAGGGATGGATGACACAAGATATACTAGACTTGATGGAACAAAGAAGAAAGATGAAGAATTACCCAGACAAATACAAAGAAATAAATAAACACATTAAAAAATAGAATAAAAGAAGCCAAAGAGGAGTGGATTAAAGAACAATGTGAAGAAATGGAAACCTATGAGAAAGGTACGATGCGTTCAATATGCACAAAAAAGTAAAAGAGATAACAGAAAGCATAAAGAAATGCCAAATAGGTAAACTTAAAGACATAGATGGAAATCTTATTGTAGATCTAGAGAATAAAATAAAAAGATGGACAGAATACCTGAATGAATTATTTGAAGACGATAGAAACAACTTAGCTCAGATAATCAATGCAACTGGGTCAGACATATTGAAAGAAGAAGTAGAATACGCAATAAGAAACGCTAAAAATGAAAAAGCAAATGGACCTGATGAAATTCCTACAGAACTGTTGAAGCTTTTGAATGATAAATCCGTAACCATAATATTAAATTTTGCAGCGAGGAGCTAAAACAGTTTCCCCTCCACTTTCCTATGTCGATCTTTCGAAAGTAACTTCGTTTCGAAAGGTTTTAAGTTTCGAAAAATTGGATGAATTTTATAGCTATAAAATTCAATATAAAGTTTAGATTTTCATTCAAAATTTGTGCAAATTTTACTTCTTAATGTTTATAAAGAATGGAGATATAATTAACAAAAAAATTGTCGCTAACTTCGTTCCTATTGTTCATAGAAGGTTTATTTTTTTTGTTGAATGTGAGTTTTTTTACCAGCTATCTAACGGTTGTACGTACAAGTCTGTATCTTGAAAAATATAGAAGTTATTACAATTGTTTATAAGTAAAAAACATACCCCTTTTTCAAACGTTTATTTTGTAAATAAATTCGATGAAAACTCAATATTCATTTAACTTCTGAGATAGTATAAGTCTTAAAGAATCCTATGAAATTTGTTAAATGTGTCTAGCTTCATTCATAGGGCAAGTTCAATGGTTTAAATAATTAGTCCCAGGGATAAACAAATTGAATAACTTTTAAACTAGTTGACAGATCGGGGAAAAATTTCGCACAAATTTAAAGGACGGTAATTCCTCAATGTTGAAATGTATTAATACCATTTTATTTTGTTAATAAAAAAATTAATTAAATTTATAAATTAGTGCAAAAAAACTGCTTTTTTGCAAATATCTCCGTAAATTATTTATCAATTTTAATTGAAAAAACCGGAAAATAAAGATATTTTTGATATAAACAAATGGTATAAATATTGTTTATTTAAATTATAAGGGAAAAAACTTATAGATAAAAAATCAAATTCTGACCATAAATTATTGTTTAAAAAAAAAACGCAAGGTAAAAAAAGGAGTATCTTTTTATCTATTCGTCATCTAGTAACCTCCACCTATGTCTTAAAAGCTTCAGATATCTGCGAAACATTTTGCCGTGAAATCGATGATTTTTGTATAACCAGACTGGGCTATATTGTAACCGTTTCAAAAGATTTAAAAGAAACTCATTATATATTTCGATTATATTTTTTTTTAATAAAACTAATAGCCCCATCTATCTGTCAAGTACCTACCTGTAGCCGACTCAAGGATTCTTCTGTAATTCCCAAATATATCCGGTAGATGAGCATATTTTTCAACTTGTCACTCACGCCCAATTTCCAGATTCAGGCGCCATGATAGCGCTTCGCTCTTTTCTGTTAAGACCGTCCAACCGTTAAGACGTGTTTCCAAAGTGGGTCTCAATTCAGAGGTGAGCAAATAAATCCTTTTCTTGTCCATATTTCAGATAGATATTTATTTTTTTTAGACCCTTATTGGAGAGGCTATAATGCTGATATTATATTTCTAATACTCGTCGCAAGATAGTATTGCTATGGAGTTATTCCAGATCATGGCCCAGTAGCAGTATCTTTTTATGGAATCCCTAACCCCTCTTATCTAGGATGGTGGTGATTTGATATAGTACGTAGCTGAATCAATTTGGTGACTGATTAAATAAGAAGAGAAACAGAGCAGATTAAGGTTGTACCAATTTTTATTATACCTACTTTCAAGACAACAGAAATGATTATGAACTCAAAAAAAATGAAAATATAGTGAAGTGTTCTAATTTAATTTAAAGGTTTATTTTCTTCATTGTTGCTAGTTGATAAATAACTATATTATTTTCAATGTAAACAAATTTCGAAATTTGGGGTTAATATATATATATATATATATATATATATATATATATATATATATATATATATATATATATACATTCATTTTCTTTATAACCAATTCTTAATTTAATACGATACAAAGATTTTTTGTTTATGATAATGTTAACATAAAATAATATTTTGGAATCCCTTTGGGATGACGTAACTTTTAATGTTTTCTTTTTGTTCATTACTAAGAAATAATAAAGAATAGTTTTCTTGTAAACTTTCAATAAATCTTAATTTTTTTTTTCTCTTCCCCTTCGAGGATAAACCAGGGGTGGCGTCCAATAATAAATTATAACTTCATATTATCTAATTGTGCTTGGATTTAAAATACGATATAGTTTCTATATGTTTATGAAAACCCCGCCCAATTCTCTTCCGACAGTGAGCGATTCAGGCCTTGTAATATTATTGTAGCACGGTAAGTGTTACAAAATGGCGCCGCCAACGTGTGGCATGTATTAGATTTGCTCCATTTGTACCTTCGTTACAAAATGTCGCCCAGCGTGTGGGGCTTTTGAATATTCCTGTATCTTCAGTTTTTTTTCAATATTATTAGTTGTTTTATACCCCCCTGTATATGTGGTTAATTAAGTCTGTATGTTTTGAACCATTTTTTTGGTTAAATTGTGTATTTGTTTTATCCAATTTTTCATTAAATCAACACTGCTACTATTTTAGAATTTTTTGCAAAGTATTTATATGTATTCGTTTTTAATCTTCGTAAAATTGCGTAGAAATATTCTCGTCGTATTTTTAATTTTGTGAAATACATAATACGTATTTGGAATGTTTATTAAGTGTGCATTTTAATGGTCGTATTTTGAATGGTAAGATAATCGTCTGTTTATTCCCAGTCCGTCTATGTAAACATTCCATAAGTGAAAAATGAATTTTGTTTATTTCTTTATAAGTGTTTGGTATGGATTGAAACCTTGAATTTATTCGGGCTATGTTCAAGCATTTTATGTTCTAGTCCTCAATTCATTATCTTTGCCGTTCAGTCTTTTATTTTGTTTATAAGAACCATAATAATTATATTCCTCAATGTGTTTATTTTAAATGAACGAAATGGCTTTTAGCGTTTGTTATTTGAAAAATCAATTAAGTGAATTTTATTTCTTAACCTTGATTCATGGTTTTTATTCACAGTTGGGAATTATACCTATATACAGGCTGTCCCGACCTACCTAATTCTAAAATGTGTTATTTGGTTTCGTGCAGAATAATTACGCGAAATATTTTTTTGCGAGGATTTGAAGTTGAGTTCTTTGATCTTGGATGTTTTTAATATGTTTAAGTCTGTTATCTGTTAAATTTTCTTTTTAATTTCGTTTATTTTAAAAATTTATTTTTTCATAGTTTAACTTTTTCGTACTTTGAAAAGAAAATTTTATTTCCTGAAAAGGAAAATGCTTTCTATATTTTACAGTCCATGGTTCTTTTGTTTTGCATGTATAAGGAAGTAATGATATGACTTCGTTTCTCTCTGCCTAAGGCGTCTTTGTTGAGAATATAGAGCGGAAATATTGTTATTTTCCTTCTGTTATGTTAATTTTATGTCTTTGTGTGGTCAGATATAGTAGAACTATGTTTTTGGTACTGGAACTTATTTTTGTTTTGTGGTTTTACCTTTTTTTTCTCGAGATGTTCTGTAGGACGTACAGGCACGTGACCTGTATTATTGTATCTTGAGTTATTTGTGTTGATGTCAGACTACTGGTATATCCAGCAGCTTTCTTTTTTTTGTCGTTGACATTTTTGCGGTCTTCTAATAGTTTATTAGACCACATATATCTTTTTGCTTTGAGACTTTTGGCTAAGGCTCAAAAGCTTTCATTTATTATCTTGTGTTCATGATATGGTACAAGTTAAGGTTGAAGTAGTTTGCTGTTGTCTATTGTGACTCTTTGTATATACAGAGGTGAAACAACCCGCTGCCGCCTATTGTGAATTTATCTTTTATCTCTATGTCGACGTTAAGACCACGTTTGTTTAACAATTAAAATAGTTCTGGTACTACCGTTAAATGACCCACTGAGAATTAAAAGTCTATATTATTTTGACTCTGTTGGAGTTCTGCTAAAGAATGGTAAACATTTCTTTGTGATTTGTATGACGACCATATTGGATTCAATTAGGTGTCAAAAATGTTTTACTATTCAACTTTTTTTTTATTGTTGTGGTGTGTTACATCCAACATCATGATTTTTTATTATTGACGACGGACTGTAATATTTTTCTATTTCTTTGGAAAACGATAATGATTCTTCCGTTCCTTTTAAGTCTTATCGTAAGTTTTTGTTTCGTGGAAGACTCTTATGATTTTTTTTTGTTTCTTTTGGAAACAACAGTTTGAGACTGAACTGTTTGTGTAGCGATTGTGGCTTGTATGCCATATACCCATTTTCTTTCTTCTTCTCCAAGATTATGTATTAACGGTTTGGATTTATTTTCTTCTTTTTTCCTTTTGGGAGTCTTCTTGCTTGGAAATTTTTCGCTGTGATCAATCACAGAGGATATTCTTATGGAACTATTGGCCATCCTGTCTTTCTTCTTTTGCGTTAGTTCAATTTTCAACCAGTGGTTGGAAATTCATTCATTGCTTGACTGTCATAGTCAACTTTATTATTGTTTGATGCTATTTAGGTTATCTACCTAGTGGATAACCATAGCGAAGTTTGCTAAAGCTACTTTGTTGGCCACCCGCCTTTGTTGAGCTGGAGGCATCCCTCTTTTCGCTCCCAGAAACTTTAAACACTGGTCTGTTCCACACTTTTGGTTAGGTTAGAGCCATATTTATAGAAATCTGCCATTGGTCGTTGTGCCTAATAGCCAACGAACTGTACCTGATGTCGATTTATCAAATCGAGCATCCAGTTTAATTTTGCATGTAAATATGTCGTGATTTTTGTTAATTTTTTTTGTTTTATTCAGACTTAAAACTTATCTAAGTCAGTGTTTCGTCGGATAATTCAGATTTGTCTGAAACCGAATAAATCGGTTTTCTTAAAATTTTAATACCTTTCTTCTAAAATGTTCAGTCCATTCTTAAATTTTAATTTTTTAGTTGATTCCCTTTACGCCTTTGCGTACTTAATCTTTGCTACCTTCTCCAGCGACTATTCAATCCCTCCGTGGCCCGTGTACAGGAAGAGTTGCGCTAACGCGAACTTTATCCTGGAGAGGATTCGTTTCCTTTCCAAATTTTTTTGGCGTGGGGTCAGTACAGCACTGATACCCTAGTACTTAGTACATTGAATACCACTTTGCTTCGGCAAATCTGTCCCTTAGTGCTTCTTTCCCTTCAGGAAGTTGACACGTTTCAATTTTTTTTTGAGCTGTCTCGACAACCCTTGTTTTATGTCGGTGGTGTTGACTATTAGTCAGGGAGCATCCTGCTATAGTCAAGTGGATTAGTGGACCTATCCCTATTCCAATTAATAATTTTGTGTATCTCAGATGTTGTCGCAAAGAGACGAGCCTCTGGAAGTAGTGTAGGAGACTCCGCACGTCGATCTCCAGAGCAACTCAGTTTGGCTCGCACCCCAGTTCGTTGAACTGTTTTACTTTTTATTATTATAATATTGATCATTTATTTTGTTCAATATGTCTATATATATATATATGTATATATGTCGTATTTCTTTTCGACATAAATTTTATTTTTATCTTATCTTATTCTACTTCGGTATTATTCTCTCTCTAGTTTGTATTGATCGAGATCTTGAGTTTGTGCTACCCCGACCAAAAACCTATATTGATTTTAAGGGTGTTTGCAAAATTTAATCTCATTTTATTTTTAGAATGCCTTGGTAGAATGTGATATTTTTATGCTTATGTTAGTTTATATTACAATAAATTGTACATACCTTTAGTTGTCTTCAAGTGGATACAAAATTCAATTTATCTTATTTTACGGATTTATAAATCCAAGTAATTTTTTTGGTATCTATACCAAAGATATCAAGATTCCTCTGTCTAGTTACCAATGATAGGTCATTATAGTATCTGTTCATTTGCCTAAGTTTTACTCTTAGTGTGAAGACCTTCGAATTTCGACTCTCTATTCGAAACCCCCCAAAATAATGTTTGAAAAGATTATTGCTGTCTAACATCCTATATTCTGAATGGCCAGACACTGAGGAAGGCTAGGGATGAAGTAAGCGGATTCCCGCTAGTTGACTCGTCGGAATGATAAGCCATTCATAATTGTATTTCAGTAATAAATCTAGAATAACAGCCTCCCGCGTCAGGAAACTTTTTTTAGTTCTCCAATACTTGTTTAGTTATGTAATCTAGGATTATTTAGACCCTACCCGAAGTTAACCCTACCCGAAGTTGACCTACCGATGTTGTCCCTATTATAGGCGGATGATACACGTTAGTTATCACAAATTCTAGTTGTCATACTAATAACTAAACATCAGCCTTTTTTTGTTTCTAAATATAGATGTGTCTTACAGAAATTCTGATGTCTACCTTTCCCAGTAAACTTATTAAGGCTTGTCTTTGTAGAACTTTAATGTACCCAATTTTGAACTATTAGTAACTCTTTCCTTTTATTTGTGTATTTCTAAATGTGTCTATAATGACGCGCTGCGTTATTACCTTATGTTATTCGTGGATTAAGTCATAGATGAAAGACTCTATGCTTCCGAACAAACGATGACACATTTGTATTTTGTATCTTATGGCGTTAATGATACGATTGTATTATTATTCTTATGTTATTCGTGGATTAAGTCATAGATGAAAGACTCTACGCTTCCCGAACAAACGATAACATTTTTTTTTTGTGTTTTATTGTGTTAGGTCTCATAACGACTACGCAGTAAATTATCTGTTTTGTATCTTGGTGACAACACTAGTATGTTTTGCTTTATATTACTTATGAAATTTCAAATAATAATATCTTAATTATATTATTTCGATTAAATGCGAGCATTTGGTCTCAAATAATGATTTGTAGATATGTTTTGTTTTATTCCGCTTTGTTCATGATATTGGTTATAGGTGAAATACCCTATGCATTTTGAGAGTGAGAATGCAATTTTTTTTGTTTACATTTTTATAGTTGAGTCATTTCTATGCGTTCTGTTTCGCTTTGTTCTGAAATCTTTGAGTTCTTCCCACGTGAGTTGTGAAAGAAGGATTCTGTGAGTCCAGATTGTAGCTACATTTGTCCATTCTGTTTGTCTTACCTCTCCGTATATCTATTTCCACTTTTGAAAAGGTTAGTATGGTGTGCCACCATACCTAGTCCGATTCCACGCTGGTACCCAGTTGAAATCGTGGGGAGGGCTGTGTAACCGTTTCAAAAGATTTAAAAGAAACTCATTATATATTTCGATTATATTTTTTTTAATAAAACTAATAGCCCCATCTATCTGTCAAGTACCTACCTGTAGCCGACTCAAGGATTCTTCTGTAATTCCCAAATATATCCGGTAGATGAGCATATTTTTCAACTTGTCACTCACGCCCAATTTCCAGATTCAGGCGCCATGATAGCGCTTCGCTCTTTTCTGTTAAGACCGTCCAACCGTTAAGACGTGTTTCCAAAGTGGGTCTCAATTCAGAGGTGAGCAAATAAATCCTTTTCTTGTCCATATTTCAGATAGATATTTATTTTTTTTAGACCCTTATTGGAGAGGCTATAATGCTGATATTATATTTCTAATACTCGTCGCAAGATAGTATTGCTATGGAGTTATTCCAGATCATGGCCCAGTAGCAGTATCTTTTTATGGAATCCCTAACCCCTCTTATCTAGGATGGTGGTGATTTGATATAGTACGTAGCTGAATCAATTTGGTGACTGATTAAATAAGAAGAGAAACAGAGCAGATTAAGGTTGTACCAATTTTTATTATACCTACTTTCAAGACAACAGAAATGATTATGAACTCAAAAAAAATGAAAATATAGTGAAGTGTTCTAATTTAATTTAAAGGTTTATTTTCTTCATTGTTGCTAGTTGATAAATAACTATATTATTTTCAATGTAAACAAATTTCGAAATTTGGGGTTAATATATATATATATATATATATATATATATATATATATATATATATATATATATATATATATATATATATATATATATATATATATATATATATATATATATATACATTCATTTTCTTTATAACCAATTCTTAATTTAATACGATACAAAGATTTTTTGTTTATGATAATGTTAACATAAAATAATATTTTGGAATCCCTTTGGGATGACGTAACTTTTAATGTTTTCTTTTTGTTCATTACTAAGAAATAATAAAGAATAGTTTTCTTGTAAACTTTCAATAAATCTTAATTTTTTTTTTCTCTTCCCCTTCGAGGATAAACCAGGGGTGGCGTCCAATAATAAATTATAACTTCATATTATCTAATTGTGCTTGGATTTAAAATACGATATAGTTTCTATATGTTTATGAAAACCCCGCCCAATTCTCTTCCGACAGTGAGCGATTCAGGCCTTGTAATATTATTGTAGCACGGTAAGTGTTACAATATGATTTGAGACGTCGCATACACTCTTCTCAATACAGAATTATCATAGCTTGTTATTCTGTATTCGTCAACACATAATTAATTATCAAATTACTACTAATTAAACTGTTTATTTACATTTGCTTTATTGTCTTCAATCAGTTTTTACTTTATGCGAAAGTTAAAAAATGTTAATGTTCGACGTCATTCTTGTAATATTATGACTGAAGTCAACTAGCTCATTAGCTAACGTCTAAAGGTGGAAAACTATCGATAGTCCTAATATAGTGTAATGTAAATTAGAGGTTTCTATCGATAATTTCCTACCTCTACTACTTTCATCTCTTTTTATTTCACAACGTAGGTATTATGTTTTCTATCTTTTGCGTTATTTTGCCGGTTCTTAAGGCACTCATCACTGTATACATAAATTACATTCTGAAAATTTAACCGGTTAAGAAAGATTAGTTTTAATAAAATCCGAGTGTAAATTAAAGACACTTTTTGAGAATTTCTCAAAAATCACACTATTTTTTTAATGTTTACCATGGTCTTCTTTCAACCGCGAGTTGGTCTTGTAAACACCCCCAGAGAAAAAGCACATAGTGTCACAAGTTAGATTTTGATCTTTGGGCTATTTTCTACCTACTGTCAAAAATTTCAAAAATTCCATGCATATAAAAAAATTCTCAGTAGAAAACCGTCATATCCTGGATCACAAACTAACTGAACTAATATTTTTAATTAACTTATGTTCTTATAAATAGTAATTATCTTTTATTTCAGTTCTCCCAATCCTTTAATGCCCCTCTTGTCCAATGATTATTTAAATATGAAGTGTAGTGACAGAACATTCATATATTAATGAATTTGTCTTTTTTTATTTACATTTTTGACATAGACTTTTTTTGAATTATATATTTACATGTTTGTGTTAAAAACTATACAAATATTTAAGAATTATTTGAGTAAATAAATTAGAAGCACTGATTTAAAAGAAATTATTAGACAACGTAATCCTAATATGAAATAGACGAGATATTGTCGCTGTCCCGCAGATCTACAAAATGGATAAAAGTTTATTAAATATTGTGTTACTTGGACTCGCATTTATGCTTGTTTTTGCAGCCTTTCAGACCATGACCAATATCCAGAAGACAATAACTGATAGCATAATTAAAGATAAACCATCTTACAAAGGCGATGCTTACTATAGTCAAGCTATTATTTATGTATTTTTCTCCTTGTTTAACTGGACAGCTCCCTCAGTTATTAATATGATTGGCCCCAAGCTTTCCATGTTCATAGGTGGTACAGTATACGTTCTCTTTATGCTGCAGTTTTTGCTTCCTACCGATTGGGGATTGTATTTGTGCAGTGCTGTCTTGGGAATTGGTGCCGCGATGATATGGACTGGACAAGGAAATTACCTAACTTTAAATTCCACAAGAAAACTGATCACTCGAAACTCTGGAATATTTTGGGCATTGCTTCAACTAAGTATGTTGGGAGGTAACACTTTTGTATTCTTTGCCTTTCAAGGTAAGGATCAAATAGATAAAACCACGCGAATTTTTGTAATTATTACCTTATCAGCTATTGCCGTCGGTGGACTAGTGATGTTGTTTTTACTTCCCAAAGCTTACAAAGATGATGAGGATGATGTTGAAGAAATCCATCACGCTGGACCTATTGAAGCATTTATTGGAGCCGTAAAATTATTTATAACCATGAAGATGTTTTTTCTAAACTTTACTTTTTTCTACACTGGACTAGAACTGGGATTTTTTAGTGGTATTTATAGTTCCTGTATTGGATTTACCACACAGTTTAAAAATAGGAAAGCCCTTGTAGGTGTATCTGGTATTTTAATGGGAATAGGAGAAGTTATTGGGGGAGCAGTGTTTGGGATCTTTGGACACAAAACTGTTTTTTGGGGCAGGGGACCTGTTGTAGGAACTGGTTTAGTTTTACATGCACTAGCTTTTATTTTAATTTTTCTGAATTTAACCAACGATTCTCCATTTGAGGATACCCATAAAAGTGCAATAATAACAAGTAGTAGCGGTTTGGCAGTATTCTGTTCATTTCTTTTGGGTCTCGGAGATGCAATTTTTAATACCCAAATATTTTCTATCCTTGGGTCAGTATATGCCGATAATAGTGCACCTGCGTTTGCAATTTTTAAATTTAGCCAGTCGGTGGGAGCGGCCGTTACGTTTGCCACAGCCAAATTATTAGGCCTACATATCCAACTATTAATACTTCTTATAATGGCTATTGTTGGTACAGTTTTATTCATTTTAGTGGATCGATCATCATCCTCCAAAGACGCCTAAATACCCTAAGATTTTTTTAAATAATTTTTTTATATTGGTTGTATGTATTTGTTGGCAATTTATTTTTTTACTAAATAAAAATAGTATATTTAACCCAGATTACTTATTTAATTGTGTCAAAAAAAAAGTCAGAAATATCATCCAAACTGTTATAAATATCGAACAGTTGTTTGTAAATATGTTTAGGGGCTATGTTCATATAGAGCCACAAATTTTTATCGCGTATACAATAGTATACTACTAGGAGACAATACTAATCTAATTTTACACAATGACGAAAGAGCAACCAAAATATCCAGACGGAACCAGTGTCCTTCATTGATAGACATTAGTATCCCCTCATTTAACATAGACAGGGCGAAAAACTCTGGTTCGTTCGGAAAAATATTCCCATAAGATTTTTTTACAGAATCACTTTCATGAGATACCCCAAAATAAAGTTTAAGAGGTCGCCCTGGAGAAAAGTTGTTCAAATTTTTTTAACCCGGCGTCATCCAGGTGGGGTCTAATGGTACCACAAACACACTTAGAACTAGCATAATTCTATGGTTAATACACGGATGTTTTATTGGTTGCCTATAGCTTCCTAAAACATGTTGCCGTTGGGTATTCTGAACCAATTTCAGTTGTCAGTTGATCGTCAAAGTGAGTACAGTGTTCTGCAATCCGATTAGACCCCACCTAGGTGACGAAGACACAATTTTAATTCGCAAGGTAACTAAGACAATTTTAATTCGTGGCGTTATTTGTTATACATATAAACTTTTTTCTTTAGAATGAATAACGAAAAAGAACAAGCCAAACTATTGGCACTTTGGCAAGAACTCGAAGATGATGAGTACGAAATTATGGACTCCGACGATGAAAATGAAATTGATCACATAAGTAATCAGTTTGATGGTGAACAAAATAAAGAAATTGAAAAACTAGAAGTATTGGAATCTAAAAATAAGCGAAAAGAAGATAAAAAATATCCTTATTATTTAGGTAGAAACTCCAAAACAAAATGGAGCAAACACCATAGTAATAAAGCAGTTAGAAGGAGGGCAGAGAACATAATTTCGAACTTACCAGGATCCAGACCATATGCTAAAAATGCTAAGACTCTTTTAGATTGCTGGCTTTTTTTTTATTAGGAAATGCTTGAAGGTATCACGGTATGCACCAATGTATTGCTAGATAAAAAAGCGTTAGCCTACAAAGGTAAACCATATTGTAGCAGGACCAATATTGTTGAAATAAAGACATTATTTGGCCTCCTCTATCTAGCGGGTGTATATGAAAATGATTATCGTAATCTAAAAAACTTTTGGCGAACGAATGGTACAGGAATCGATATGTTTCGTTCAGTGATGGCACTCAATAGATTTACATTTTTATTGCAGTGCTTACGTTTCGATAATGTAGACAATCGACAAGAAAGGCAACAGTCGATAAGTTGGTTCCTATTGGGGCAGTTTTTGAAAAAATTTTTGCAAATTGTCTACAAGCTTACTTACCAGAACAGTACTTGACTATTGACAAGAAGTCTTTTCGTGGGCGTTGCTCATTCCGGCAGTATATTCCGAACAAGCCCGCGAAATACGGAATAAAAATTCAGGCCCTAGTAGACTCTCGTACTTTTTAGGTTTTTAATATGGAAATTTATGCAGGGACTCAAATAAGCAATAAACCTACTGATATTGTCCAAAGACTGATAGCACAAATTTCTGGTAAAAATCGAAATATGACTTTCGATAATTGGTATACCTCTTACGAAAATTTTGCGTGAACATAGTTTGACTTCAGTAGGAAGTCTGAGGAAAAACAAGTGAGAGATTCCCCAAGAACTTGCACAGATTAAGAACAGACAACCACAATCCTCGGTATTTGAATTTCAGGAAGATATAACTATGGTATCCTTTGTACCAAAAAAGGAAAAAACGTGATTTTATTACCATCACTTCATCACGATGATGAAATAGATAAATCTACCGGCGAGAAACTTTTACCAGAAATAATAAGTTTCTATAACTTTACAAAAGGAGGGGCTGATACGGTGGATGAGTTGACGGGAAGTTACAGTGTAGCTCCTAATTGTAGAAGGTGGCCACTAAGAATATTTTTTTCACTAATGGACACAGCTGGAATCAACAGCCAGGTAATTTACAGAATAAACACTAGTGACTAATCAAAGAAACGTCGTATATTCCTGGAAGATCTGGGATTAGCATTAGTTACGCCAATTATGGAAGAACGAAAAAGTAATCCGCGACTTACACAACATTTACGATCCAAAATAGTTCAAGTTTTGGGGGAAAGTGACCAAGCTCCACCGTAAAAGCAACGTACGATACGTGGACGGTGTCAAAAGTGTCCAGAAAATACGACCGAAAAACTAAACAAACGTGCGATCAATGCCAAAATTTTTATTGTTTAGATCACCTTCATCGCATTTGTGACGAATGTATCCAGTTTCGAAACTCCTAACTTTTTTCAAGCTAGGATATCCAATGTCTTGCTTTTTTATATGTTTATTTGAAACTTTTGAAACAACTTTTTTGGAAAATCTCTTATTTTGAACTTAATCCATTATCTTTTGTTTGTGAATTTTTTATATATGTAGTGTTTCTTGTTTGTAGGAATTTTATTATTTTGTAAATTTTACCTAATTCGCGGTTTAATCCAGTGTTAAAAACTGCTGTTATTTATGAAAACTTCACTTAGGATAGTCAAATAAGATATTTAAAAAAATAAATTCGTGTTCGAAATGTTTGTTGAGTTTTTCCAATCAATTTTAAATGGGGTCAATAATACCCCACTTGGGTTATTATACACACATTTTTTACCTGGGTGACGCCGGGTTAAATATATTTTTTTAATTATATCAATAATTTTTTTCGGCCCGTACAATTTTTTTAAATTTTTTGAATATTTCTGAACCCAATATTTTTTTGTAATTTTTCTGTAAACTTAATCGTTTTCGAGTTATATGTAATTTAAAACTAAGAAAAACGCAAAATTACGATTTTTAATCCTTAAAAGCACAAGTAAAAAAATTATTTTTGAATTTATCAAGAACCTAAATTCAAGTTCAAACAATTTTCTATCATTTTCCGATAAGTATTTTAAAACTATTTCATTTTAAAATATTGTTTTTGAAGTGTTATTGAAGCGCTTAAGACAGGACGGGAGCTCGGGCTGCTACTTGTATAAGAGAGAGCAAAATAAGATTTAGAGCACACTTATGTGCTTGTTTTGTATTCTGATTGTACAAATGAGCCCGCCCTGCCATGCGAGTTTCATTATTAATTAAAAAACAATGGTTTAATAGATATTAATGCAACAACTGTGTTATTCAGATGATTACGCCCAGACAGCAACTTTACTAGCCAGAATCAACCAGTAATACCAGTGGTACATACAACGTTTTATTTTTCACTTCACATAATACACTTCTCCAATAAATTAACGCACCACTTTAAAATATTAGAATATTTTATTAGCGTTAATAAAAAGTTCCATTGTAATGTTATATTTTGCAAGCCCCTTGTATATGCTATTCGCAAACCCTATATTTATTGACTGTGTTTTATCCCTATAGTTTTTTTTTGCAACAAAACAAAAACAATCAAAAAATGTACTAATTCTATAAATATACTAATTTCCAAGTGTCCACGCATTTTATTCTGCTACTGTTTAGTTGTTGAGTATTGTTAATTGTGTTTATTATAGAGCGTCAATCACGTAATTTAACCCGAGATGAATGTGCCCAAGCAGTGATAGTGTCTAAAGAAGGTTGGAGTTACCGAAGAATTGGTCGTCGGTTTAATGTGTCCCAGACATCCGTCTCACGGGTGTTAGGAAGATTCCTCGAAACAGGGGATCATACTCACAGTCCAGGACAAGGATGAAACCGGGTAACTACGCCTATTCAAGATCGATTTTCAAGAGTTTCTGCTCTTCGACAACGTTTTGTAACACATCGAAGTCTACAAATTCAGCTTCGAGACGTGCATGCTATACAAATTAGTACTGAAACTGTTCGCCAGCGACTTAGGGAATACAACTTAACACCTAGGATTGCCGCCCGAGGTAGTCTATTAACTGCAGAGCATCGAAGGGGGAGACTACATTTTGCCAGACATATTGTTAATTGGTTAGAGGCTGACTGGGAACAAGTGCTATTTACTGATGAATCCTGATTTTGTTTGTACAATAACGACAAACGTGTTCGTGTGTTGCGACGACCCAACGAACGATATGCTCAGTGTAACTTCTCACACACCACTTTTTTGTACACACTTCTCACACACCACGTACGGACCTAGTGGTCATACTAAATGGAACTGTTACAGCTGAAAGGTACATATTGGATATCATGAAGCAACATGTAGTACCATTCGCTCCTTATATCGGTAAAAATTTTTTACTAATGCAAAATAATGCCAGACCTAACGCTGCACAGATCGTCAAAAATTATCTAGAAGAGGTAAAAATTAACACTATGGAATAGCCAGCACATAGTCCTGATTTAAATCCGATTGAAAATCTCTGGGATATCCTTGGTAGGCGATTAAGAGCAACACCGATCCAACCAAACAACTTACAGGAAGTGGGAGAGAGGCTGTTTCAGATTTTGAGAGAACTAGAGTAAAATGAAATACGGCAATTAATTTTAAGTATGGACCAACGACGTGAGGCTATTATACGTAGTAGAGGTGGAAACACTCGTTATTAAGACTTTTTTCATATTTTAATTTACTTTTCTTATCATTATTTTTTTAGAATTTTCCGTTTTATTTTTTTTTCTCCAGTACTTTAACATTTTCTGGTGATTAGACAAATTGTTATAATAACTAATAAAATGTAGAATAAATCTGGTAAAGTTTTATTTTTTATTCTTTGCCTGTTTACAAATGAAATTCATTTATTGAAGTGGTGCGTTAATTTCTTGGAGAAGTGTATAAATACTAAAATTGAGACGTTTTTCTTTTTATTTTACTGACCTATAAAATATATATGCATATTTTGTGTGAACCACTGGTATTGTCGGATGAATATGCCTATCGAGTAATACCCATCCCCTTGGCCTGAGGTCCTCTGGCTGGATTATGTAGTTCTCTGTGCGTAATCATTTTAATGCGTCCTTGGTGGATAAATTATTTTATTTTATCACAAATATTATAATATATTTATACTAAAAATATAATATACAGGGTGTTCCTTAAGTAATTGTACAAAAAGAAACAGTAGATTCTACACTTTAAAATATTACGATTTAAGCCAAATTCTTTAATAAAATGTTGATATTAAGAAAGATACAGTGTGTTAAAGTACACATTTAAAATTTTATTTTTCGCTATAACTTTCATGTTTGTAAACATTTATGTATAAAAATTTACAACTGGATACTTTTAAATATAAGAAATTATAATTTGATGCACACTTTGATGTAGCTAATACAGGGCGCCACATATGCCACATATGTGGCATACATTTGCACTTAACTTTTTTGTTCTTTAAGTTATCTGTATTTGTGGTAAAAAATATTAAAGATACATTATTTTAACAAAAAAAAGGTATACTTGTTAATAACTTCAAAACTCAACAGTTTTCGAGACAATCGCATTTTACAAATCAGCTGCATAATTCTGATTAAGGAAATTACTCCAGGCAACGAAGGAAAAATAGACAAAAACATTAATACTTCTGAATTTTGGTATAAAATACCTTTAATTAAAGTTACTAGTTAACGAAATATTAATTAAAATAAATATATCAGCAGGATAATTAATAAAAGGATTTGACAAAATAACAAAATAATAAGATTTTACATCAAACATTTTACGTTTTATGTTAAATTAAAGTCATAATCAAAACATTTTGTTTACAAACCAAATTAAGAAATAGTTAAACTAAATAACATAACTTTTTGTCAAAATAAGTGTTCGATATGTCCACCCTTTTCTTTAATTCATGTGTCAATATATTCCATAAAAGATCGTCTCATAGCATCATTGGTTCTAAACAAACTGCTGCAGTATTTATTTCTTCCCATAGTTGGTTGCGAATATTTATGGGATTCTTATGAACACGAAAATCAAGCGGATTAAATTCTGGGCTACGTGGTGGCTATAATGTATAATGGAGAAAGATATTCTTTTGGCTACATATCCAAATTTTATGGTATATTGTGGAACTACATCTTGCAGAGTTTAAATAATGTATTAAACTGTGATGTATCTCGTTCATTGGTTACTTATATACACACGGAATAACCTATCGATGACATTACTTATTTATATTATTACGTTACAGCTTACGAGTAATTATAATTACATCGCGAACAAATGGACTGTTATGATTTACTAACGAACTAATATTATGCTGAACTAACTTGCCTGTGTGTTTACTGTGTAATGAATAACCAGTATTCTTTTGGTATTTTTTATTAATTAAATAACTATATCAATATGTCACCACATTGCCAAGGAATATGACATATTCATATATCGTATATCACGACCAATTCACGTTCAGAAAAGTTGTATTTAAGTATGTTCTCACTGCCTTCTCTTTAGAATGTGGAGGTATACCATCTTACATAAACCACATATTTTGGGTTTTCAGCATTTTACAATAGAGAAAAAGTAATACCACGCCAGTATAGAAACTTAAGAAGCGATAGAAAAGCGAAAGTGTAAACATAATGACAGCCAGCGTCTGAATACGGACACAACACCTAAAGAAGAAGATGAAGAATCTTTTCTCCAATAAGACATTTAGCAGCCATAACAAAGCATTTTGTGATGTAACATTATCATCTTTAAGTTATTTTAATAAGAATAAACTATGAAATTATGCTTATCTACAGATATTCAGTGCTTTACCGCACAAATATTATTATGCAGCTGACTTATAAAATGCGATTATCTCGAAAACGGTTGAATTTTGAGGTTATAAACACGTATACCTTTTCTTTGTAAAAATAATCTTTCTTTAATATTTTTTAACACAAATAGAGCTAACTTAAACAGCAAAAAAGTTAAGAACGTTAACATTAAAACAAAATGTATCTGAAAAATCTTAATTTTGATTTTTTTAATTTTGTAACCCTCTAGCGAATTCTTCACGAGCAGGAAAATCTCCTTGCAGCAGTGCTTGTACATGGCAGTGCTTTGTAAATTAAAAAAGATATAAATTTTGGTTGTGTAACATATTTCCCAGGAATGATTTTGAAAATGTGGGATACTTTGCAGATAGTCTTCGAACGTTAATTTCTAGATTTTTGAATTGAACTTCTGATCTGAACTTCCATTAAAATAAGTTTTTTATGTGCTGCTGTTATATCATCATGTCACCCTGTTTCATTATTTTTTTGGGACCACTAAACCTGTTTCGCTTAATCGGTAATGAAGAGCTGTAAATATTGAGTGAGTGAAATCAAGATTGGGAAATTTCTCAGGGTATCTACGTTGTGCTGCTTTAGCGTTACACCTCATTTAGCCATAAACTAAAATATATCAGCATAATCCTCATTAGTAGAAACAATTTTTGTTGAATTGAAATTGTTATATTTGAATGCCATAAAGTAAAAAAACTAAAATATACTTCGCGAAATGAACACAATTCATTCGACAATAAAAAACGTAGGTTTTACTTGATGGCAGATCCACAGCCAACTAGTGGAAAAAATTCTTTTATGACTAATAAACGAAAAATTTTCAAATGGATTTTTCTAGAAAACCGTATATTTTATCGACTTAAAGTAAAAGTACCTTTTAGTACTAAAATACCAGAAAATTAAATAATCCAGTATAACGAATGCTTAAAAGGTAAGGAAAAATAAAATGCGTTAAAATAGCCGTTGACCTATCCAAAACAAACGCCTATGATCAGTACTAGAAATTCGCCATTAATGAAATCGATTAACCTCTGGAGGATAAATAATCCTACCAATTTTAGTTTTTCTAAATAGAAGTGTTCTGGAGGTATTTAACAAAAACTAATTACAAAGTGCCATCTTCAAAGACCTCTAGCTCCATTAGGAAGCATTTTCGGACTAGGTGAGTTGGGTTAAATTATCTTAAAAGTATCCAAGGAATCCCTTGTCTTCGTTTGTCAGGAGAGTTTCTGGACACCCTGTATATTATACCTCTCCTAGGCGCCTCATTAACGATTAAACAACAATATTTTAAAATAAAATAGGCTCAAAATACCTACCAAGAAATGATAGGAAAATATTTGAAGTTGAATTTAGGTCCTTGGTGAATTTAAAAAAATGTTTCTTACTTGTGTTTTTGAGCCTTGAAAATCCTAATTTTGCGTTTTTCTCAGTTTTAAATTATTTATAACTCGAAAACAATAAAGTTTACAGAAAAGCTACAAAATATCTATTTTGTGCAGAATGATCAAAAAAAAAATGAAAGAAACAATAATTATTTATGTCTTTTTATTAACCTCAACAAAGACAACATTCTCCCATCGTCTTATCGACCCCTAAAACAAAACCGAAAACTTCTAATTAGGAAAAAAGTGTTAAAAAAATTAAAAATAGTGATTTTCGATGACTTTTGCTATAAAATCAATGTTTAAACAATGACGCCGTTATTTTAAACAGATACTTTTGACATACCATCCACAGTTAGTTTTTTGTACCCTATCTTCACATTTTTTCCTTCAGCTCTTAATTCCTTGCCTTTATTTAGTTTGCTTTTTTCTTTCATTACCTTAATTTTTTTGTCATAATCCTTCATTTGTACCAGACATATATTGTTTTTTAGCTTCATTGCAGATCCTATTTCGACATCCCCTTTTGGGTGCTTTTGTATAAAATATTTTACGTTATTTTTTAGGAGTGTTTCATCTGTTGCGTTTATTGATAGACCCGTAATTACTATGTTATTTCTTTTCATCTGTTTTTCAATTCTTTCTACTTTTTTTTTCAACCTGGGTTAATTTGTTTTTTGCATTTTGTTTCTTCCAATTTTTGATTTATCTTTATATTTTCTTTTTTAAGTGCCATCATCTCTTCTCTATATTCCTTATTTTCATTCCTGATTTCTTTCAGTTCGCCCCTTATCTTCTTGAATATGCTCATAACGTCGTCCATATCCTCTGAATCTTCTTCCTTTGGTTTTCTTCTGCTTGGGGATCTGGTAGTTTTTTTACTCTGCAGGAAAGGTGAAGTTGACCCTCTGTCTTTTTTCTTCTTGCCTTCTGACGCGATATCATCACTGTCCGTGTACATCATATCTGTTTTTAAGGACCGCGAAAGGAACTAGATTCGCTTCAACCGCTCAAAAATCCAGTCCCTATCAGTCCTCAGTTTGCAGAACTATTTTTAACTTTGGCAATGTCGCAAAACTAACGGCCAGAGTTCCACGAGTGTGACTGTTTCGAATTGTAAATAACCTTACTTACTTCTATCACTTCAAAAACTAGTTTTTACCGAAAACGAGTTTTTTTTCCATAAATTTCTCACTGCCGTATTACGAAGCCTTTTTAAATTCACATATGTAAACAAACAGTAAATTATTTTTCGCTACTAATCGCGATGTTTGGGATTTTAGTAGAAGAAAAATAAATTTACTTTTGGACCAAAAATGATACTTTCAAACGAGAAAATTCTAGAAATATGGACCCAAAAAACGGCCCAAAGATGGCCCATTATGCTGTCATCAGGTGCCACCAATCACGCACCTCGATGTGTATCGCCCTTCCTTCTGGAACATATAATTAAATTTAATTGGTTGAGAAATGAAAAAGTTTCATATAAAAGTTAATTTATCTTTAAATATGGGACATTTTCGGATCTCAAGTGAGTAGTGTCTAGTACATGGTTTTACCCGTGTAGAGTAGCTCCCTAGAGCACTTTGCTCGAAGGGCTCTGCAAACCGTCTAAGACTCTGAAGCTGAGTTTATTTCTTCTTAGAAAGACTGTGTTTTATTTCCACCATCAATAAAACCATAAAAGCATTCTCTCTTCAAGACAATGCCACAATAAAAGCGTACCGGCTAACTACGCAATATTACACCATATTGCGCAATAGTTAGACAAATTAATAAACATGGAAACTTGCACCAAGTTGCTAACACATTTTCCTACGTTTATTAATTCCACCGGAGACGATAATGCCAACGGACCCTAGCGATGAACAGGAAAATGAGTTTGAACATAAATAGCAAAATAAAAAATAAGAATATGTACCCAAATATAGCGACATGAAATGTACGAGGAGTATACGAGGAGAGAGCATTAATTAACCTAATAGAAAAGGGGATCCTTTAAATTGGAGTTGGAGGATGGATCAGCTGGAGAATTCGAGAAAGTGGATGAATATGTACTTAGGTACTCTTATTGATCGGACATGTAATGAAGAAACTGAAATAAACCTAAGACTGACCAAGAGCAACAGGTGTGATGAAGCCATGAGCAAAATAATTAAGGCCAAAGATATATCTCGTTATACAAAAATAAGAGTATACAAAACTATAATTAGACCCACAATGCTATACGCTGCCGAGACATGGACTATGAACAAAACCATACAGAACGCATTGGAAGCATGGGAAAAACAGATACTTCGCAGAATGTTTGGTGAAAAAGTAGTAGAGGGAGAATGGAGAAGACGAACTAATGCAGAAGTGTACCATTTGTATGCCAACCCTACAATAACAAAAGTGGTAAAAAACATAGACTAGAATGGCTTGGTCATCTAGAAAGAATGCAAGGTAATAGACTAGTGAAGAATATTGCTTGGAGAGTACCTGAGGGCAAAAAAAGAGACTAAGACCACGAAAGAAATGGAGAGATGTAGTAGTGAAAGATATCAGAGAGATGGGAATCAGAGATTAAAAGCTGATAGCTAAGAACAGAAAGCGATGGAAATTATCCATCCAGCAATGGGCCTAAAAGGCCTGTTAATGCTGTACATATTTACATACTTTTGACCTAACTCCATATTTTTCAAAACTTCAACTCTTTCAAGGATTCGTTCTAAAGCGAAATATTTTACATTTCATTTTTTTTATTGGACTAAAATATATAGAAAAGATAAAATTTATTCGTTTATCGAAGATGTGGAACAGCATATTTCTTCTAATCATTTAGAATATTTATCTCTTGAAGAAGAAACTATTGTGTTTGTTGTGTTCTGTATTGTAAAAAGGCTTTCTTCTTTTCTTCTATTTTTTCCACACTTCCTCTCTAAAAGTTGAGGTTTTCTTTTTTAATATGTTAGTTTTCGTTACTATTCTCTCTCCAAGTGCTTCTGCTGCTGAGACAGTTTTTTTTATTATCTGAGTTTTCCTAGCTTTCCATGATGTTATCGTGTGTTTTTAATATTTTATTCTTAGGAATATTTTCTGATATTCTTTTTCTGTGTAAGTATTTTGTGGATTTCCTATTTAGTGCTTCGAATATGTTTTTTTGTGTTGATGTCGATCTTTTGAGTATACTCTATTTCATGATGATTCTTACGTCTTACGTCGACTAATTTTGATTCGTGTATGTCGCTATTGGTTATAACATATTCTATCATAGATCTTTGGCCATAAGTATTATTGAATGTATATTTGTGGTGGTCGTTGTTGTCAAACAATGTCTTGTTTATTTTAAGTTCGTTATTGAAATAGGTAAAGATCAGTGTTTCGTTTTCATTCTAAACATTCTCGTTATAATTTTGCCTGATTTCTTGTGTTACTTGGTTGCCTACTAGGCCTAATACTTGTAATTCTTCACAAAATGTTTTCCGTTATTGCTTGAGGCTTATTGTCTGGGCCATATTCTCCGATGATGTTCAGATCTTCGTTATCTATTCTTATTTTGGTTGTTATATTCCTTTGTGATATATATTCACACTCTTTGATCTGATTTTGGTATTTCGGATGTATTAGTGGGCTTAACCTAATTTTTATTGTTCTTTTGCATTTGTTTATTTTCTGCAGAGCACCTTTATTATTTTCTTTTACAGTACTCCAGTTATTTCTTGGTCTCTTATGTTGAACGATTTAATGCTTCATGGGGTTATTCCCATCTAGATTTTTATTATTATTGTCTTTTTCGTAGTTCTTATGGTCGACTTCACATTATCATCCTGGTTCCGAGGCTTCACATTGTTTCTTTAATTAAACATTGTTTGCCGATTGGTGAGTTTTTAATCTTGCCAATAATCATACGAGTAAAGACGAGGAACCCGAAATAACAAAGTCAGGAGTTATGCATGCAGTAAAGTCCATGTAAAATAATAAAGCTGCTGGTCCAGATGAAATACCAAGTGAATTGCTAAAACTGGTCAATGAAAAAAACATAGATCTTTTAGTCCAACTACTGAACACAATCTATTCCACGTGAAATGCTGACATCAACATTTATTTGTCACTTTTGATTTGTGTACTTTACAATATTATTAATCATGGCATCCAAAAAAGACAATTTCCAACATTCTTATTTGATTTTGGAGCCTTTTGCTTTTGCTTATACTCCAGTATAGTAATAATATTACAGGCTTAAGTCTTATATTTGTGAGTGTGTGGCTTGTATTTTAACCATGGTGTTTTATCTTTGCCATAAAATATTGGAAAATCATCATCTTGGCCTCTATCTTCCATAACATCTTCAGGAGTACTGGGAAGACCTTGTGTGGCTCAGAATCTGTATTTGGATACTGTATTTTCGACACAAACATCACTTAATTCCAGATCAGAATCTAGTGGTGCCACATCTCTCTCTATCTCTTCATAGCATTTTAGTAACTGGTTCTCTATTTTTTTGTCCATATTTACCTGCAATAAACCAGAAAAGGTATAAAAACACCCAGTGCTTATAATAACGTGTTCAACAATCTATATTTTACCAAAATCTTTTAAACTAATATTATCTTTTCTCAAATCAATACACGATATTACTCGCGTAGTTAGATTTCTTCTAACGCTCCGACGGACGCGATCGCCCGCGTGTTAGATTTGAACCAACAACCACGAAGGCCAACCACTATCGGCTTTAAATAAGATAATAGGTACTCCTGTTGCCGAGAGGGGGCATTTGGGCCTGTAGGACCCATCGCCGGCTCTGCGGACTTCTTCCTGTCCTCGGATTTAGACCGGCTGTTGACCATCTTTGCTTGTCACTGATGAAATGGTTTAATACTGCTACTGGTATAAAATAACGGTTACCGTGACAAGTATCTGTTATAGGTAACAGTTCCAAGGAGCAGTTACAAAATAACAGATCAAAAATAGAAAACAGAACAGGTAAAATAGTCTAAGTATTCCTTGACTTACTGAAGAAATAACTTAGTAAACAAGAAAAATAAAATGGTATAAAAGTACAATGCAAAGAAAATGTTTCGAAGTGTTTCTTGACTTACGGAAGAAACAACTTAGAATGAAAAGTAAAATACACAAGATACAAGAATAGAAAAGAGCAGAAATATTCCCAAGTGTTTCTTGACTTACGGAAGAAACAACTTAGGACAGAAATACAGATAAATGAAATATGTAAATATGAAACAAGGTATGGAAATATTTCTAAGTGTTTCTTGACTTACGGAAGAAACGACTTACAAATACGAAAAATCAAATACAGAAAAGATGTGGAAATATTGCTAAGTGTTTCTTGACTTACGGAAGAAACAACTTAGCATAAAATAGAAAATGAAAGAGACAAATGTATTAAGTATTTTCTTAACTTAAGGAAGAAAATATCTTAGATAAAATATCGGAAATAATAATGTAACAATGATTATGAAAATACGAGTATTTCTAAATATTCTTTTGACTTACCGGAAAAGAACGGCTTAGACGCACAATTAAAATAACAAGTCAAATAGTCAGAGAAATATTTTTAAGAGTTCTTTGACTTACCGGAAAGAACTAGTTAGACAAAGTACAAATCAAAATATAAAATAGAAAAAAGCAAGATAAATATTTCTAAGTGTTCTTAACTTACGGAAGAACAACTTAGACACAAAATACAAGAAAAATAAACAATCAAAATAATCAAATAAAATATCAAACAATCAGTACATGAACAAATATAGATCAATGTAATATTCTAACCTGAAAAGGTCTGAATATACAATAATGCTAAAATAAAATGGTCTATAGGAAATCAGAAATAAAACAATAACTTAGTAGGAACAATAATAGCACCGACTAGGTCTACAGTAGAAGAGGCAAGCTCGACTGACCGATGAGAGAAAATCTACCTGCTTTTATGTAAAACAACTCCTTTGTTTTACGTAGCAAAAGTGGAATTGCCCTGCATCCAGTCAATTAGAAATTTGGATTTGGCCAAACTTGGAATTCCCAAGTATTTTGACCAATATCCAAATTCCTTGATGCGTCCGGCACGGCTGTCAGCTCCCGGCTGACACGCCTCCGGAGGACACTCCCACCACTATTTAACATAGTATTACACGAGTCTTTGTAGGAGTATTCCTGTTTGTAGAACCCAAAAGAAGCAGTATTTCGAAAATAATGGCTAAATACAGCTTTAGAAACTTTCATTTTAAAAGATTTTCTATATTTTTTCAATAAAATTGTATTACTTTTCTATATAATTTAGTCTTTGCGTTTAGTATTTAAAATTAAATAGCGATCCTGCATTGTCTATATATTATTTATAAGTAAAAAATGACGTTTGATCTTTTGCATATTTTGTTTATTACATTATTGTTATAACCAAATTTATCAAAACCAATTACTATGTACCTTTATTAAAGAGTATCTTGGGAAAATCGATATTTAACTATTCCTGTTGGTTTGATGATCATTGAACATGTTGGTTTTAGGTGATGATCTTGTATTTGATCTGTTTTATATATTTTATTTGCCAGATTTGTTAAATATTCTCTATTTATACGGTTCAACACTTCTACACCGACGTTATCATGTGTTCCGTATTTTTATCGCATTTTAATATTTTCAAAGCATATTGAACTACCAATTTCAACAAAGTCGGTTCACTAGATTGATCAAATGGTGCTATAAGCATGGAAAATATTTATACATATCTTTCATACAGTCTGTATTTTTTTTTTCATCTCAAGCGATTGTTCCGTCATCGCTTTGAAGCGACCGCAACCGGTTATTTGTTTGAGTTTTTTTATTAAAGCTAATTTGCTTTTTATATATTTTTGCTCTATTTTTGATGGCCTACAGCTTTCTTTATCCGTTTTCGGAGCTTATTTAGTTAATTGTTTAATCCACACGCCAACGTTTGTTTGAACTATACAACATGCGTAAGTTTAATTTAATGTTTATATTTTTGTAATTGTGTAACGAATTTTAATTTTGTTTGTTTCTCAAATACAGTAATACCTCGACTTACGCTAACCCGACTTACGCTATCCACAGTTACATCCTGTTTTAATAAAGGGGTTTTGTGTAAATTGCTATTTTTTGGCTTTTGGTCCCAATTAAAAATAATTTATATTTTTATGTAAATACATATAGAAAATTATACCCTGACTTACGTGAATTCGACTAAGGGTACGGCTAGGCTTGCGAGCGATTTTTCTCGAGAGATAAATCGTGGACAACTGAACTACAAAAAAATATTTCAAACCCAATGAATATTATTGGAGTGGCCATACCTAAAAAATCGCTTTGCGGCTAAGCGACTTTATAGTTCCATTTTGTCTTCAGACTTAACAGCACGATGTCTTGTTCCAAAGAAATTTTAATTTCCGAAGTGCAAAGCAGACCCATTTTATGGCAGGATACACACAACATTTTAAAAACAAAAGTGTGACAGACAAATTATGGAGAGAAGTCGGACTTGCTTGTGGTGTAAAAGGTAAGTTATTATTTTCATTTCTTTGCATATTCATGTTCTCCATAACAGTACAATAATCAAGATCAGTTTCACCGTCGTGAATTCGTGTACAATTATGAAGTATGCACCTACATTTTATTAATACGCATGCTTTATCGGGATATGTCTCTATGGTAATAGGCTTACTGGTTCCACTAGTCTGGACTGACTGGTTCCGCCCTCGCGGATTTACAAGAGGGTAGGGAGATTTTTGGAAGGAAGGGGATTAAGGACTTCTTGGTCTCAGGTCCTGCAAAGAGTGAGAGGCTATGGGCTTACGTTAGAAGCCGGAGCACTGCATAAGCGGAAATGTGTATCTCTTCTAGTCTCTACCTGTAACGGCCAGGAATAACAAAAACAAATTTCGAGTTTACAATGTATTAAACAGACTGTACACTACAAAATATCAGTTATGACCAATAATATTTCGATCAGGCGCGAAGGGAGATGAGAAGGGACAAAGCAAGGAATAAAAGGTCGGACAATTCCGTATCATTAGATATACCTTGGGTTAGTATATAGATCTTAGTTACCTTAGCGTATTTAGGCTCTAGCTAATGAATACGCCTCCAGTCCTACAGGGATTCGATATCCGTCAGTTTTCGAGAAGTCAAAACGGCGCTCCGTCGCGAACCTTCGAATCTCCAGTCACCGGCACTTATACGTCACACTATCCCGTCGAGTTAAACAGCGCGCTCACTGGCTGCGTATCGTCCGATCTCCGCACTTCTTGCGTGGAGCGCTCTAGAGTGCCAACTTCCCACTAGCCCCCGCTGGCCCCGCTTGTTCGCTTTTTTATCAGCCCGTATTCTCAATTTTCAGTCGTAGTACCAAGGTCGCGTTATTGTTTTTTTCGCTGACTGGGTCCCCGTGTTATTTTTCAGCGGAGGTCTATGTTTTTGAAACGTGATTTAAACAACCGTGGTGGCCTGATATTTGAGACTCGTGTAATACATTTAACTGGGTCGAGTTTTCAATCTTTGTTTAATGTAAATTGTTTACATTAATATGTTACCTACTAGCTATGAGTTTATTTGTTCTTTAATCAATTTGGAATATGTAATAATTACTTTAATAATACTTACTCTTTACTAGGCTAATTATCCCTTAATTTTTCCTTCTTTATTTCCTTGCTATGTTTACATTACACTATATCTTTTGATAAAAAGCGCCATTTTGAATATAAAATTCCAAACGCACACTCAATACATTTTCGGGCTGTAGATAAACGCATATTGAAATATTCTCTTCTTGGTGTTAGCACTCTGCGTGGATACGGTCGCATTAGCTATTTTTTCAAAGGGTAAGCTTCATCACCAATCAAAACATTAGGTAATTTTTCTGTTTGATCCTGGTAGTTCTTGATATGGGGGGACGCAAAATTGTTTGGCTTTCAATAAGTTAAATAAGGTGGACACGATAAATGTCCCACCATCGCCTTGCTTTCTCCTGCCTCCTACTTCTATAGTCAGAAACTTTTTATCAAAATCAGCCACACCCTGTAATACTATCGAAAAGTATTTTAAATAGTTAAAGTATTACTTTTTGTAAATGTTTCGCAGAAGGCACGGGCATATATTCTTGTACCAATTTACACCAAATTATTTCGACTGTTTCCAAAACTACCATGCTTATTGTAGACCTGCCCATTCGGAATGATAATGCAAGACTTCTAAATGAACACCAAGTTGCTAAATACCTAAAACAAAAGCAATCGAATTAGTTTTTAGAATAAAATATAATGATATACATATTTACATATATAGATTGTTAAACTGTCCCTTTAATATTTTTAATGTATCTAATGTTAAAAAACAGTATCCAAAATTAAAAGTTTATTAGATTAAAAATATTGAGAGTCCATCAAGTGGTAATAAAAAAAGATATTGTATTGGTAGTATCGGTATAACGAGAACGGTTTCTTGTTTTAGGTAATATGGAAAAATCAAAGTGGAAGAATCTTAAAGATCAGTTCAGACGTGAAGTTCAAAAAATTCCTGTTTTAAAATCCGGATCACAAGCAATACCAACTAAAAGCAAATGGCAGTACTTTGAAAGTATGCAATTTTTAAGAGATTATACCAGATCACGTTCACAATCTCAAATGTCAACATCACGCCCGTGCAGCAATGCTTCTGTTAGATCCAAATTTGAACCACGTCGCATCTCTGAAAAACGAAAAACCCAAAATATTAACTAACAATACTTACCTTGTTACCTTGTTGGAAAAAGAAATTAACCGAGTTAAAGAACCAGATAGTGCAGATTTACATTTTTTCAGTTTTTGATAAATTAGAACTTAGGAGTAAAATACAACAGTTAATATTTGACACATTTTAAGAAACCGTGAACCAAAAGCAGTCTGAGCAACAGAAATAGCAGTTTTTAATTCATCAGCAGCCACTGGTGCAACAGAAACAGCAGTTTGTAATTAAAACAGTTAATTAAGCAGTTTTGGTCAATTTAGATTAGTGTAATTAAACATATTTTTATCATTGAAAATATTTTAAAGTTTAACCTTTAAGAAATATTATGTCACAACAAAACAAATTAGAGTTAGCTGTCATATGTCAACATTCAATTCGGATGACAAAGAAACAAAAAATTTACAGCAACCACGCCTAGTTTTACAATATAATTTTAATTATTACAGATTCTTAAATTTAAATAAAAGCAATTATTACTTTTAGCTAAAAAATGTCTGTCTAATTTGGAAAAAATTAATATATGGAATGTTACCTTATTTTCACTTATTTCACTAAAAAAACTTGCTACATCTCTGGGATTGAAACTAACCGGACAAATTCTCCACAAGAACAAATGAAACCATTTCCATACTTCAGGAACGACGATCTAAAACGTAAATGGGGCTGGATCAAGCAGGCAAACGACAAGAAAGCTGGTGGGACATCCTATATAATCATTTTCGAAAATTTCTTCAGTTCCGGTGTACTGCACAAATCTTATGATGATCTAGTGGTTACTCTATTCTAATCCGCCATATTACGAGTAATTACCACTTTTTACCGGTCTTGGAACTTAAACCATTACACAAAATTACCGGCTTGGTGATTAAAAATATCACACGTCCTTTGAAGCTCGAATCTCCTTCCCAAACTCCACTGTCGCCTCGCCGGTGTTCCAAAACTAGCTGCAAATCCCCCCCCCCTCCACGCTTCTTACCCCGTACACGCCAGGGAACTCACACAAATTCCTCAAGACTTGCAATCGTGAAAATTAACCTTGAATCTCTTTCGGAGTTATTGCGTCTCAGAGAGAAAAAACACAATACTTGCAATATTTTTTCTAGGAACGTAGAAACTTAAAACGCCATAAACTATCGATCGTTTTAAAATTCTCTTGCAAACAAAAAAATGAAAATATTCCACCGACAGGGGCGTACTTACAGAATTTATATTATAATATAGATATTAAATATTATATTATTATATAGATAGAAACAACTTTGAAAACGCTACAAATATGGCAATAAAATAGTTTTTTACTTGCCTTATTGTAACCACTAATCTTTCTTCAGTAGAAATTGGTTTTCCAAAATTGGTAGTTTTCTTTCCAATACTTGTTTTAATTTTATTTAGGAGTAGGTCAAATGTGTTTATGCTCATTCTGAGGTACTGGAAAAATCTCTCTGGGTATTTTCGCATTTGTTTGTATAAGTGATTCCCCGTATGCTTTTCTATATATATATATATATATATATATATATATATATATATATATATATATATATATATATATATATATATATATATATATATATATATATTAATGGGATGTACACCATCCTTCCTTTTGCTTTATAACAAACACTTTATAAATGCATCATCTTCTAAAAGAAGAGCAATTCGACGTTTTCATGTGAGAGGCATGACGAAAACTGATATTTGAATCGCATTTCTGTGGACAGCTTCTCGCTTGTCGCTCGCTACATTTTCGTGAACGATTTATCTCGTACACTTACGCGATTATCGCTCGTTCCCACCTATAGCGTAAGTTTGGGGTATTACTGTACTTACTTTCAATTTGGTCAATTAGAGTTTTCATCGTTGAGATTTTTCATGTTTTAGGTATATATTGTATTATGTATGTATTATCATTAGAGACTGGAAAACATGCACAAATATTATGCGAATATGTATTTATAATGTAGATCTATGTACTTATTTTTATAATAATAATATTAAAGTTTAGGTTCAATAGTGGCTTGAATTTAAAACAAATTTTATTATTGACTTCGCGTGAGCAGACATATATTATACAATACGAGTTCCTAAGCTATCGATTTTAAAAAAGTAAAACACATTAAGTATTTAGTTAATTAGTTTTCATTGAATAAAAGCAGTGTGATAATCAAGTTCATTTAACATCAACGGTTGAATCTGCAAAAATCAGTAGCAAACAAAGTTTGTTTATATATATATATATATATATATATATATATATATATATATATATATATATATATATATATATATATATATTTTCGTTTATTGTCCATTTTCGAAGCCTTGATAAGTTGAAATATCAAAACAAGTTCTTCTGGTGAACAGGACCGTACTCACCCAAAACTTATATTATTAATGTGGCGTTCAAATAATGGATAACTTACTCATAAATTACAACGTAAAATCAAACATTATCCAAATTCTCTGATAAACTGCAAGCAATATCTAATAAATATCTAATGCAGCAATCACATGTGGCATATAAAAGATTACAATTTTTAAAAGAATACAAAAAAATTAAACATGATTTACACCCAAAACTAGAAATAGACGGCAAAATTGTAGAACAAGTAATGAAATTCAATTACCTAGGAGTAGAGGTCACTAGTGACAGGGATATAAGAACAGAGACCACAAGGCAAGCATCAAAAGCGGCAAGAGTAAGTTGTTGCCCCCGAGAAACCATATGGAGAAACAAATATCTGACTATGGAAAGCAAAATGAAAGTATACACGACAACAGCAAGACCAATCCGAACATATGCAGTAGAGACAAGGACCGATACAAGAAAGACGAAACAACAAATCAACAATATCGAAATGAAAGTATTAAGATCAATAGCGGGCATATCATTAAGAGACAGACAAACCAACAGAAGTATACGCGAACAATGCAAAATTCAAAATATTAATAGGTGGATAAAAACAAGAAAAAAAAACTGGAACGAACATGTAAACCGAATGGGACCAGATAGATTAGCGAACATCTGTAAAAGCAACAAGCCCTATAGCAGAAGACCCGTTGGAAGGCCGCCAAAAAGGTGGAAATATAATGTACAGTCAACAACGACTGAAACAGAATAAGAGGCAGACAAACAGGAGTAATCCTAGTCGCACGAAGAAGAAGAATAAGAAGATTACACCCGTTACAACCAGTTTTCTTGAATGAGACCTGGATATATAGCAAGGGATGAGTCCGCAAAGAGTTGGCAAGATGGCAGCATTAATGTTGTTAAAAAGAGGACCGGAGAAGGTGTACGATATATGGTACTCCATGCGGGTTGTAAAAATAGATTCATTGATAATTGCAGTCTAATTTTTAAAAGTGGAAAAAACTGGAGATTATCATGATTCGATGAATGGAGAAAATTAAAAAAAATGGTTTGAATATCAACTTTTGCCAAAGTTAGAAGAACCGTTGTTAATGATTATAGACAATTCACCTTACCACTCCAGTTTAGTGGAAAAAATACCAAATTCAAGTTAGACAAAACACTCTTTAGTAGAATGGTTAAAAGGGAGACATATACGTGTTTTAATAACCATGATAAAACTTAAATTATTGGAAATGGTAAAAAAACATTTTCCCGATAAAGTTTTCAAGTATGTACTAAGAGATAATTAAAAAATGAGATTATATTTGTTTTATTCTACAGATTAGATGTACTGGAACTTCAACATAGTCATAGAGTATTGAACTTGCCTATATATCATAGCCGGTTTCCCCAATTGAGAATGTTTGGTCAGATTATAAAAGATATTATGATGCAAAACTAAGTTCTGCAGGCACTGTGAATGAAAGTACTGTATTGAGTATTTAGAAAGAAGCATTAGAACAGGTAATTCAAGCGTACTAAAATTTGTAGATAATATTTGGATAATAATTGTGGTTAAATTTAAGGTTACACTAAAAAAATGGAAGGAATATGTAAGACATGCAGAAGGTATAATAAATGAATATTGGGAGACAGCCAAAAAAATTAATGGCAGCTACATATCTACTATAATTATTATTTATTTTAACGAATCAGATACTGAATCAGATTGTGAATTCAGGAATGATATTAAGGAAATATCTTAAACTTAAATATTTATAAAATTAAAAAGACAGTCAAGATTTCATTTCACGTACAAATTGTCTATGTATCTGTTGATACGTATTTCGCTTTAATAAAGCTCATCAGAACAGTTATTCATAGGCGTTCTCAACGTGAAAATTAATCTTTTCTGTCTTTGGGAAGCAACGATAAAATGGCTTCGAAACGGACGCAATAGCGACATCTGATATTAAATCCGTAAAATAGTTTCGAAACACAATTCAGATAACTGCCTTAATCTGGAGCCTTCTAAAAATTGCAAGACATAGCCAGACGTTGATAAAGATGTTAAAAGAGACATGGGGAATCTAAAATTTGCATTCCACGACATGTCTCCTCAACTAAGCAGAAATCGTTAGCGAATTGGTTTCTTGTACTCATACAGAGTAGATCCGAATAAAAATAAAATTAAAAAGACAGTCAAGATTGTATCTATGTATCTATGTATCTGTTGATACGTATTTCGCTTTAATAAAGCTCATCAGAACAGTTTGACTGTTTGACAGTTTGAACATGACGATTTGTACGTGAAATGAAATCTTGACTGTGTTTTTAATTTTATTTTTATTCGGATCTACTCTGTATGAGTACAAGAAACCAATTCGCTAACGATTTCTGCTTAGTTGAGGAGACATGTCGTGGAATGCAAATTTTAGATTCCCCATGTCTCTTTTAACATCTTTATCAACGTCTGGCTATGTCTTGCAATTTTTAGAAGGCTCCAGATTAAGGCAGTTATCTGAATTGTGTTTCGAAACTATTTTACGGATTAAATATTTATATGTATTAAAACGGTTCTTTTTAGAACCACGACATTTTTTCGAAATGTAAGATATTATTGATGCCAGCCACATATTCCTTGTAATCATTGATTTTTATGAATCAGATTCTGAATCGAATTGTGGATTGTTTGAAATCTAATATTTATTTTTGTTCTTCATAAAAAAAGAAGGTAAACTTACATTCGGTATCTTGTTTTTTAACTAAACTTTATTAACACTATTTCATCTGCATACTGGAACTGGTAGATTAACTCAAAAATCAACTGCTTCACTATTTAAACTATTTACATTGTTTGTTTTTTAACTAAACTTCATAACACTCTTTTATTTGCACATCAAATCTGGTAGAATAACTCAAAAATCAACTGGTTCACTATTTGAACTATTTCCACTATTTAATGATGAATATTCACACAATTAAACTATTGGCTGCCACAGAAACTTATCGGAAAATTACTTATCCGAATATGACTGATTTCAATCGATGCTATTTTATCACAGGAATGTTTACGTTGATGTCTTGCAATTGCCAGTAAATTTTTTTTATCTCGCAGTCAACTCTTAAAAGATTCTATGAGGAAGCGTTATTTTAAATAAACCATAAATAAATCTTAGCTAATTAAGCACTTTCCTTGGAATGTATAGAATAGGCGTTATGACAAACTGCCGTTCCAATATAATGCGAAATAAAAATTTTTATACAGGACGGAATATGTATTATTATTATTATTAAAAAAATTTAAATTGTTAAAGTTTTTACTCCACATTTAAAAAAAATAACCTTTTCACATTTAGCCGATTACGATCCTGCAACTGTCAGATTTAACTAAAATGTCATGCAATAGTTCTCGACATTCCTAAAATCCTATATGACGTCAAAATTAGTAACGCACTGAAAGAAGGGTTTGGGACAGACTGTATACTTATTTTTGTGCCAAACGTGGTTCGAATTAGCTGTATGGTTTACATTTTGTAATCGGACAATTTGTAATATAAAGAAAAATAATATATTTAATTAGACCTGAAAATAGCATTTTTATGCTGACTGACAGTTTTTCTCACTTTTTAAGTGAGAAAATATTTCTAGACGGGACCTATGGCGTAACGTAACTTAACGGGACCTATTTCTGGTTAACTGATTTAAAATCCGAGTTTAAATTGAAGACACCATTTTTCGGAATTTCTCAAAAAAATGTTTAAAACTTTTTTTAAAATACTTACCATGGTTTTTTTATAGACTTTCTCAAACCCGTGTTGGTTTGTTACCACCCCTAGAGGCAAAACCCATATTGGTATTTGATCCGCGCGTGACCATGGTAGGGGTACTTTGAAACGATGCCAGCGTGCGTAGCGGCGAAATATGACAAAATTGGACCTACATTTTTACGCATAAATTTTATCAAAAATGTGTGCAAATATATATTGCGTATTTAATTGTGCTAATAATAGCAACGATAGTAGGTATAGTTTTTATAGGTTCCCAAAGATTACATATAAATTAGAGAAAAGAAAAAGATGGATCCGTGCTATTAATATGAAAAAGTAAATATCACATAACTTCATTTTTGTGCAATTGAAATAGGAAAAATTTAAATAATTTACCTTAAATGATATTTTATAAGGCTTCAAGCTAGTGAAGCAAATTTTTCAAGTAAAAAAAATTTGATTTGCTAGTACTAGATTTTTCCTTTCTTTTCTGTTTGGGGTCGAGAAGATATATTATGATGAATTTGGAGAAACCCAGTTTTTAAGACTACATTTATTTTGTACATAAATTGAAAAAATATAATTAAAAAGTTTATTATTAATAATTGTCAATTTCGCATGTATTTAACAATGTCAAACATATGTCATATGTTTAACCTGAAAGTCGGTAGGTCCAAAACTGTCAGATGAGGGCGGTAGGTATCGCGTCAGTCACGTACGGAGCGAATAGGGTAGATTTTAATCTTTGGGCTATTTCAAGCAAATGCATGTGTTACGAGCAATGTCCGAAATTGGACAATCCTAGCATTGTACAGAAAATCTTGTCCACTTCTAGCATTGTACCCCTTTACTGTACAATCTCCGAAATATATATAGGTAATCGTCGGACTTTGTATAAAAGAATTGCTGAACAATGTTCGAATTTCAATAAGTAGCCATGCGTCAAAGTTTGAGATAATATATCAGATATCGATTCATATCGATTTTTACGATTATTCCCCATTTGTTATTAACGACAAACAAACATCAATTGAGGTTATAAATCCATAATTAACCAGCGTTTTTGACTCTTGGATTCGTAGAATTAAATTATTTTAAATTATCATACATATCTCTTGAAAATCTAAGATGTTTTACAAACATCTTCCCTATATTATAGTGATGTATCTATCTCTTGAAGCTTTGAAATGTTTCACTAACAATATCTCTATTGGAGAACAATTTCTTCTTCGATTCGATTTTTCAATTTTTGATTTGGTGTGTCGCTTGTCAATAATAATCGATTCGAACCGATGAGCGTGTCGACAATTATTTTGACTATTTCGGACATTGTACAGTTTGGGGGTACAATGCTAGAAGTGGACAATAATTTGTGTACAATGTTAGGATTCTCCAATTTCGGACTTTGCTCGTAACACATGCATTATAAAAATAATTATAAGGGGAAACCGTCATATTCTGGACTACACAGTGACTGAACTCAAATATATTTAATTAACTTATGTTTTCATGTTTAATAATTCTTTTTTTATTTTAGGTTATCTAATTTGTTGATTCATCTCTTAACCAATAATTATTTAAGTAGGAAATGTAGTGACAGAATATACATAATATAATAATGAATTTGTCATTTTTTATTTATATTTTTGACATAAAGAATTTTTTTAATTATACTTTTACCTGTTTGTGTTAAAAACTAAGCAACTACATAAAAAATTATTAACTAAGCAAATAAATTATCAGCAGTGATTTAAAAGAAAATATTAGATAACGTAATTCTAATATGAAATAGACGAGATATTGTCGCTGTTCCGCAGATCTACAAAATGGATAAAAGTTTATTAGGTATTGTGTTACTTGGACTCGCATTTATGCTTATTTTTGCAGCCTTTCAGACCATGACCAATATCCAGAAGACAATAACTAATAGCATAATTAAAGATAAACCATCTTACAAAGGCGATGCTTACCACAGTCAAACTGTTATTTATGTAACTTTGTCCTTGTTTTGCTGGATGGCTCCCACAGCTATTTATTGGATGGGCCTCAAGTTTTCCATGTTAGTGGGTGGTATATCATTCGTTCCTTTTATGCTGCAGTTTTTGCTTCCTACCGATTGGGGATTGTTTATGTGCAGTTTGATCTTGGGACAGGGTGCCGCGATGCTATGGACTGGACAAGGAAATTACCTAACTTTAAATTCCACAAGAGAACTTATCACTCGAAACTCTGGAATATTTTGGGCTTTACTTCAACTAGGTATGTTGGGAGGTAACACTTTTGTATTCTTTGCCTTTCAAGGTAAGGATCAAATAGATAAAACCACGCGAATTTTTGTAATTATTACCTTATCAGCTATTATTGTCGGTGGACTAGTGATGTTGTTGTTACTTCCCAAAACTTCCCAAGATGATGTGAGTGAAGAAATGGATTACGCTAACAATATTGATGTTTTTGTTGGGGAGGTAAAATTATTTATAACCATGAAGATGTTCTTTTTAAACTTTATTTTTTTCTACACTGGACTAGAACTGGGATTTTTTAGTGTTATTTATAGTTCCTGTATTGAATTTACCACACAGTTTAAAAATAGGAAAGCCCTTGTAGGTGTATCTGTTATTTTAATGGGAATAGGAGAAGTTATTGGGGGAGCAGTATTTGGAATCTTCGGACAAAAAACTGTATTTTGGCGCAGGGGACCTGTTATAGGAACTGGATTAGTTTTACATGCACTAGCTTTTATTTTAATTTGTTTGAATTTAACCAACGATTCTCCATTTGAGGATACGGATAAAAGTGCAATAATAACAAGTAGTAGCGGTTTGGCAGTATTCTGCTCATTTCTTTTGGGTCTCGGAGATGCAATTTTTAATACCCAAATATTTTCTATCCTTGGGTCAGTATATGCCAATGACAGTGCACCTGCTTTCGCAATTTTTAAATTTAGCCAGTCGGTGGGCGTTTGCGTTACGTTTGCCACAGCCAAATTTTTAGGCCTACATATCCAACTATTAATACTTCTTATAATGGCTATTATTGGTACAGTGTTATTCATTTTAGTGGATAGATCATCATCCTCCAAAGACGCCTAAATACCCGAAGATTATTTTTATTTAATTTTGCTTATACTGATTGTATGTATTTGTTGGAAATTTAATTTTTTTTACTAAATAAAAGTAATATATTAAACATTGATTACTCATTTATTTATGTCAAATTTTTAAGGAAAGTCAGAAATATCATTCAAAATGTTATAAATATCGATATTTACAAAGCTTGTTTGTAAATATGTTTAGGGGCTGTGAGAATTTATAGAGAGCCCCAAACCTTTATCGTATATATACAATACTACTATCGAGGAAAGCTGGGAAAAACTCAAAAATAACATAATTGACGTAGCGAGCGAATCACTTGGAGAGAGGAAAGTAACGAACACTAACATTAAAAAAAACACCATGGTTTAGAGAGAAAGTGAAGACAAAATGGGAAGAAAGCCTTTTTATAGAACACAACAAATACAACAGGTATATAACCACTATAAACAAATCAAAAATAAAACGAATACTTTAGTTGGACAAATAAAAAGGGAAAACTGGCAGAGCTTCTCCAAACATATGGAACACGACTTCTACGGAACATAAAAAGAAATATGAAGAATAATCAGAGGACAAAGAAAAGAGATAAACAAACTAAACTATAATTCCACTACTTGGGAGAGTGATTCATCGTTTAAAGGCAGAGAAGTGGAGAAAGACGTATGAAAATCCAGTGGCGTACACTCACTTTTATTTCAACGTTAATTATATTATATTGTTTAAACATTATTGTTCGAAATAGGCCACAACATATTTATCTGCACGTTTTTACCGAAGTTTCCATCTCTATATCCAAAGACCGTTTTTAAAGATATGAATTATATCTATATTAATTTTGTTTGTTTATTATTGTATATTTATATAATCTTGAATTATTGACCAAATACATATGTTAAGAGGTATACATGAAAAATGTGTTGAATATAACATACCTATTTACAACTTGTATATCGATTTCAAACAGGCGTTTGATGGAGTAGATCGACAAAAGATGTTAAAGCAACTGTCTATGTTAGGGATACCCAATAAGTTGGTTAAACTTATACGAATGACTCTGGAGGGTTCCAAAGCTATGGTGAGAATAGATGGAGATATGACGCAGGCCTTTGATATTGAAAATGGAGTTAGACAAGGGGATGCCTTATCAACAACACTTTTTAATCTAACTTTAGAAGCTGTTGTTAGAAAACTGGATATAAACGGCTGTATTAATACAAGATCTATGCAAATATGCGCATATGCGGATGATGTTGCCATAATAAGCCGCAACAAAAGTGTATTAAGCGAAAAAGTTATAGAACTGAAACGAGAAGCTGCTACGTTTGGTCTATATATAAATGAAAGCAAAACAAAATATATGGAGTGCACAAAATCGAATGAACATGAGAATCTGAAGGTAGACAACCATACCTACAAATATGCCTCCACTTTTCCCTACATAGGCTCAATAATAAATGACAACAACAACATCAGTCAAGAAATACAAGCACGGATTCTTAGCGGTAATAAGTGCTTCTATGCATTCAAAGACTTAATGAAAAGTAAGTTACTGAATCGTGAGTCTAAGCTGAGAATTTACAAAACAGTAATTAGACCAGTGGTCACATATGGATGTGAAACGTGGACCCTCTCAACCACTGATGAAAATCAACTGAGAATATTTGAGCGCAAAATACTAAGGAAGATATTTGGACCAACCCAATGCAGCGATGGTTCGTGGAGAATTAAAATGAATCACGAGCTGGATGAACTAATGCAGAGCGCAGATATTGTCAGATTTGTAAAGTCACAAAGACTAAACTGGCTTGGTCACCTAGAAAGAATGCCAGATAATCGAGCTGTAAAAGTAGTCCAGAGATGGAAGCCCCAAGGAAACAGAACAAGAGGAAGGCCCCGTAAAAGATGGATAGACGACGTAGAGAGGGATCTTAAAACCATGAACATCAGGCAGTGGCGAAGGAAAGTATCCGACAGGGCAGAATGGAAGAACATTGTTAAGCAGGCCAAGACTCACAAAGGGTTGTAGCGCCATTAGAAGAAGAAGAAGAAGAAGATTTATATAATCTTATATTATTTATTTTCTTATTTTTTTCTTAACTTTAAAAACGGTCTTTGGAATAGAGATCGAAACGTCAGTCAAATAAACATGTAACTAGATCTGCTTATTTCCAACATTCCTCCTAAAAATAACGAATGCCACAAGCAAAAAGCTATAGAAAAATAAATATATCTATCATTTGTATATTTGAAAACGATCTCTTTATATAGAGATCGAAACATTAGTATATTATACCTATGAATAAACATTTTGTGGCTTATTCCCTACAGTCTCCTAAAAATACAGAATGCCACAAACAAAAAGCTATAAAAAACAAGTAATTTTGCAGAAAGCTTACTGATGCCACCCGGCTGTCGCAAAAGTTGCGCTAAAACGCCTTTTGACGTGACCCGTCCTTAAGAGCGTAGGCGCAAAATTTCGGGCCAATGCTTTTTAAATGCATTTATTTTTTTCGAATCTTGAGAAAATCGATTTTTTGAAACTGAGTATTTTTGAAAAATTTAAACGCAGAATGAAACAATACATTATTACTGAGGGCCGAAAGTCCCTGAAAACTTCTATAATATTTATTTTAATAAGTTACAGGAGTGAAAAATAAGAGAAAATTTAGTGTGATTTGTAATTTCAAATATATCATTCAAAAAAACTTTTTGATTATTCTAAGGGAATTTCGGCCCTTGGTAATAATATAATCTTTCATTGAAGTTAAATGTGTCGATAGCAATTAAAGTAAACTGTATACTCACGCTTAATCAAGCCATTAAGAGCGATGCTGGGAATATTTATATTCCACTCTGCATCAACAATTTACTCATATAAATTACCATCTTTCTTGTACTCATTGCGTCGAGTAAGAACGATAAATATACGAAAATGGTTGCGTTTCGATTTAATTTGAGTTTCTTACCACTCCCTGACACGTGTTTCTGGGTCTCCCTGTCACTAATAGTACGTGGTCAGAAGGGACATCTGCTCCAGGGTATGTGCAAGCTCTTTTGACAGTTGTGCTGAATCTATCGTTGATAAGAATGAAGTCTATTTGATTTCTTATTATGTTCTGAGCTGTATCGGCTGGAGATTTCTAAGTATCAAGAAACATTTACAGAAACAATATTTTCAATCTAAAGAAAAACATTTTAAATTAAATAAAGTTAACCCTATCACCACACCAATTTTTATTAAAATTGTATAACACCAAACAGTTGTATATACATTTTACATTCAAGACTGCTTCGCTAGTGAAGTCCCCTGTGATTCATTTATTTTTATAAAAACCGCTTTTAAACTGATTTAGCCAAAAGTTAATTACGTTAGAGCAAACTCTATTTCCACCTCCGCTTCTGCTCTAAATTACCTCCAGTACGCACCAGCAGTGACAAAATCCTTAACGTAGACAAAGAACCCTGTTAATTTCAAATTTTTTACTGGTAAATCGGGAGTATGAAATAATAATAGAAATTTATGAGAAGCAATTTACCGCATATCATACACGGAGTAGGTATCTCGTCACGATTGAGCCTCAACCAGAAAACATGTACACAAAGAACGGGTATTTGCAGTGGCGGGGTAAAAATACAGTTATAACTGGTTACGAAATATAGAATTGCAAATTTAAGAAACATAAATTGAGGCTTTTTTAAACATTGTTCAATTATCAACGAACTTGATATGTGGCTCTTATATATAGTGATGAGTGCCTTAAGAACCGGTAAAATAACGCAAAAGATAGAAAACATAATACGTTGTGAAATAAAAAGAGATGAAACTCGTAGAGGTGGGAAATAATCGGTAGAAACCTATAATTTACATTACCATTATCGACAGTCTCACACCTTTAGACGTTAGCTTCGAGCTAAATCACCTCGGTCATAATGATTATGTGTAACGTATGTGTGACGTATTTCCATTTTTTAATTTCACATAAAGTAAAAACTGATTGACCACAATAAAGCAAATGTGTGAATAAAATAATTTAATTAATAGTAATAGTATAATAGTGATGATTTAATCTAAAGTTTTAAATTATTAACCAAGAATAATTTCTATGATGTGAGGAGTTTCATACACTCTTGTCACGGAATAATCACAATCCTTCGTGGATTAGTGGTAAGAATTCTACACAGACGTCGCAGACGATTAGAGTTCAAAACCTACTAATAATTTGAAATTATGCAGAGATCGTTTTGCTTTGAATCGATAAACATTTATGTCAGTCGTTACTAGTATTACAAGTGTTTAAAGTTAAACATAAATATCTTATTGAAAAAAAAAGTATCGTCGTACTTTCGAAAATAAATTAAAAATTCTTCAAAATTAAAAGAACGTTTAAAGAATGTTTAAATAAGTAAAAATTCTACAAAAATAAAAAAAAATATTGTAAATAAACGTATTTACAATATGTTCAAATAAGCCTTCATTAGTAGCAGAACAATAACCCAAACTGTCACTAAAGAAATATAAAAGTTTGATGGATCAGAGTTCAAGTCACGATGTTCTCATGCAGGCGCTCAGGGTTCAAATCCCACATGAAGGTTTTACTTTTTAAAACATTTGAAATTATGCAGATATTATATCGTTTTTCTTTAAATCACTAGATATTTATTTCAGTTTTTATTAGAAGTGTTTATAGTAAAACATGAAAATCTTATTGAAAAAACAATGTCGTACATTCGAAAATAAAGTAATAATTCTTCAAACATAAAAGAACGTTGTAAATAAATATACTTCCAAAAATTCTAATGAAATGTATTTACAATAAATGTTCGAATAAGACTCCATTAGCAGCAGAACAATAACCCAATCTATTATAAAAGTTTCGTCTAACATTAGTTAATGTTTCTGGACTAATACCTCTCATTGAATCAGAGATCTTTTTTCTTAATTCTTGGAGAGAATTAGGCCTATCGTCTTCAATTCCATATAGCTGGGAATTGATATATCCCCACATAAAAAAATCACAAGATGCAAGATCAGGTGATCTTGCAGGCCAAAAAATATCTCCGTGGCCACTAATCAATCGATTAGGAAAAGTCGCACTGAGATATTCACTGACGATGCGAGAATTATGTGCGGGACAACCATCGTGTTGAAACCATATGGAATCGAAAGGTATTGGTAAATTACGAAGGGCTGGGACAATTTGATTTTGCAGAAGTTCCAAGTATTTCCGCCCAGTCAACATACCGTCTATAAAAAATGGACCAACGACGTGATTCCCTATTATGCCTCCCCAAACATTTACTTTTCGAGGACGCTGGGTACAAGCGACATAAATCTGACGAGGATTTCCTTGAGACTAATGAGACCAATGAGACCAACCGAGCATTCATTGAATTGTGACGGCCCTGCAATGAAAACGTACATTCATCGGTGAACAAAACGTTCTCTAAAAAATGTTCATCTTGATGTGACATTTCCATTGCAGTTTGACAAAATTCTAAACGTCTATATTGATCCCCAGGGAATTGTTTGTTGAATTTATGAAGTTTATAGGGACGGTATCCATGTCTTTTCAAAATTTTACCTACTCTAAATCTTGAAATTCCATATTGTTCTCCAAGAGGAGATGTTGATTGGGTAGGATTTTGCTCAATACTGGCAGAAATCAAAGTGTCCCTTAGTTCCAAATCTGGATTTACCTCCCTTCGTCTACGAACTCCTCTTGGAGTAAACACGGATCCATAAGTAAAAAAATTACGTATAATAGACTGAATTGTTGATCGTGCTGGAGCCGACCTATTTGGAAACATATTTACAAATTGTTGTCTAATCATGTTGTCTGATAATCCATTCACATGCCAGACAACAATTTGCACTTTTTCCTCGACCGTTAAAACCATTTTCACGAATTGTTTTTTCAATAAAAAGTTTCTGTTTACCGTGCAAAAACACTTCTCAGTATGTTATTATTTTTGATGGCTTGATTTTTTGGTTAGCTGTAAAGCAGGCAGCTGTTCGCGCGCATCCATTACAATGTTGTTAATTGTTTTGAAAATTACCTGTACGAAGGAATTGATATTAACACTGAGAATTTAGTGATGAATTTGGCATTAACCGGATTATTTTGCAATCACAACTGAAGACTGTAAAACTGAAATTGAATTTGAATTATTTTGTATTTCTATTTTTTATCATTGGAGTAAGAATAAATTGTAAATAATGAGTTTTTCGAAAACTTTTTACCTAATATTTATCATATTTTCTATTATTTTTAGATTGAGTTAAACAAAAATTTTATCCTTGGTATGAATTGAACCTCAATCTTCTTGTCACTAGACCACGTCTCTAACTATTACGCCAATTCTACATACAATCATTGTTTTCGGATAGAACATACCTACCTTTAGTTTAATCAAATATTTCGGTTAAGTTATTTTTATTATTAAATAAACTTAAAGATTTATAGTTTAAAATCGCTAATAATTAATGTTTTTTACTATAATATATCTTAATTTATTCAATCATTTATTCTAACATCAGAAATTATTAAAATAAAATATTTTCGAGGGCATCCGTATAATTATGACTAAAGTGAAATAGCCACGTCAAGAACTAGCTTTATCTTATACTATCTCACAACTTAATCTGTCTTCTATCCTTTCCGCTATTTTGCCGGGTGGTAAGACACTCATCACTGTATATCAAAATATAGATACCAAATTAAAGGTAAGATGAAAAGCTTCTTATTGTTTACATTGGGAGCATTTCCACGTATTTCTAAAATATAGAAATACATAAAACGCGGTGCTATATTTTATGTTAGGGTCAACCTTTCATCTTCTTTATAGCTAAATTATGAACATATGATGGTACTAGTTTTTGTCTAGAAACAGAAATATACCGGCTGACTTAGCAATTCCACAACAGTCTTGTAAATTTAACAGCTAATATTATGACACAAACATTATTTGATTCATGATTTCCTCTTACCCTCTATCAAACCATCCATAATTTTGTGTGTTATATTGACGTGTCCAATTTTATGGTCAAGGTATAGCCCTTACGCTCCATACACTCATAATGAGCGTCTTATTTATAAGTGACATTAGGCTTAAAATATCATTTTGCACCAGTTGCTCCTCTACGACACGATAGTGGGGGCACGTGTCTATCATATTGTCGCTGGAGATTACCGAAAATTTGGTCAGATCCATATGATATTGTTCAGTGAATAAGATGATGAGATTGAAGAAAGTGAAAAATCTGATGAAAGTGAAGACGAAAATGATTACGCAGTTCCCAGTACTGTACAAAATCTTTAAAAATCATCAATGCTAAATTGGGGTAGAACTAATCCATTTAAAAATGAAAATATACCCGAAACAATACTTCCAGATTCCACTGAAGTTTTAACACCATGGTGTTACCTAAGTATTTAGAAAACTCATTTTTTTAACTGTGTGTGCAGAATGAACTGGACAATTTTATTTACAAAAACACGGAAGGGAACTTAAACCCAAAGTAACTACTGAAGAAATAAAAAAAAATTTTGGGATCCATGCAGTGATGGGTTGTTTAAAATTCCCTCGAATTCATTTATATTGGAGCAGTCGCTTTAAACTTCCTGTAATTGCGGATGCAATTCCAAGAGATAGGTTGTACCTCTTGAGAGTCAATCTTCATATTGTGGATGTATGCACGGTAACAGAAGAAATTAAAAAAAAATAATCGTCTGTGGAGAGTTCAGCCAATGATTGATTTAGTAAGAAGCCGATGTCGGAAATTAAAGAAAGAATCTGAAGCTGCATTCTCAATAGACGAACAGATGATTCCGTTTCTTGGTCGATGTGCTTTTCGGCAATACCAAGACCTGTGGGTTTAAAAAATTTCGTTTTATCAAAAAGTAATGGTACTGTCCTAGATTTTGAAATATATCAAGGAATAAGTACCAATTTAAGAAATTAAGAACTGGGACTCGGACCGTCAGTCATCCTTAGGCTAGTGGAAACGTTACCGGTTAATAGCTTTGTGTTCTTCGACAGATATTTTTCGACGATACCTTTGTTGCTCAAATTATCTAATCTACAAATACATGGCACAGGAACTATTATGAACAATCGTTTTAAAGGATTTCCATTTAAAACAGATAATCAGATAAAAAAGAGGCGATTCTGAGCAGATTGTTAGCAGTGATCAGAAGATATGTATTACTAAATGGAAAGATAATAAATTCGTTTTAATGGCATCTACGGCTTTTGGCCAAGAACCCACACATTTAGTAAAACGATGGGATAAAGCTAGTGCTAGTCGTGTAGAGGTTCCATGTCCAAACGTAATTAAAATTTACAACGAAAAGATGGGTGGAGTTGATATCTGCGATCAGATGATAAAGTATTATAGAACTTTCTTTAAAACTCGCAAATGGACATTAAAGGTAATCCTACATCTATTTGATTTAGCTATTGTTAACAGTTGGATGGAATACCGTCGCGACTGCCGAAGTAACAAATACAAATCAAAAGATATTAAAGATTTATTATCCTTTCGCTTAGAACTAGCAGAATATTTGTTATGTGGAACGAAAAGTCCAAATACAGAAAACGGGGACACAGAAGATGAACATGAAGACCCTTGTCCAAAGAAAATGAGACCGTCATCTTTACCTTGCACTGACAAAAGATATGATGGTTTTAATCACTGGCCTGTCTTAGAAGATCTAAAAAAGCCTTTATGTTACAGATTGGAATCCTGTAAGAGTAGGTCAAGAGTTTCATGCAGCAAATGTAAAGTTTATCTCTGTACGAGCAAAAATCAAAATTGTTTTTTTAACTTTCACAACAAATAATGTGTTAAAAATATACTAGTTATTAACATTTGTAATAAATGACAATGTGTGTACTTAATATTACTGATGAAGGTTGTAAAATGTTGTAATTTATTTGTTATGTTTTCTAGGGGGAGTAGTTATACACTCCCAATACTCACAAATATGTCAGTCACACAATTGTGCATGTCACTCCTGGGAAACACAATCGTAAGTATCAATAAAATCTGTCAAAGTGACATAGCAAAATTCTGAAAAAAATAGTATATCTCTTTGTTTCCATATAAATTGAAAAATAGACTAAACAACTTTATATGTCAACTTACATTGTTTCGGGAGTGTAAGGGATAGGTCAAATAAATTGGTAATTAGTACTCAATAGTCATGAGTGCATTGGTTAAGTTTATTGACTATTAACAAAAAACGATAAACTTACGTTTAAAAAAAACTGCAAAAAAACTACTAAATCAAAAGAATATGTAACATACAGTTATCTAACAATAAAACACTAAAAACTTTTGTTTTCAACACTTCCACGAAATTTATCTTAAATTTTTATCACAACAGCTATTTGGGCCAGAGTGCCTTTCTCAAGTTATCTATTTTTGGTATGTGTTTACACTTTATAGTCTTTAATTAAATAAATTGAGGAGGGGAGAACTGTTTGTCTCAAGTTGGTCATTTAGAATTTGGTCGATATTTTTTAATTTGTTGATTTCCTCAGATTCTAATAATGATAGCTCAAGGCCTTTATTTTGAATGTGAAGAATTTGAAATTCGTCATTAAAAGAATGATTATGGTCTAGAGGATGAAGTGCATACGGAGGGTCTGTTTTTCTATTATTAAAAGCCCTTTTATGTTCTACTATACGTTTGATAAAAGTTCTATCAGTTTGACTGATGTAAGTTCTTAGGCAGTCGCCACATTTAAGTTTGTATATACGGCTGTGTAATTGCTTTTTCTTTTGGCTTATGTTATTCTTAATATATTTGCCTAAGTTGTAATAACTTTAAGGCGATTATGATGGTACGATTAGTGGACAGAGTAAGTCAATATCTTGACCAATAAGATAATCATCTACTTCAGACTTGCGCGTAGCATTTTCAAAAACGGTGCTTACTATTAAACAATCTGCATGTTCTTGAAAGAAATGAGAGAAAACAAAAGTGAGGGATGTTAGACAAGAAGTTGCAAAATTGAAATGAAGTTTTGCAGGTCACAATATAAGACAAAAAAAAGACCGATTGAACAAAATTCTTATAAGTTGGAGACCGTGGGAATATAAACAAAGCAGATGAATGCCCCAAATGAAATAATCAGATGATATCAAGAAGCACGTGGGCTAGGATGACTATAGCGACAGACAGAGAAGAATGAAAAAGGATTGGGGAGGCCTATGTCCAAAGATGGACCGAAGAAGGCTAATAAGATAAATAGATAGATTTAAATCATCTGCATTTAAACTTTTTTTAATTATCAACATAAAAAAAACATTGTATGGCTAAACTAAGTGAAGAGCAAGAGGTAGAATACCTACTTTTATAATCTTTTTAAACAACTTACAAATATTATATTTTCGCACTAAGTTTATAAACATTAAACATCATATTGATCATACTCTCCGAGTTCATTAAATCTTCTACTACCGGATCCATATCTCTCACCCACAATAAACAAAAATATTTAGGTTATATTTTTGATTTCGCGATAACCTAAATAAGAGGATTTATGGCAAGAGACAATGAACACAATTTGTCGTCCAGGTAATTTTCTATACAGTACTTTATTTGGAAAATAAATATTTTACATTTTATTTGTCAGAAAAGTTCATCTTGTCAGGCCATCTTGTGACGATAATTCCGTGACGCATGCATCAGCATTTCACTATATAGAAAAAAGTTAAATACAACGCGCATAAAGCTTCGCTTCAAAAATTAGTAAAAGCATTTTCTAGCAACAAGCAACAAAAATAAACTTCTAATATTTAAAACCTTGTTATTTGTTACTGCTATTTGCAAAAACAATAAATGATATTAAATATTCTTATTTATAATAATATTATGATGTGCGTCAGTTTCTTTATCGTTTATTGGTGATAATACGGCAGAAAGAAATAAATAAAATAAAAATTGGCCCACGTTTAAAATAAATGAACAGACCCAAGTGAAACAATTAAGGTGATTTATCTATCCTGGTTTACGATATGAATTAAACACTTGGATGTTTATGGAAGATGTCCAGAAGGAGAATATTATTTGTTTTTTAGATTTTTATTAGACAGAAAAGATACAGGAAAAAATGAAAAACTGATATAGGTATCTTATAAAATGCATCTCCCATTACTGTGATCGTTTATTGATGCAAAAGTATTGCACATGATTCATTAGCCTCTTACTTCTAAAAAAGAAGAGGTTTATTTTGCAGTCGACCTATAATTTTGATGGGACGAAAAAGAAGAATTGTTATGCTCGTAATCCATTGGTTATGTAGAATTTAAAACCAAATTACGTGATAACATTTACAATCAAAATGTGAAAAAGTTTAAAATATGTGTATATTTCCGTCTGCATTGTATCCAAAATACCAATACCCTGGAAGTGTTTTCATGGAAATAATTGAAACTCTAAGATATGTCAAATCCAATATTTGCTTTGTTAATTTGAGAAACATTACCCCAAACGTTCTTGGTGTAGTACACACAAGTAGTTCGAATACACTTAAAATTTACGATCAGTAACTATGGAACGAACATCATGCCTGATTTTCCTTCAGATAGTTAATACGGCTGACTATACTAGAAGTAGGGGAGAGCGAGGCTTGTTGGAGGTGAAGTAAGTTACTAGCTTTTAGTTGCTAGAAATAGTAAAATTTTTCTAAAATACTCTGTTGAATTTTTAAAGAAGAAGTAGAAGTAATGGATGAATCCATTAGAGTCACAATTAATTAGGTTTATAGTAAGTAACAAAATATTCCATTACTGATTAAATAATATTACAGAAAACCGATACATGACTTTCATGAAACTAAGGAGCAAGTTCTCTTTCACGATGAAGATACCAAGAAAAAGTGACACTCGTCGGAAGGTGATTTTTTTGATTTCAATCTGGATCCAAGAACTTCTGCAGCATCGTTAGGGAAATTTAAATCTCTAACTAAATCTTTGAGTCTTCTTGAGTGAAAAGTTTAGGTGAGTGATTTTCATCAGGTTCATATGCCTCATTACATACATTGTTTTCATGGTCACTACTTTTATAGTCACAGTCATCACTAACATCTTTAAGAACTTTAAGAAGAATAGATTTCTTGTTTTTAACTGAGTAGCCTTATATATTAGTTAGACAAAAGTAACAATCAGCCATATAATTTGATGGTTTTCTTCAAACCATCGGTGTTCCAAAGGACGTAGCTTTCTTTTTACTTGTTTATCATAGTTGCAGTGCCTCAATACAATTTCAACAAATATTTTGAGGGTCATACGTTTACTTGATTGCCAAAGTTAACACCAAAATATGAAAAGTACACATTTTCTACAAATTTGCTAATATTTTGTTTCTGTTTTATAACCAATACACAAACAAATTAAACAAAACACATACGGGGTATTCACACACGAATTTCGAGATTGATTGAGAAGTTAAGAGCTCAAGTACAGTAGTAATTGAATTTTTGCATAGTTGTTACTTAGTTAAAGTTTATAACAAGTACTGTAACATTGTTTGTGTCTTCGGTAAAAGTAATTTAAAAAAGTGTAACAATACGGATACTATAGGGGAAAAGAAAGTATAAATGTAATATAGTAAAAATCGGTATGGAAAACATGATCAAAGTATGAAAAAACCTTTAAATTTTAAAATCCACAAAACCAAGATTGGTCAACTGGTTAATACTTGCAATACTTATCTATTTTTTTCTTTCTAATAAAAATAAATTTTGACTTTATCTACAGCTGCTCGAAACAGGAATATGGTCGACATATTAAACCAAGATCTAACCCATGCTTTTACAAAGGCATAAAATCGAACTATATAAGAACTTCACAAAAGATTGTGTGTTCAGGATGTAATAATACGAGTGTAAGCAAGGCGTACTTACTAACTAATGTTTGTATTTTGAGAACGATTTCCGAAGTGGAAATTGAAACGTCAATAAACGTATTTTAACCTTTAATTGTGGCTTATTCCCATTTAAATATAAATTAATTTAAAATGCCACAAGAAAATAGCTTCAGAACAATATCTTTCTGTTGGTCGTAGCATTTTTGGGCGAGAACTAGTAAACTGAACAGGGCTTCTCTCGTTCCCATGCCGGCTCTGAATCCAAACTGATCGTCTCCGATGATTGTTTCGCACTTTCTATAGATACGATTATGTACGATTTTTAGTAGGACTTTTACTGCATGACTCATAAGGCTTATCAGACGGAACTCATTGCAGTGTTGTGGGTTTGCCTTTTTTGGTAGTGGGATGAATATTGACTCAAGCCAATCTTGGGGTATTTTACCTGTATCATAAATGCGATTGAATAAAAGGACAAATTCGTTATACCATTGTAATGCAATATTACTAAAATCTGCACCACTCACTTTTATTTTCATACGTGAACTGGCCATTTTTATATTGCACAATTTATTGAAATAGTTACGTGAACTGTGATGTGCCATCAATTTGACGTATTCTGATTTTCTACACGTGGTAATTCAAAATATATCGTTTGAAAACCCAACAAATTTCTGCTATGTACTTTCGACGACCAAACTGAAATGTACTTGAGAGTGTCGACCGTACAAATTTAGAGTAAGTGGGGATCCCTAATTAACGAGTAGTTGCGTTACGTCATTTTGACGGTACGTCACCAGTTAAGGGTTAGAAATAATTATGAAGCAATATCTTGCGCCGATAGACTCCACTTCTCCCTATTTCCCTATGATAAACATACTTAGGGAAACAGTGTATTCAAAGCACAATTGTAGCCGATGGCAATGTACATATCGTATATTACTTTACGATGAGCCGAAACAACATTCTGTTTGTATATATGGGCGTTATAACCAATAATACCAATTTACCCAAACCTAGAATAAGTTTGCCGGGTTACATTACTTTAAGGTGTTTATAATTGAGTAATGTTTCTTATTTCGTATTCACTACATTAAATAGAATTCGTTTGAAAGTTTCGTAGGGTTGTGGCAAAGTTGTTCATAGCAAAAAGATAGACTTACTACATACAAGCTATTAAAATTGACCAAAAAGAATGAAAATAAGCATTATTGCTAAAAATTTTATTTAAAAATTTCTTTATAAAAGGTTTAATAATAAAAACAATCCTCTCGAGCTATATCACAGAATGTTTTCGAAATACATATTCCATTATCAGTGCTACCATAGAATAAGTATAACCACTTTAATTAAATCAAATGTAAAAGTTAAAATTTTGACAAAGGTTATTACAAAAAGTGTGGTTAATACTTACTGGATCTACATGTACATGTACATGTTTGAAGCCACAGTACATCCAGTAAGTATTAACCACACTTTTTGTAATAACCTTTGTCAAAATTTTAACTTACACGTTGGATTTAATTACAGTGGTTGTACTAATTTTAGGATGGCACTGATGATGGAGTAGTTATTCCGAAAACGCTCTGTGATGAAGCCCGATAGGGTTTTTATTATTATACCTGTTATAAAGTATTTTTTTAATAAATTTAAAAATTTTGTGATACATGGCATACAGTCAACTACAGGAATTTAGTTTCCTTGTAGATTATTGCTAAGTTGGACTGGGTTGAAAGTCTCTAATCAGGTTTAACAGTGAAATCTCACTTATACAAAGAGAGAAAACATATAGACATGCATTTTGTCTTTTTATTTTATTTTTTATTTTTATAGCTGAAGGAAACACGATTTCAATTAAAACCCCGATAGGATTGCATTATTGTTTCAGTGCAGAATTGAATATATGTTGAAAAGACCTCCTAAGAATTCTTTAAGAGCGTTTACATAAGTTAGCGAGATATTTTGTTATTTCGTGGCAAACCACAACTTATTCAGGGATATCATAAGCTTTTTTTTAGATAAATAAGTATTGAGTGTAGTTCATTAACAAATTATTTCGTTTTCTGGATTAGCTGTCTGAGACAGAATTATTTATCTGTACAAAACCTACTAGCCCTAAATTTACTCCACTCTTCTACATCTGTCATTTCTTCTTTTAGCACTAAAAACTCTGGCTTAGCATACTCACCTATACAGGTTGCAGTTTTTGGCACTTTCCCACATATTGCCTTTTTACAGCCGTAACACTGCTTGGAAGTATAATTTCCTTTACAAAATATTTTCAACTGACATTTCTTTCGTTTTTGGATAGTAACGGTGTTGCTGGGTGTAGTACCAGATGCTGGAGGCAAAGTATGGAGCCAGTAACTCTTTACACAACTGAAGAATAAACTTACGGCTACTGAGTCCACTTCCAGTTACTTCTTTATAAATAATCCATGTTTTTATTGCTCTTAAGTCAAGACTCTTCTAGCAAAGACCATAGACCATCGACTTCAAGCAAATTTTGTTGTATAAAGACGCGCCTTTTGGTCCACTACATCAACCCATATTTGGTTTGATTATAAAAACTCACTGTTTCACGAAGTTTTTTTCCATCGACAGCAACATATATTGATTGATGTAACGAGCTCAACAAAAGCACATTTTTGTAACTCTTTTTTTTAGTATACAGTAAGTGTTATAATTTCGTCGCTCTGGAATATACGGATAACATACAATTCTCTATTTTCACACTTTACGCTTAGAGGAACTTCCTTTCTTTTGCAATTTAAAGTACGTACAAGACTTGTTAATTTCTTTTCCAATGCCTTGGCCAATTTCATTAATGTGAAGTAGGTATCTATCGTAACATTTTTGCCCTTTCTCAGTTGATGTTCCATTATCCGCAAAACGTATTCACCAACGTATATTTATTGCGTAGATCAGGGGTTCCCAACTAAATTTTTCCAAGGTCCCCTTCATCAAGGTACTACAATGACGAGGACCCCCACTATTTCCTAAAGACCTAAACAAACCTAAAGTTACCTGAAAAGAGCCTAAATATGTGAAAACATAAATCAAACTAATGCTATTTAGGATTTATTTGTGAAAAGACAGAGTACCTACACAAGTACATTATTAGTTTTAATTTTCACTCTTCAATTAATGCGATACGTTGAATTTAACCTTAGAATTCATTATTTCTGTAATGTTAGGTTCCAAACTTGAAACTTTCACTCTGAAATCCGACAGCATGTCAAGCCGATTCCTATATTTGTTTTTCATGAAGCACATGGAAGAAAATGCTTGCTCACGCCGATAGGTTGTTGCAAACGGAAGGATTCTTTTCATGGCCTTGTCTCTAAGTTCTTTGTAATCCTTGCGTGCTGTTGCCCAGAAGTCTGCTATTTTTGCGCCATTAAAAATGTCCTCCATCGTACCACAACTCGACAAACCCACAAGCTTATCTTGTTTTTCTTCTGTGAGGCCTTTGATTTGTTCAATTGCCTGACAGCTGAAAGGACTTCAAATCCAACCATTGTCAGAGTCAGGTTCAGGGAAGTATATCCTAAAAGTCGTGGCTAGGCTGCGAAGGTGCTCGGCTGCGTTGATCTTTATCGGGTTAGGTAAACTCTGCTCTGCAGACTTCAAGAACTGTTTCAAATTAGGAAAGTTAGTGAACGACTCGTTTTCAATCCTTGCCGCCCACAGCTGGCACTTTTTTACCATAGCACTGATCTTCTACTTTGAACATTTGTCCATGTGACGTCATGTTTATTGAAAAAATCATTCAATGCAGTAAAAATATCTGCTGCTGCTTTGTGAAGTAGTTCGTATAAAAAAAGAAAATCTTTCAATATCTGGTCCTTGCACAAAAATCGAACAAAACACAATATTATTGCTTTTTTTAATATGTCGGTGCTTTCGTCCAATTGAAGAGCAAAGATGCCGCTCATGCTAAGTCTGACCAGCAATGTATCTTTAATGTTATTGGCCATATCTGAAACTCGTCTTTGGACAGTGTTGTTAGAGAGCGGAACAGCACTTATTATCTTAACAGCCGCATCACCCAACATTCTCTTGCATAGAATTATTGCTGATGGTAGTATAAGTTCTTCAGCAATTGTATGGTTTTTTTCCGCATTTAGCGACAAGCTGAGATACCTCATAAGATGCAAGGTTTTAAGATTGCAAGAGATCTTTTAAGCTCTCCTAGTTTGTTTTTAAAAAAAATCGAATGACTTACTCTTGTACTCTGGATGTTTTGTCTTAAGATGCCGACGGAGTTTTGCTGGCTTCATACACTCATTCCAAAGGCTTTCGTAGCAAATTACACATTGAGGTTTAGGCTGCTGCTCAGGGCCAGTGAACGTGAAACCCATTATCCAGTAATCAGAGTTGTATTTTCTATTTTTTGCAGCACTGATCTTGGTCGAATTAGTTTTAAGAGACGCCGCCCGACGAGTTGAGTTCAAGAGACACTGACAAGTTCGGTTCGAGAGTCATTGACTTTTTAACTTTAACATTGAATGAATTTTCTCCCTCTTCGTCTTTTGGTCTATTCCGTTTTAACGTTCCACATTTTAACCAACGGTCCATAACGTACGCGTAATGTAACTTTCCGTGAAAAACACAGCTTTAAAATGTTGCACAAAATCACACGTTTCAACACAGTCAGGGACTGCACTAGCACTGAACTAACTAACTTACTAACAATAGTCGACTGACATCTCTGAATGCGAATTGGCTGTGTAACTGTAATGCAAACAGACAGCACAGCGACGCATTTTAACGGCATAAAGCCAAAGTAGGGTCCCATCTAGTTCAACTGTCAGTAGTGGTAAAGAGGGGAGGCCAAATCTGTCTTACACGAGAATATTTTTTTAGGTATATAAACAAAATCTAAAATTTAATATAACTTTAAGTTTGCGCGGTATATGTTATTAATTTTAAAGATTTAGTTTAGAGAGAAAAACTTTGTTTTCGCTCTCCAAAAAAAATTTGCAACATGGACTTATATCGTTTTTCTCCCTGGCTCCTCATATATTTATTTTTATATCTTGCGGACCCCTCAGCCATATCTCGCGGTCCCCCAGGGGTCCGCGGACCACCAGTTGGGAACCATTGGCGTAGATGATCAGTACCAGTATAAGGGTAATCACTTACAATATATTTTGATTTTACGCAAGCCAAAAGCCAAAATTGTATGCCTCTCTCAGCTTTTGCACATTTCATTTTTTTCTATCCATTTTATTTTCTTTACTGGTGTTTGATATCCTGGCCCATCACTAGAAAATGATCTGAGTCTATGTCTGCACCTCTATAACTTTGCCAGTTTATTACGTCTGTTCCATGCACTGAATCTATTAAGATGTGATCAATCTGACTCGTTAATCTTCCATCAGAAGAGGTCCAGGTTACCTTGTGTATGTTCTTGTATTTAAAATAGGTGCTAGTGACTGTCATATTTAGTTTTGCTGCTAAGTTTATCAGTCATAATCCATTATCGCTATTGAGGTTGTGGTACTGATACGCTATTTTCTATTCTTCCGGAGTCTTTCCTCCGTTTAAGCATTCGTTAAATTAATAGCATAAACCTTTTATGTTGCTAGCAGTTTATGAATTACGCTGTCATTAAAAGTCCTATTTTAGATCCATATGTTTGGATTGATGAAACATACTGTTCAAAAGTTTTTGCTTTTAAAATATGTGGTAAATTGAATTTAAAGACTGTTTGTAGTTGTCCAAATGGTACCAGGGCTAAGAAGATCATCCATTTAATTTTGCGTTTGAGTTCAGCATTGATAATTAAATTTTTTGCCCTACATATACGTAGGATTTAACCATTTCTTTATTTTGGTTTTCCAGATAAAATTTTGGTATTTACCTTTTTCACAAATCGTTTGTTAGGTATTTAGTTTAGGTAGATTTAGTGTTAGTCTGAATTCTTTTGATATTTTCTTTAGATCTATTAGAATTTCTTGTAGTTCTTTTATATTTCCTATTAGAACAATATCATCTGTGAATCTCAGGTGGCTAAATTTTTCGCCATCAATTTTTTATTTTCTCATTATAAAGTTTAAAATTTATGTTCTAGGGTCTAAAAAAGCTTTGGTGAAACAGCCAATTGCCTTATCTAATCTAGCATTTCTTTCCATAATGTTAAATCATTTTGATTTTTTACGAATGTTTTTATTACTTGTATATAATATATTAATGGTGCTATAATTATTTCTAAAAAGTTTTTTTCCTAATAAAATATTGATTAAATTAGATTTGCAGATAGTGTCCATTCATACCTGCAATTTTTTTTTTAGATATTTAAGTTGTACAGTTCATCCCAAACCCTTCTTTCAGTGCGTCACTAATTTTGACGTCATATAGGATTTTAAGAATGTCGAGAATTATTGCATGACATTTTAGTTAAATCTGACAGTTGCAGGATTGTAATCGGCTAAATGTGAAAAGGTTATTTTTTTAAAATGTGAAGTAAAAACTTTAAGAATTCAAATTTTTTTTTACTTTACATATTAGAGGTCCCTTCCTGTATAAAAATTTTTATTGCGCATTATATTGGAACGGCATTTTTGTCATAATTGCTATTCTATACATTCCAAAGAAAGTGCTTAATTAGCTAAGATTTATTTATGGATTTATTATTATTTATTATAAACACTATGGAATTGGAATGTTTATTTAAAATAACGCTTCCTCCTAATTATAGAATCTTTTAAGAGTTGACTGCGAGATAAAAAAATTTACTTTACTGGCAACTGCAAGGAATCAAAGCAAACATTCCTGTGATAAAATAGCATCGATTGAAATCAGTCATATTCGGATAAGTAATTTTCGGAAAGTTTCTGTGGCAGCTAATAGTTTAATTTTGTGAAGATTTATCATAAAATCGTGGAAATAGTTTAAATAGTAAGTTATTCTACTAGATTGGGTGTGCAAATAAAAGAGTGTTATGAAGTTTAGATAAAAAAACAGTTTAAATAGTAAAGGAGTTGATTTTTGAGTTAATCTACCAGTTTCGGTATGCAGATGAAATAGTGTTAATGGAGTTTAGTTAAAAAACAAGATACCGAATGTAAGTTTACCTTCTTTTTTTATGAATAACAAAAATAAATATTATATTTCAAACAATCCACAATCCGATTCAGAACCTGATTCATTAAAATCAATGATTACAGGGGATATGTGGCTGGCATCACTTATATCTTACATTTCAATAAAATGTGGTTTTAAAAAGAACCGTTTTATTACATATGAATATCCATAACGGTAATAGTTTAAGATATTTCCTCAATATCAGTCCTGAATTCAGAATCTGATTCAGTATCTGATTCGTTAAAATCAATAATTATTGGAGATATGTGGCTGGCATCAATTTTTTTGGCTGTCTCCCAGTATTCATTAATGATATCTTCTGCATGTCTTACATATTGCTTCCATTTTTCTGGTGTAACCTTAAAAATTTAACCCCAATTATTATCCAATTATTATCTACGAATTTCAGTATGCTTGAATTACCTGCTCTAATGCTTCTTTCCAAATACTTAATACAGTACTTTCATGTACAGTACCTGCAGAACATATTTTTGCATCATAATATCTTTTAGAATCTGACCAAACATTCTCAATTGGGTTAAACTGGCAATGATATGGAGGCAATCTCAATACTTTATGACCATGTTGAAGTGCCAATACATCTAATCTGTAGAATAAAACAAATATAATCTCATTTATTAAATATCTCTTAATACATACTTGAAAACTTTATCTGGTAAATGTTTTTTCACCATCTCCAATAATTCAAGTTTCATCATGGTTGTTGAAACACATACATGTCTCCCCTTTAACCATTCTACTAAAGAGTGTTTAGTCCAACTTGAATTTGGTATTTTTTCCACTAGACTGGAGTGGTAAGGTGCATTGTCCATAATTATTAACGACGGTTCTTCTAAATTTGGCAAAAGTTGATATTCAAACCATTTTTCAAAATTTTCTGCATTCATCGAATCATGATAATCTCCAGTTGTTTTTCCACTTTTGAAAATTAAAATGCAATTATCAATGAATCCATTTTTACAACCCGCATGGAGTACAATATATCGTACACCTTCTCCGGTCTTCTTTCTAACAGCATTAATGCTGCCATCTTGCCAGCTCTTGCGGAATCCTCCCTTGCTATATATCCAGGTCTCATCCAAAAAAACTGGTTGTAACGGGTGTAAATCATGTTGATTTTTTTTGTAGTCTTTTAAAAACTGTAATCTTTTATATGCCACATGTGATTGTTCCATTAGATATTTTCGATTTGATATATTGCAGTTTAACCATCTGAATTTCAAACCTTTTAAAACCCTACTCAGTGAACTAGTAGAAATGTTAATTTCATCTATGTCCTTCAGTTTTTCCTGAAGAGTATGAAGGGTAACATGTTGGCCTAAAATGAAAACGAAACAATGTAAAGACGCTAGTGATATTTCAGTAGGTTATGGCAAACTATATTTTGATACAAACCTTCACTAAACATTCTGTATACACGAGTTCTAATAACATGTTCATATTTATTGGTTAATGAAGGTCCTAGATTTTCACATCCTGAAGTACTCATTGCAACAGAATAGCTAGCATCTGTTTGGATGCCTTCATTTGCCAATCGTCTTACTGTTGGTAACGAAACTCCTAACGCTTCGGCAACACGCTAAAATGTATAGTATTTAAACTACTATTAATATTTTTTAGAATAATTTAAAACTTACTTCACGAACGGCAGAAACTGGTAATAAAGTTGTCGCAGCCTCTTTTTCTAATTGAAAATAATTTAATAATTTTAATATTAGGCTTTGTTCTTTCTCGGTATATCTCGGCATATTTAAAATATTTTTATGACAATAAATACAAAATTAAATTTTCACTGTAAAATGTCTGAAAATACTAACTTGGAATGACAATTATCATTTTATCAGTTGACATTGTCAAAGTACTGTCACTATTGAGACCATCTGCGTCAAATTATATTTATGCGCATCATTGATTGGATATCTATTTAGCGCATTCTAAACTCCAACCAATTATATATCTTTAAGTAGAATTCGCTTTAATATGCAAATACCCGTGAACGATACATAATTTTCTAAGTTCTATGTATAATAATCACAGACATACGTTTTTTTCTGTCACTTCTAGCTTAATGCGTTAGAGAGAATTCGAACAACTATGACGCACTGAAAGAAGGGTTTGGGATGAACTGTACATAAAAATCCTATGTAAATACTTATTAAAATTATTTATATTTACATAAACATATTATAGTAACTCTTTTCAAATTTATTCACAGCATTCAAATACAATCTACTACGTTAATATAACGTATGTACGCCAATGTACATGGAGCGTGATAAATCTCAGGAGGATAATAATAAGTCTCAGGATGTATTTAGGCTTTTACTAATATAATCTCTGGCTTAATACACTGTCCATTGAGAATTTGTTTGCAAATGGCAACTTTGCGCCAGATAATACATGAAAGGATATTTAATGAAGCGGTTTGACTGAGATATTATCTCAATGTTTAGGAAAGTTATTCAGGTGTCTATGTGATATAGTATTTTAAAAATATATTTAGATATACAGGTATACAAATTATGCGCTCAGTGTTTTACAGTAACATGCAATTTTTAATAAATATTGTTGGTAAACATCGACACCGAAAGCATTTAATATTTGCTTCAAATAAAAAATGACATGCAACAAGAAACTTTTTATAAGGTAAACCGTCCTAATAACGGCCCAGTTAAGGAATATTTGACTTTAGACGTAAACATTAAGAAAACGAAATAATGGAGAAAACGGATTCAAAGTATATTTTGATAGTTTGAGGTTTTCTTTATCAAAATAATTAATAAAAAATGTGTTTTTTATTCGCCAAAAAAATTATTTTCACAATACTTAATGTAAAAAACTTTCATTCCGGCTTATGTTGAAAAATAAGTGGTAATTTCGGCCTAATGGTGATCTAATTCCGGTCTGTATATTAAAAAATGTAAATATTTATTTTAATATTTTCAAAGTAGGTATAAAAAATACAGAAGTAGAAAAACATTATTTTTATATAAAAGGGGCATAGAAAAACTTAATAACATAAAAAGATGTACATTAAAAGCCAAATAAAGTTGCGTGCACGTCACCAAGGTCGTAATTCTATTGTATGTGTGGCTACCTTTCTATAGATAAGTGTATGTTACTTTAGTTTGCTAAACAATCACTTCTAAAAATAACCCTATCAATAAAAAAAACTTTTGTAACAAAAAAATGTGTATAGAATATAGCTTTTTTTGATTTAGACGTCCCTCATTATAAAATTTTTGTGTTGAAATCTTCATGAAGAAACCGCCAATTAATGACGGAGTATTAGTCACTACCAGAAAAATTGACATGTTGCCGCGTCGTTTGTTGAGTTTTCAATCAGTGTTCTGTGACTTTTGTACTCGTGATATCATCGATTTTTGAGGTTATCTTGTGAAAAACATTTATTTATTTGTCAAAATGCCCAAACCGCTGAATAGTCGATCCAAAGAACTTGTGGCTTCATTAGTTAACTATTTTGAAGAAGAAAGGAATAATAGTGGCCCTTTGTTAGCCTTAAACGCTGTGCAAGAGGTAATATGCGAATAAAGTATCATTACTTTACTTTAGAAACATTTGCATTATTTTAGCATGTAGCTGCTGCTTTAAAAATCAGTGTACGAACAGTAAGCAGCATATGTCAAATGCAGAAAAAAGGTGAACAGTTCGAGTCACCAAAGAAAAAGCAACGCACCAATAAACGAGTATCAAATACAACAACTTTAAATACAAACTCTATTCGTGATACAATTTACAATATGTACCAGAGAAGTAAGTATGGTTATAACAAGTATACATTTAACATAATTTTATTTCTGTATACTTTTAGAACAGCAGGTAATGGTTCAATCATTGTGGTCCCAACTGAAAGATAAACAAATATTTAATGGTAGTACCACTTCCTTAAAAAGATTGCTCAAAGAACTTGGGTTTGAGTGGATGAAGAATAATCCACGACGAGGACTGGAATTACCTAACGTTGTTTGTAAAAGAGTACAAAATGGGACCATTGGTCATTCTTGTCAAAATAAAAATATAAAGAGTGTTAAAACCACTAAAACGGATGGCAAAAGGTATGTTGTATTAACATAAGTTGTTATATGAACATGTCAATTATATCATGGCAGATATATTATACTCCATGCTGGAAATTAAACCGGAATTATAGAGAGTGCTGAAGTAATATTTTGTTCAAAAACTCAACTTAGTAATTATCATGGGGAAATGAACCAGGCAAATTTCTTGAAATGGTTTGAATATCAGTTGCTGCAAAATTTAGAGAATTCTTCTCTAATTGTACTTGATAATGCATAAAACTCCGAATAAAGGATGGTCAAAAAGTGCTATTGAGGAGTGGTTGACAGAAAAATACATTCCCTATTCCCATATGATGTTCAAAACAGAACTGTTGCTCATAGTTTCTCAGTAAATATACACATATAATCTTACATATAAATGCCATTTGTTTTAAACATTTTTTTAGAAAGAAACCACAAAGCCAAGTATATAGTGGACAATATGGCAGAACGGTATGGACACAAAGTTTTACGTCTTACTCCTTACCATTGTATCTTTCCCCCTATTGAATTAATTTGGATCATATCAAAAAATTATTACAATAGGCACATTGGTAGAGATGGTAACAGCGCTAACAACTGCCTTAACATGTGACATGAGGCACTTTACATGATTACTCCTGATATGTGGAAAAACTCTATCAATCATACTGAAAGAGAAATATTTAAATAGTAGGAGAGAGAAAAAATATTTGATCGTCAAGAAATTAGTCTAATAGTAATAAATGTTAATAGTGTAGAGAGAGACACTAATGTGGAATCAGATTCAGAAAATGTTTAGTTCGTTGATGTTGTTTTTTTTAATGTCATGTTTTGTCTTTGAAAATATGTTCATTATTAAAAAAAAAATTGTATTTTATTGCTAGTGGTTTTATTTTGATATTTATTGTTAGGTAACTCAGTAATAACCTTACCACTTTTATTGTGAAATTCCTTACTTCGTGAAACCTATTCATGAATGTAATTAACAAAAAACAACTGAAAAAAAAACACTTGTTTTCAAATTCCATTTAATATAGTGTGAAATTTGCTACCTTTACCTTTTTTGTTTGTTTTAGTTCTTTTCTGTTAATTTTCATACTTCGTGAACCATCTCACAACGCTGCAAATGTTCACATTGGTGACGTGAACGTGATGACGTGAATGTTTGGCTTTTACTGTACATACGTAATAAATTTTGAACCTAAGAAAAAAAACAATAAAAAATACTTTCATAAATAACTTAGCAATAGTCTTTTTATTTCAGTTATTGCATAAGAGCAAAGAGCTATGAAATACATATAAATTATTTATCTGTGGTACAGAAAAAGACCCCTTTTATTAATGTACTGAAGCGGTGCAATTAAACAAACAATTTCCTCTGGATCATACCAAATAATATAATCTGTCTGGCCATCTCCAATGATATCCTATTTTTTCCGTAGCTTTGATTTTGAATATATCTTCTAATATTTCTTCTACTACTCCTGGAAAATGTTTCTCCTCGTAAACTACAATGGATTTAGAGGTGGTTTCGCCCACCTCTAAATCCATTTCGGCTTTCTGGTTCTTTCACCTGTTTTTCTGCCAGAACCAACATTTTTGTTTAAAATTCCATTTCCTTTTTTTTGTTTGCTTTATTTATCTCTCCTATTTGTTATTCCTCATTGTCAATGTGTAAGTTTAATTTGACAGCTTTCGAAATTCAAATTTTTTCTGTTTTAAAATGAAAAAGACAGAAAAGATTTTATTTCACGTTCAAGGCGTCTATGTATCTATTGATACGTATTTCGACTTAAAAAGTCTCATCAGAATAGTTATTCATAGCCGTTCTTAACGTGAAAAATAAAATTCTCTGTCTTATTAGAAGTAACAATAACATGACTTCGTTATGGACGCAATAGCGACATCTGATAGAAAAATCGGTAAGATAGTTTCGAAACAAATTCAGATTTCTGCTTTAATCTGGAGCCTTCTAAAAATTGCAAGACATGACCAGACGACGATATCATCGTCTGGTCATGTCTTGCAATTTTTAGAAGGCTCCAGATTAAAGCAGAAATCTGAATTTGTTTCGAAACTATCTTACCGATTTTTCTGTTTTCTTGCCATCAGATTCTACATTTTTCTTCGTGATGTTAGGTGCTTTTTTTCTTCAAGATTTCGTTTTTTCCTTGCTTCCTTTTCATTTTTTTCAGCTTCTGCTCTTCTTTGGTACTTCACGAAATCATCAGCAATGGTTACTACAGGTGTTAATTTTTATGTGGCCTTTCTTTTGGACATTTGAGATATTTTTCTGGGGAAATATAATGCATTTTTAAATGGCATTGGAAATTTTGGAAAAGTGACAAAATAAGATTCATCAGAATTTATTTGATTTTCAAGATGAGAGTGATTTTCAAAATAGGTTCAGAAATCATAAACTATTTTGTACCATGTAGCTTTAACAAGTCGGAATATAGCAACATCAAGCGGTTGCAAGATATGTATGGAAATTGGAACCAGTGCTACCAAAATAATTTTATTTCCATGACAAAACTCGCTCAATGCCACAGATATGTGGCTAACATATTCATCCAAAAATAACACAACAGGTCGCTTAATGTTTTTTCGTTCAACCATTTATTAAAACAGTTTGCGACATATTTATAAAACGTTTCTATATTTATCCATTCACTTTCATTGTATCCGATACCCCAACCTATTGGCATTGTTGGAACTAAATGTTTTGGTAGCCTTGTATAAGGAAACAAAACCATTGGTGGTGGAATATCTCCATCAGCCGATATTGTTGCTAATACGGTCAGACTTATTGTTGTTTTCATTATTAACAGTTCTGTTATATACAGTTTAGATCGTCTTTTAATTAACACTTGTTTGTCCTGTGAAGCCATGAAACAGGCTCTCTCGTCACAGTTGAATATTCGGCTTGGATTGTTTAACACATATGTGATGCTATTTTGACTAAAATAATCGTATACTTTCTTGAACCAATTTCTTATCATTTCCTCTGTAACGAAGGAACGGTTAGCTGTCAGATTTTGCGATACACGAGGTCTTACTTTCGGATGCGGGGTTAGGAAATGTCTTTAGATTTTTAATAAGCACTGCTACGGTATTAATAAGCTAATAGTGTGTCATGGGAAAACCCGCGACAGCGCTTGCCACGTAAAAACCCGCCTCAGCGGGTGTCACGGGAAAACCAGCTACAGCCAAATTAGTTTTTCCTCATCATAGTAAAAACTTCAATATTTCCGGGCACATAATTTTGCATTCCCGTTCAATGCTTTTTATCTTTTAATGTACTGTTTGATATACTTTGGTATCTTGAATGCTTTATAGGCAGACATGCCACTTTTCATGTCATTTAGGGCCCGATCCAGTAGCTTCTTTATGTTTCATGGTTTCAGTGACAAAACCAATATTCAAGTTAAACATTTTTTGTTTTCTATTACCTTTTGTATTAATTTATGAGGTTCACCCAGAGGGTACCCTAATCTGAGCTGTAGCTAGGCTCGCTCTGTAAATATACAGGCAATCGAAGATCACGTGGTACGCGTCATTCACTACTTCACACTTGGTGCACAGATCATTCTCGGTTTTTTTATACCGTACATATATGACCGGAAAGATCCGTTCCCCGTCATAAATTATGTGAAGTAGTAGTTGACGCATCTGTGTCTACATTCGGACCACCTCACTACAGTAGGAATAAGAGCCCTCGTCCAAGCTTCCTGGTTTTGCCACATCTCCAGACTTATGCACCAATATGCACCAGTATAACTCCAGCCACTACCTGTAGAACAATAGTTGATGCGGAAATTTAAGTTGTACATAAAAATCCTATGTAAATACTTATTAAAATTATTTATATTTACATAAACATATTCTAGTAACTCTGTTCAAATTTATTCACAGCATTCGAATACAATCTACTACGTTAATATAAAGTATGTACGCCAATGTATATGGAGCGTGATAAATCTCAGGAGGATAATAATAAGTCTCAGGATGTATTTAGGCTTTTACTAATATAATCTCTGGCTTAATACACTGTCCATTGAGAATTTGTTTGCAAATGGCAACTTTGCGCCAGATAATACATGAAAGGATATTTAATGAAGCGGTTTGACTAAGATATTATCTCAATGTTTAGGAAAGTTATTCAGGTGTCTATGTGATATAGTATTTTAAAAATATATTTAGATATACAGATATACAAATTATGCGCTTAGTGTTTTACAGTAAAATGCATTTTTTTTAATAAATATGGTTGGTAAACATCGACACCGAAACTATTTAATATTTGCTTCAAATAAAAAATGACATGCAACAAGAAACTGTTTATAAGGTAAACCGTCCTAATAACGGCCCAGTTAAGGAATATTTAACTTTAGAAGTAAACATTAAGGAAACGAAATAATGGAGAAAACGGATTCAAAGTATATTTGATAGTTTGAGGTTTTCTTTATCAAAATAATTAATAAAAAATGTGTTTTTTATTCGCCAAAAAAATTATTTTCACAATACTTAATGTAAAAAACTTTCATTTCGGCTTTTGTTGAAAAATAAGTGGTAATTTCGGCCTAATGGTGATCTAATTCCGGTCTGTATATTAAAAAATGTAAATATTTATTTTAATATTTTCGAAGTAGGTATAAAAAATACAGAAGTATAAAAACATTATTTTTATATAAAAGGGGCATAGAAAAACTTAATAACATAAAAAGATGTACAGTAAAAGCCAAATAAAGTTGCGTGCACGTCACCAAGGTCGTAATTCTATTGTATGTGTGGCTACATTTCTATAGATAAGTGTATGTTACTTTAGTTTGCTAAACAATCACTTCTAAAAATAAAACTATCAATAAAAAAAACTTTTGTAACAAAAAAATGTGTATAGAATATAGCTTTTTTGGATTTAGACGTCCCTCATTATAAAATTTTTGTGTTGAAATCTTCATGAAGAAACCGCCAATTAATGACGGAGTATTAGTCATACCAGAAAAATTGTCATGTTGCCGCGTCGTTTGTTGAGTTTTCAATCAGTGTTCTGTGACTTTTGTACTCGTGATATCATCGGTTTTGAGGTTATCTTGTGAAAAACATTTATTTATTTGTCAAAATGCCCAAACCGCTGAATAGTCGATCCAAAGAACTTGTGGCTTCATTAGTTAACTATTTTGAAGAAGAAAGGAATAATAGTGGCCCTTTGTTACCCTTAAACGCTGTGCAAGAGGTAATATGCGAATAAAGTATCATTACTTTACTTTAGAAACATTTGCATTATTTTAGCATGTAGCTGCTGCTTTAAAAATCAGTGTAAGAACAGTAAGCAGCATATGTCAAATGCAGAAAAAAGGTGAACAGTTCGAGTCACCAAAGAAAAAGCAACGCACCAATAAACGAGTATCAAATACAACAACTTTAAATACAAACTCTATTCGTGATACAATTTACAATTATGTACCAGAGAAGTAAGTATGGTTATAACAAGTACACATTTAACATAATTTTATTTCTGTATACTTTTAGAACAGCAGGTAATGGTTCAATCATTGTGGTCCCAACTGAAAGATAAACAAATATTTAATGGTAGTACCACTTCCAGAACCTTAGCACCAGTATAACTCCAGCCACTACCTGTAGAACAATGGTTGATGCGGTCCTATACGCACTGCATACTCTGATCAAGGATTTTCACTGTGCTTTAAGAAACATGTCTCTATATTGTTCCTTATTAAGGACTTCGTGTCTCTGGCGACCTGTATATTATTGCGGACATATTGGATTGTAGCATTACCATCCTCATATACGATGGAAGAGGACGAGGATGGACAAGGTCCTCTCTTCTGCATTCCGACATGCTCCTTGTATATGCTAGCCAAATGCCATTTTATCATCGAATATCATTGCTACATACTTTGTCTTTTTCTGGGGTCTTAGATTGGAGCAGCTGAACCAAAATTTTGCGTCTTTACGGTCCCACGGTCCCCTCAAGACAACTATTTTGGTCTTTTCTACTGCTAATTTTAAATTGTTTTCCTCTATCAATTTTGCGGTTTTTGCCATTGCTTTATTTACCGTACTTATAATGCCCCACATAATGACCTTTTATTACCTTATTGTATAAGATTATTTCATAGGATGGGTCCTAGAACCGACCCTTGGGGTACTTTTGTAGTTATCCTCATCTTATTCTTCTTTGTAATGCATACGCTTCTTTACAAAATATAGTTCTTTCTTGTGTTGGACATGTAATCCGGGGACCCAAGTTAGTCAATGTTGTCGATAATCATCATCATCATCATCATCATCATCATCATCATCAGCAACCTCTTCTGTCCACTGCTGGACATAGGTCTCTCCCATTTTTCGCTACTCTTCACGGTTCTGTGCTTCTTGTTGCCATTTCTTGGATATTCGTCCAATGTCGTCCATCCAGCGTGTTGGTAGTCGTTCTCTGCTGCGTTTGTCTTCTCTTGTGGCTGTCGATAATCAGGCCCTAGTTTATCGAAGACATTTTTAATTTTTAACAGAACCACGACTACCCACCTCTTTCTACTTGAATTTGCCTCTTCTCTGATCCACACTCTTCTCTGATCCGCATCGCAGCATCGAATGATGATCGTTATTTTCTTAATACGAACTCTTGGTTAAATAGACCTCTCTTCCTTGCTAATATGTCCTCTAGCCTCTTCTTTTGATTTGCTCTGCAGCTTTGCATGATGATTTATATGGATCTTCAACAAAACTCTGCCTTAATCTAAAGTTCTACTGTAATTTATAACAGTTGCTGGTATACCAGTTCAAATGCCATCTTTTACTTTTCCAATTTCTCCGTCCAATTTCTTCAAAGCGATTTACAATTTTTGGAAAAGTATCGTTTAACAAGATGGTTACTTTACTATAAAATCTTTTTCTATCGCCGTAGCCGCTCATCATTAAAATAGCAATTCGCTCATTTTAATTAAAAACCATCTTTATTGTAGAAGTTTTAAAAACACATAAAACAATGTCAGCGTTAGTTAGTTAGTACAATTTATTTTAAAAAACTTTTTAATAAACGTCAAGCTATTGTTAGTTTTACGAATTAATGTCAAAGTCACAGCATTCTATATTTTTTTAATTACTTCAAAACTATTTGGCAGTGGGAAATTTTATTTATTTAAGACCTTTGTTAATTAATATTGTTCTGAAGCTATTTTCTTCTGGCATTTTAAATTAATTTATATTTAAATGGGAATAAGCCACAATTAAAGGTTAAAATACGTTTATTGACGTTTCAATTTTCACTTCGGAAATCATTCTCAAAATACTAACATTAGTAAATTAAACAAATTTTGTTTTTTGTTAGTTAGTGAAAAATTCTTCTAATAATTTAATTTTATCTGACTCATCTATATTGACAATTCAGACATACCTTATACATTTTAAAGTAGACGACTTTAAAATGATATTGCCAATATTGTGGCTTATTCCCATTTAAATATAAATTACCTTTGTTAATAGATAAAATATTAAGTTTCACATACGATAAAGCTTAATAAAGTAAGAATTTCAGTAACAGAGTAACAATATACAGAGTGTTGAATTTAAAAACCAAACTGACGAATGATAAAAAAATTTAATCTGGCAACATTACAAGCATTAAGTTTAGAATCTCCATATTGCAGGACAGGAGAGTATTATCTCTCTATATATAAAGCAGTTGGGTAGTATGGACTAAATGTAATAAAAAAAACGTTTCGTTTGAAGGTAGCAGTCATTACTTGAAAGGACAGGATAACAGAAATACTTTCTTAATATCTAACTTTTGCGTCTTCATAATAGGATCATGAGGTAAACTCATAAAATTTTTAATATTGTTCCCCCATCCATCTATTTAATGGCACTACAGCTCAAATCGGGCCTTGATCTCCTTCAACAAGCTTCTTCAATTTCGATTTACCGCTGTTCTTTTTCATGAACGCATTCCCAGGCAGTTCCTGGCATCCTCATCGACTTCGTCTTCCCATCTCTTTTTAGGTATTCCAACAGGTTTTTTTCCATGCATTCTTGTATGTAATAATTTTCTGTGGATTCTATTCTCATGCATGCGGACCACGTGCCCTGCCCACCATAATTTCTGCAGTTTAGTGCTAGAGTTGGTTCGCTATATTGCTCGTATATATTGTTCCCTCACTAACTTGTATTCGGGCGGCCTCTTTTTTTTTGTCCCTAATTAGTTACCTTTTCTTTAACAATCAGACTGTTACTATAACAGCATATGTTGACACAATATGGTAGTCACGACAAACCAACCAATAAAAGTGGATTCCTCTGGATGTCTCTAATTTTTGAGGCTGATTTCTTCTTACATTTATCCTGGGTCTTTTAATATTCACCATCAGTATACATACGGCGTTTAATACCATGTCAGCCCTAACAACTTGCTCAAGGTATGCAGCTATCTTAAGTTTGTCATACTCATAACCTATACCTCCTCTACACTGGCCTCTAGCTGACTCATGCTGTTTTTTTTCTGTTCTGTTTTTTCTTTGCATCGGTAGACACGGTAGCTTATTAAAATATATGCTTTATAGGATGGGTTTTAACACAGACCTCTGCGGAATATTCGTGATCATTATAACGCTATCTTCCTCTACATGTATTTATATTATTTCGGTAGTTCCCTAGCAGTCAAATCAAATAGTCGGCTACGACTACTGCTCAGATCTTGCTAAAACAGTACCCTCTACAGAAAAAGAAGGCGAAGGCGTTCTTTACATCCAGTATTACTAGAATGGGATAGATCCTGGTACATTAAGAAACTCTTCAACGCTTCCATTGTCGATCGAATTCGCGGAGTCATACTGTGCCTCGGATGGGCCTTATACTTTCTCCGACTCTCGTTTGCAGTCACTCAGATAAAAAGGCTTTAAATACCTTGATTAGAATGAAGGGCTTGAGGACTTAAAAGAATATCTCATATAATTAAATATACAAATCTATTCCATTTGGGTACATTTCCTAGGTTCCTTGTCAAGACATTTTAAAAGAAATATTTTCGTCAAGAAAGAATTAACTGAAAAGCCAAACTGCCTCTTCCATAGATGTTTTCAATATTTTTTTAAACGCAGCTTAGTCAGAAAGCTGTAGTAGTATACTAACATTATTTGATTTAAATGTTTGTAGATACATTGTGACATTAAAGCGAAATATGTATATTATTTTATCTCAGATGTATAATTGTAACTCGAGAACTGCGGTGAAACTCTTTGAAAAGATACGAAACTCGCAATTCCGTCGGCGAGAATGGGTTAACATACATACAAGTAGTTAGTAGTAGGTTACGATAAACAATGGCTTTCCATGAAGTTGTTGTTTCAAAGCATTTAACATTTCAACACGTTTCTGAAAGTTTGTATAAACTCTTTGAACTAGATATGGATCATACTAAGTACTGGCAAATTGAATAACTCATAATACAACTGAATAATAATACAGAATATTGCAAGTGTAGTTAAATTTGTTCATGTAAGGATATACATAATAACTTATTTTTTACGAAGGCGATCTAAGTATAATTTTTTACGTAAAATACTTTATATTTAGTCACCGGAAGATATTTTCATGTAAAAGTAATAAAGAATCGACTAGTACCTAAGGAAAATGGAACTTCACATCTCCTTTATACATCTCATTTATACATCTCCTTTATACACAGGGTGTTTCAAAAATAGGTAACCCCGTCTCTAGGGTAGGTAAAAAACTGAAAAATAATTGGGGTTTGCTTAGTAAAAAATTTTTGTGTTTTCAAGAAAAAAAAATTGTACGCATTTTGTACGATTTTGCCGAAACTACTGGCAACATTGTAATGAAATTTTATACGAATATGTTTTGGAAGCTGTTACATCCCATGTATTTGTTTTTATATCTGATTCTCATAGAGGGTAGGGATCTTACTAAGTATGAGTCAATATAACTTTTTTAAGAGTATAATTATTAATCAAAATTTTAAGTAAACTTAAACATCATTCAATTTTACATGAAAAAGGTACTCTTGGTAAAACTCGATACTGTGTACCGTTTTCGAAATATTTTGTTTTGAAAATTATGAAGTAATAATTGATGCTGGTAGTAATGATAAAGTTCCAATAGGTATACCTCTATTTTCTCCAAGTGTGCCATGGAAATCTGACATTTATTGAGTGTTATGACGATAAATCAACAATAATTAGAATTTTGAAACCTTGTTATTTGTAAAATCAAATCAAAATGTACTCAAATGTTGAATACACTGGCATGTTATTAACCTTAGGCGAATGTTTAGGATGTTCTAGTGCAGGTGTGAAACTTACCAAGTAAAAAAACATTTAGAGCCGTTGAACGACGTTGTCGAGAAACTGGGAATGTGAGACCAAATAAAATAAATTCTGGTTGACCAAGAACAACAAGAACAATTAATAAAGAAAATAATATTTTAAATTTACTTGATCAAGATCCAACAGTTAGCGTAAGGAATATAGAAAGACAAACAAATACTTCTTCTTCAAGTACTTGGCATATACTGAAAGAACAGCAATTACATCCTTATCATTACAGACAAGTCCAAGAGCTCTTGACAGATGATCTACCGGTTAGAGTGGATTTTTGTGAAACATTGCAACAAAGGACAGCCCACAATCCAAATTTTTTAAAATGCATTCTTTTTACGGACGAGGCCACCTTTACGCGACAAGGTATGTTTAACTCCCATAATGCACACTACTGGTGTGATGCGAATACACGAGTCAAAAGGGTATCACATTACCAACACTCATTTAAAGTTAATGTTTAGGCAGCAACTTTAGGTAACAAATTAATAGGTTATCATATTCTACCTGGAAATTTAAATGGTGATATGTATCTTGATTTTTTAAACAATTCCTTATTCGAGATATTAGAAGATTTAACGCTAAACGAGCGAAGATCTTTATTTTTTATGCACGATGGAGCTCCACCACACTTTGATAGAAGGTGTCGTAATTGGTTGAGTAATCATTTTCCGAATCGATGGATTGGTAGAGGTGCAGAAGCTCTGATTCATTGGCCTCCTCGGTCATGCGATTTTAACCCTTTGGACTACGCAGTTTGGTCGTATATTAAGGAAAAAGTCTATGCTACAAAGGTAAATTCACGCCAAGAATTGGAAGAAAGAGTTCAACGTCAATCTAATGACATCATAGCTGATCCCCTACCGTTTAGAAGGTTAATGGAATCTTTAGAAAAAAGAATAGCTTTGTGTATTCGAGAAAACGGAGGGCATTTTGAACACTTACTGTAATTGAATTTTATTTTATGTTCTTAATCATTAATTTAATTTTCTTCTTGTGAGTTTTGTTTAATTACTAACTATTTTATACCAGCATCAATTATTACTTCATAATCTTCAAATAAAAATATTCCGAAAACGGTACACAGTAACTTTTTCATGTAAAATTGAATGATGTTTAAGTTTACTTGAAATTTTGATTCATAATTATACTCTTAAAAAAGTTATATTGACTAATACTTAGTACGATCCCTGTAACTAGCACCCTCTATGAGAATTAGATATAAAAACAAATTCATGGGATGTATCAGCTTCCAAAACATATTCGTATAAAATTTCATTACAATGTTGCCAGTAGTTTCGGCAAAATCGTAAAAAATGCGTAAATTTTTTTTTTCTTCAACGCCCTGTATCTTGAAAACGGATGGCGTTACAAAATCTTTTTACTAAGCAAACCCCAATTATTTTTCAGTTTTTTACCTACCCTAGAGACGGGTTTACCTTTTTTTGAAACACCCTGTATACCCTCACAATACATTAAAATATGATCTATTGCCGAAATAATTTCTAACACTTTAAAACATTGGACAAATAAATGCAACTCCATGGGAATATAGAAATCAGGCATTTTTTTATATAAAATCATTTTTGTAGATGATCATAAAGTTTTTGCTGTAGATCAACATGACATAGTTTATACAAAAACATGACATACATAAGGTACACAAGAAAACATCGAGGTATAGGAATCAATGTAGTATTAAATGTTAAATCATACAAAAATACCTCGTAGTTAAAAATAAGAGAAATATAAATTGATGATCTCAAGAAACCTTCGTCAATGGAAAAGCTAGTGAAAGTTTCCAACAAAAATGATTGCATAATACAAACAAAAGTAACATCAAGTGAGGGGCGCAATCATAACGTTGTAAGTGCCCAAACTAAGAGTTTTTAGTAGAGACAAAAAACTATTTTAGTTGAAAAATAATGAACGAAATAATTCTTAATATTTATATGATTAAACTTTGGTTCAATTAACACTATTGACATACAAATTTTAAGTCTAGTGAAACAAAATAGTTTATGCTTTAATTAATTTAAAAACACTAATAGAACAAAACGTTGTAAGTGACATTATGTATGCAAGTTATAACGTTGTATGTAAGTGTACATTTACTTGCATTTAAAGGTCAAAAGAAAAATATCAAATAACAATAATTATAGTAAAAATAAAGCTAATATTCATTTATTTACTTAAGTAACTTTAATTAAAAATTTTAAATCAACATTTTGTAAGGTTTTCGTAAAAACGTTTTACTTCTCCTATTAAATATGGTAGCATGGCGTGGATAACTCCTCAAAACTCGCCTTAGTGATTCCAGGTTTGATCACTGAAGTGCAATGGAGCAAAATCACCGTTACTTTTCTTTATATAAACTTCACCAAAGTTTTCAGATGTTACTCGAATCATAGTAGCCAAAAGCATCTGCAAGTTTTTAGTGTTTATCATAGATTTAGCTTGATTCATCCAGTCAAAAAATGTTGTAGTATTCACTACCAAGAACAGATTTTTCCTTATAGCATTCGCGATCACACGCGAGAAAGGTATGTCCTTTCACTGGAAATTTATAAGTAATATCTGAAAAGAAACCTTTTACAATCAAAAAGAGATACATAATAAATGTAAAGCCTGGTTTTTATTTTGGTCACCATAAGTATCTGACCAGAGGATTAGTTTTTGCCTATCTGTAGTGAATCCTATTTCGCTACTAGTAAAATACCTGTACTAACAAAAAGCTATCTCGTTAGATCCCCTTTGCCTGATAGTTTTATTCGAGAAGAGCATGATGCCCCTTTCTTTGTCTTTTAAATGAACACCCATATTAATACATGCAAGCTGACGGCTGTAGTACATTTGGGTATGAGTTAATGCTGGAAGATTCATCTGTTGCTTGAGATCAAATTGAACCATTCGAACATCTGAGTTATTTCCTCTGGATTCTATGCAATCTTTACTCATTTGTTGTCTTGTCACGTTAGCTTGCCTGTGGTGAATTTGTAGTGTTTGCTTAGCATTGGTTTTTATTTCTTCTGTTAGAGCTGTGTCTACTTTAACTTCAAGCAAGTCACATGTTGGACAAGTAGTATCAATTCGTGGGGACTTGAATGAAAGAGTAAATTCTGTCAAAAATATATCATTAAACCACTGTTTATGTAGATACTGGTAGCAAGGTAGAATCAGCAAAGTACTTTTCCAAAAATCCTTCGTACAACTTAACTGAATTAAGCTCTGTCGGGAAATATTTTCTATTTGGAGCATCACTTCTACCATAGTGACTTTTTTGTGATTGAATTGACGATATATAATCAATGATATTTTCTTTCCAATCACGGACAGAATCTTCACACTTCGTCCACTGATACCAAAAGTCTCACAAAACGTCTTTTTGTAAACCTGAAAAAATGTGAATTAACTTCTGCTTACAGAACACAATTTAGTAAGTAAAGCTTCTAAAGAAAAATACTCAATTTTCATACCTTAACTTCAAACATGACCGGAATTATTAGCATATTTATATGTCCGCTGTCGTCGGCTTTGGGTTGCATTATCGTAACTACCATGTCTCCTTCTTTTTACTAAACAGACTCAAATGTTGTATGTTTTAATTCCTCATATCCCAAAAGTCACGAAAAAGCTTTTTACGGCAATCTAATGTTACACACATTGGATTCCCTGTATTAAGTAACAATAAATCAGAACAATTAATTAGGTTTTTTAATAAGTTACCGTATTTATCAGTTTTGTTACTTCCCCATGCTGGGTGGTGGCAGTTCATATCTCCTAAAATTAATTTGGGATGTGGAATTTGGTCTTTAAGATTATTTAACTCGTGCATATCTAGATTACTAGGGTATGGTAAATAAATGTTACATATGTTAATCTTTTTATGATAGGTAATAGAGACTGCTATAGCTTCAAGATTAGTACTTAGCGCGATCGGTTTAGCTTTCAAATCAGCTTTGATGAAAATAGCTACTCCACCGGCAGCTTGTTGAGCTAATCAGATTTTTTTTAAACATTGAAAATTTTGTAAATTTATGTTATTTTGTTTGAAGTGGGTTTCTCGAAGACAAAGAATTAAAGGGGAAAGCTCGCCGATTAGTAGTTTTAACTGTCCATAATGGGTATAAAACCCATTTATGTTCCATTGCACTATAAATGAATTAGCCATCCCTTGATTATCCTTCAACTAGTGACTATGTGGTTTGAGTTGAATCTAAGAGGGGAGTTGAAGGGGTATCATTAGGTTCATGAGGTTTAATGGTTTGGGTTTAATTTAAGAGGGTAGTTGAATTAGTTTGGTTTGAAATGTGAGCGCATTCTGATTCTTGATGACCAATGGTTTTACATTTGGAGCAACTGAATCCGTCTATGAAGAGAAATACCCGGTAGCAAGTATTATCATGAGTTATGGTAAAAGAATCAAGAATAGACATATTTTCCAGGGGTGTAATGAATAATTGCGTTCTAAAGCTCAGAACATGACTGTACTCACTTTCAGACACACCAACTCGAAGAAAATTCATTTTGAATACAGTGTGAATACTATGTTTTTGTAATTCTTGTTCAATTATTTCGTTCGGGATTGTAGGACATGCATTAGATATTAGAAGTCTCTGAGCTGGAGAAATTAATCTTCTTACTTTGACTTGACATCCATTTATTTCGATATATGAATAAGAATGAAGAAGAGCATGAACAGTGTTTTCTGAAGAGAGGTATAATGCATATCCTATTATTAGCCATTGTGGAGGCAAAAAGTACATTAATTGGACGCACTAGTGATCTAAAAGCTACGACGTAATCATGGATTTTTGTACCTTCAATGCTGGAAATGACTATTGCTTGTTGTTTTGTTGGATGTTTAAAATAATTTACGACATCTGAGTAACTGTGTTTAGTGGAGTTGAGTGTAGTATTATTATTGTATGAAGTCATTTTATTAATTTTCTTGATCAGAAGTTGAGCCGATCCTGTGGCTGGTCCAAAAAACTGGTCAAGACCCAACTGGAATTTTTGTTATCTCTTTACGTAGGTATTATTTAAAGGTTATTTTGTTGTTATTACAAAAATAATACGAAAAGAAGTGTTACTCACTTGAGATAATATTGTCAGCACTAACTAATGCACTTAAATTTGTAGTAGAGGTATAAAATATTAAATTATGATTTGTTTTTACCATTTAAAATTACTATATTTCGGGACAGCTGATAACGTGATAGATTTGATCGCTATCAAGGCCGAACTCAACTACTTCTTTATTTTTGGTATTTATGTACTTAAGTCCTCTGTTTTTACTGCCTTTTCCAATAGTTTTTTTCCATTTCAATGTATTTAAAACACGTTTTTTTACAACTGTGGTTACAACTGATAAGGCACTTACAACGTTATGACTTTCTTTTTCTCATTATTCAAGGTAGGCGCATCTCAGAACTTTGGCTTCAATAGTTCATGTAAAGGTCGGCACATACATTCTGGCTATAATTATTTTATTAACTGATGCTTTCAATTTATTAGTTGTTGTTGTGGAGAACTTCCACTTCCACTTCCTCAGGTTAGTTAACCATGATATTCTTCTTCTCCCAATTCCTTGCTTTCCGAATATTTTGCCTTGAAGGATTATTTTCAGCAATCTGTATTTAGTGCCGTTTCTCATTATGTGTCCCAGATATTCTAACTTTCTCCTTTTAATCGTATACATCACTTCTCTTTCTTTCCTCATTTTTCGTAGTACAGTCTCGTTGGTCTCGTACAACGGTTTAATCATATAAAGCGTATTTCAGCTCGAGTGGCACAAATAATGTTATGGTTTGGCACCCCTCAAGTTACCAACGTCTTCTTCTTCTTATGGTGCTTATCCATTACGGACGTTGGACACTAACATGGCTATTCTGACTTTGTTGACTTCCGCTCTAAAAAGTCCGGTAGTGGTTAAGTTAAACCATTTTCGCAGGTTATGCAGCCAGGATATTCTGCTTCGTCCTGGACCTCTTTTCCCATGCACTTTACCTTGAAGTATGGTCCGAAGTAGGTTGTATCGTTGTTCATTGCGCATTATATAGCCCAGGTATTCTAGTTTGCGACGTTTCATAGTTATGACTAGTTCGCGCTCTTTACCCATTCTACGTAGTACTTCTTCGTTGGTAACTCTGTCTATCCAAGAAATCCTCAACATGCGTCTATATCACCACATCCCAAATGAGTCTCTTCAGTGATGCTTCAGTTAAGGTCCATGACTCCAGGCCATATAAAAGAACGGAGAATACGTAGCATTTTAGTAAACGAACTTTTATTTCCAATTTTATATCGTGGCTGTTAAAGATTTTTTTCATTTTGACGAAAGCTGATCTTGCCTTCTCGATCCTTATCTTAATTTCCGTCGATTGGTCCCACTGTTCATTTAAGTTTGTGATTTATGTTATAGGTTGTTGGTTAACTAGTAATTGACAAGGTGGTATCCTATTTTTGCTTATAACCATGTATTTGGTTTTTTTATGTTAAAATCAAGCCCAAACCTGCTACTTACTTCTGCCACCCTGGAGACAAGTGTCTGCAGACCTTTAAGACTGTCCTTTAAAACTGTTCTCCGTTTATAAGTATTCCCTCGTCTATGTCCGTTAGCACTAGGTTCATAATGTGCTCTGAACATGTATTGAACAATAATGGGGACAATATACATCCCTGTCGCACAGTTCATTTTATCTTTATGTCGTCTGTTAACGAACGTCTATAATGCAATAATATGAATATAGAGGTGTTGACATTATGTAGAGTATAGACATCGGTTTTTGTTTACGATACTCGACCTGGTCTGAGTTAAACTAAACTTGTTAAGTTACCAAATAAAGAACAAAAAAGTACCATCTATATTTTGTTGAAAGTTTGACAAGAATGGGTTAGCCGTAACAGAATCCTGACACCAGATACGACCACACACGATTGTACAGCAAGAATGATGATTAATACGTAAACCTATGGTATTTTTTAAAATTTATTTAATTTCTTTTACGTAACGATTAAAAATTGCACATGCTTTATTAAGCCAGGAGCAATAATTAAAAAAATCTATCTAAACGTAAACACGTTTGTATAAGTAGGGAGGTACACGTTATCAAAAGAGGGAGGTGTGAGAACTTCTCAAAGCAAACAAAGACGGAAAATTTTAACGTATTATTACATGCCACCCCAATTCAGAAATCCGTAATTTTGCATGCTGCTTCACCGAACAATGTTTGCACAAGATTTTCATAAGAGATGTACTCACCGAGAATTAACTATTTGGAGTTAGGTAAATGAATGAATGTTTAATTCGAGTACTAAACGAAAGTTTGTTCTCTCGCGATTTAACATCGGTTTGGTGTTCAAATTGTCAAAAGGGAACATTTCGAAACTTAAATTAAATAATAATCCCGTACTAGTCTATATAATAAGAAAAAAAGTAAAACGATTAGTTAAAACAAATGTATGACTTATTGAGAAACACCGATGTCTGTCTAAGGTTGAGATTTTCTGGTCAATGAATGAATTTTCATTCTATCATGCTTTAAGTTGTTTGGTGCTTGTCAGAAGTTCTTGTAGGCGAGGATCGATAATTTTTGAGACCAAAAAAATAGTAACAGCATGGAATCCATCGTAAAATGAAGAAAATAGAACAAAAATTAAAGGAAAAATAATTTACGGGCGATGGGTGGCAGAGAAGTGGAAGGGGGAGAATTTTTAAAGGTAATAAACGGTTTATTACGTTTTCTAATAAAACAACAAGTCCAACGAAATAATGTTTAATGGTAAAGTTATAGGTAATAAAATGGGGCAGAATGCTAACGAGGACATTTAAAACTGTCACAAATAATGATGGTAAAGAATATAGCTTTAAAAGGTGCTGGAGAGAATACCTAGGGGATATCCTGACAAAGTAAAAGAAAACTAAGAAATTAAGAAGACGATTGCGAAAGGAAAAAGAACCGTTAAAGCACTACATAAACTATTAAAAGCAAATATGATCTCGAGGGTAACGAAATTGAGAGTAAAATGAAGAGTTATTTAACCTACAGTCCTTTACGGCAGCAATATGTGGGTTATAAACCAAAATCAGCAAAATAGGTTCAATACCTTGAATAGTCTTCTAAGGAAAATTTGTGATCAGGTTAAAAATGGACAACATATTAACAGTAGGCAAACAAATGCAGAAATTAGTGAGCCTCGCGGGAACCCAGAAACTAACCGGATCATTACAACAAAGAGGCTTAGATAGTTAGGTAAGAAGCAAAATGAAAGATGGGAAAAGAACTGCAAGGGGAAGGAAGAAAGAGAGAGGACGACCACCAAATAACTTAAACAGCTCAAAGACCATCCTAAAAGTTCTGGTAATCATTATCATCATCTAGTCTTCTGCGTCAATGTTAAACACAAGTTTCCCTTAATTTCTCCCAGTCCTGTGGGTCTTAAGCCTCCTGGAGTCAATAACCAGCACTTCTTTTGACTGCGTTTATTGATCGTGTAGGCTGCTTTCTTTGTCTGCTCTTGGTCTCCACACTGTAATGTTTGGGTCCACCGCCTGTCATTCATTCTGGACACATGATATACAATTCCACACTTCAACCATAATATTCGGTCTATAACATCTGCAACGTCTATTCTTTTTCTTATGTATTCGTTTTTAACACTGTCTCGGAGAGTCAGTCCAAATAACAAGCATTTCATTCTCGTAAGCTACTTCATTGGTTTATTGAATAAGTTTCTATCTTTTTTTAATTTTCAAAAGCTTCTTCTGTTTACTACAAATATAATGGACAAGTTTATTGGATTACTATACTTCCAAAAGACCACTCTAAATCGGACTGTTATAATAATGATACCACAGGATCACAACTAATAAAAGTCGCAGATGATTTAAATTTAACTGTTTTAAACAATGGCGAACCTACAATTTTAAGACGTCCTGATCAACGGTATTCAGCTATTGATGGAACCTTTTGTTCACCTTAAGTAGTTAACAAGACATCTTGGAATGTCATCTCTGATACCCTAGGATTAAATAACTATGTCATATCTATAGAATTTATTTTTGCAATTTTAAGAAAATGAAATCTCTTTTTAAAATAAATGGAATATTAAAAAAAGCCAATTTGGCGTTATATACCAAGACTATTCAGACTTTGCACGATACGAACAACCTTCACTCGGATAATCTAACTCAACAGTACTCCTTTATTAATAATATAAATACGGCCGCAGGAGCAGCTATACCCCAATATAAACTCTATAAATGTAAACGGCACCCACCTCCTTGGTGGAATATTGATTGTGACAATATTATCAAACAACGAAAATTGGCTTTAATAAATTACAAAAAAAAAACTAATTTTAAAAATTACGTTTAATACCAGGAGATCTCGGCTAAAACCAAAAAAACATTAAAAAATATAGCAAAAAAGGATTCGATTGAATGTGTCTCTTCCCTGAAAAAAAAAAATGCACCAGCTACAACTCTTTGGAATCAAGCTAGAAAAATTTACAGAAAACCATTATCAAAAATTCTTTCGATCTTTTGATCAGAAATGGATGGATGACTTTCTTATTAAAGTTGCACCACCAACTGCGAACCCTCAAAAATCCAGCTACGTAGATTCAACCCCATCCGGCAAAAATTATTTTCTATTAAAACCTTTTACTTACAATGAACTAATTTTCGCTATAAATTATGGTAAAGATAATAGTTCAGGATACGATCATATCAAATAGTCCACCTGCCAGAAGTAGCAAAACATTTTCTATTAGACTTTTAAAATCGGATCATTTAGGACAATTCTGAGGTAGATTTTTAAAGACATTATTGTTATTTCGATTCTAAAGCCTGTAAAATATCCAAATTCAGCTAAATCTTATAGACCCATTTCTTGTTTTGTTTTGTGTGTATTTAAAAAACATAGACTAGAATGGTGGATTCGTACCAAACAATCTGTTTGGATACAGACGAGGATGTGGAACTTTAGATGCTCTAGCTATACTTGTAACGGACATATAGAGTAATTTTTCTAGAAATAACTATTTGCCTACCTTATCTTTAGATATAGAAGTTGCTTATGACAGTGTGTGTTTACCTCGATTAAAAGGCAAAGTGATCAAACAATTTCAAATACTCACAAATCTGGCACAAACCATAATTAATTTCTACACTAATAGACGCTTATACGTTAGAAACTATAAAAATTATTTTCTTGGACTACGTTATAATAGTTGGGGATTACCCCAGGGATCAGTCTTAAGCCCTTTTCTTTTTAATATCTATACTGCTAATTTTCATAGCCTTATTATACCAAGTATCACTTATAAACCAACTCAATATGCTGATGACTTCCTAGTCTATTCAGAAAGGACTAAATACGAACCCTCCTTCACAATCTTACGAAAATTACATGAACATTTCTCAAACTGGTTTTGTGAAAATGGTTTTAATTTATCCACTAATAAATCAAACATGTGTATTTTTTCACGACATAATATTCCTAACATAAATAGTATTTTATTAAATGACCAAACTTTAATTTCCTGTAAGTCCATAACATATCTATGTATGTTTCTAGATCAAAAGTTAACATGGAAAGTACACATCGAGTATATGTTTGACAAAAGCAATAAAGGTCTCAATTTTTTAAAATCAATTTCTTAAACTTGGTGGGGTGCTGACGTGGAAACAGCTTTGCTTTTTTACAACTCTTACATCAGATCCATTCTGGACTATGGATGTATACTTTATGGATCAGCAAGTAAACAAATTTAAAATAAAATTGATGTATTTCAACGGACTGTTTTACGTACCTGTATGGGAGCAAAGAAGTCTACTTCAACAGCTCCATTGCATGTTGAAGCTTTAGAACCTCCGCTAAATTTTAGACGATATTATCTTAGTGAAAAATTTGTAGTGAAAATTTCATATATCAACAATTCCTTATATTCTGGCATAAGCTCACTAAATACAGATGATCTAACCAACAGTTACTGGACTCATAAAAATTTACCAACTCTTTGCACGGCCTTTAGAGCCATGTGTAACAATAAGTATACCAACAGTATTAGCAACCTTAATATTAACGACTATTTCGCAGTTTTTAATAAGGCTGGCATACACATACCAACGTATTCTAATACTCCAATATTAGATTCATGCATCTTAAATTCTTATATAAAAAAAATGACCCAAGCAACTGTAATCTATACAGATGCATCAAAAACATCGGAAGTGACCGGATGTGCTTTCTACATTCCATTCAAGTCAACATAGAAAATGTTCAAACTACCTCTCAATTGCTCAATTTTTTGTGCTGAAGCTGTACTGAGCATGCTGATTCCATTGCTAAAGATGCAACAACCTCTACAGCTGAAATTTTACCAGATGGGAGAATTTGCGTTCCTGACGCTTTTCTCATCTCTAAATGAAATCAAACAAATCGTTGAAATACTTCCTGGCAAACTTTTTGCGACTACTCAACAACACAATACGTGTATATACAACCACACATCCATAATTCTAGAGGATTTAAGAATTTCAATGCTGTCCGTAAATATACAACAACATTAATAAGATTGAGATTTGGCCACGCTTGCTATCCTGCTTATCTTGCACAAATCAAAATATACAATTCAGACTTATGCAAAACTTGTCAAGAACAAGGAGATCTTAACCACATCTTTTTTAAGTGTTCCAAATATCTTCAGTATTCAGGAACTCTTTTAAACAACTTGTAAACTCTGTAAATATTTCCTCCATACAAATTATTAACCTATTGGCTACTAATAATAAACAAGTCTATGATTGTCTGATTAGATTTATACATAGTGCATGTGTGCCTGCAGTCAATCTTAGCTAAGCTCGTTAACCTTTGTTTTAACCCAATTTTTATTTACCTTTCTTTCCGTGACCTATTGCTAGTAATGCCTTAAACAAATATCCTGATGGGTCCCTGGACGAGAAGTGAGTATCCCTGTTTTTTCTGATATTGTTTTTTTCCTGCTATCATTTTTTTTTTGTTTGATTCAGTTATAGGGATTTTTAGGATTATTAGTATAGATAAACACTTTTTTATTTCCTTTAGTAATAATTATATTAGAACATTATTATTATTAATTTTTCATTTATTATTTCTCAACACGTAATTGGCTAAATAGCTGAGTGTTAAAGCCACAAAAAAAATATTTACAAAACTATTTATAGTTTTTCAGATGTTCTAGAAAATGTAAACTTACTCAGCATATAGAGCAAATATCTTAGAAAAAAAGACAACTAACTTCTTCTTCAAGTGCCATCTTCGTTCCGAAGGTTGGCGATCATCAGGGCTATACGTATTTTCGAAACTGCTGACCGAAACAATTCGTTGTTGCTACAGCTATACCATTCCCGTAGATTCTTTAGCCAGGAGTTTCGTCTTCTTCCTATGGACCTTTTTCCTGCTATTTTCCCTTGCATAATTATTCGAAGCAGTTCATATCTTTCGCCTCTTGTAATGTGTCCCAAGTATTGCAGTTTTCTTTTTTTGATCGTAAATATGACTTCCTTTTCTTTATTCATTCTTCTCAAGACCTCGACATTTGTGACTCTCTCGGTCCATGATATTCTCAGGATTCTGCGATACATCCACAGTTCAAATGCCTCTAATTTTTTTTATCAATCTTTTTCAACGTCCATGACTCCATTCCGTAGAACAGCACAGAAAGTACGTAACATCTCATCAGGCGAAGTTTTATTTCAAAGCTCAAATCTCTTCCGCAGAACACTCTCTTCATTTTAGTGAATATGGATCTGGCTTTTTCTATTCTTATTTTGATTTCTACTGAGCTATCGTTGTCTTCATTTATAAAAGTGCCTAAATATTTGTATTTACTAACTCGATCGATAATTTCATTGTGTAAATATAAATTTTGGACATTTTGTGTTGATTTCGATATTTCCATAATTTAGTTTTCTTTATGTTCAAAGATAGTCCATATTCTTCGCTGCAGTCTGCAATCTTATTCACCAATATCTGTAGCTCTTTAAGTGTTTCTGCGATCAGAACGGTGTCGTCGTCAAATCTCAGATTGTTTAATCTAACACCATTTATTTTATTACCTACGGATTGCTCAGAGAGTGTTCTATTCGTTACGTCTTCGGAATAGGGATTAAACAGGGTTGGTGACAGTATACACCCTTGTCTTACACCTCGCTTTATTTCAATTTCTTCAGTGGTATTATTCTCTACTCTCACTACTGCTTTCTGATTATAGTACATATTTGCTATTAGTCGGATGTCTCGTTTATCTAAATTCTTTTCTGTCAGGAGTCTGATTAGGTGATCATGCCGCACTTTATCAAAGGCCTTGTTGTAATCTATGAAACACATGAATACATCTTGATTTATGTCAAGACATCTTTGAGACATAACGTTCAGTGCAAACAACGCCTCTCTTGTTCCAAGTCCATTTCGAAATCCAAACTGGGTATTATTGATGTCCATTTCAAGTTTTCTGTGTACTCTACGAGTGTATAATTTTCAGGAATATTTTCAGTACATGGCTCATCAGACTGATTGTACGGTAATCACTACATTGTTTGGCATTTATCTTTTTTGGTATAATAACAAAGGTGGATAAAAGCCATTCTTGTGGTATTTTTCCTGATGTATAAATGCTATTGAAAAGTTTAACTAAGATGTGAAACGAGTCTTTTTCTATTAGTTTAAGGATTTCCGTTGGTATTTCATCTGGACCTGGGGCTTTACCATTTTTCATGTTTTTTAGTGCGTACATTACTTCCTCTTCCGTTATTTCTGGACGTTCGTCTCCTTGTATGTTACTTAGCTCAGATTGTTGTCTATCATCTGCAAAGAGTTCTTCAATATAGTTTTTCCATGTCTTCAACTGTTCTTCTAGTTCTGTTATTATGTTTCCGTTGACATTATACGGGGTATTTGGCTGCTTACGTTTTTGTGTACCTGCAAGTTCTTTCACTTTTTTATGTACATTAAAAATATCATGTTTTGCCTGCAATTGTTCTATTTCTTCACATTTTCTTTTATAAAAATCTTCTTTTGCTATTCTGATTTCTATTTTTATTTCTTTCTGTATTTGTTTATACCTTTGTTCGTTTTTTCCTAACAACTAACTACAAAGCACTTAAGTCCATTAATTTAATTGTCCATAAATTTAAATTTTACCGACGGCTTCATTTGGTTTTCTTGTGGTGACAGCCAAAAGACACTGCGTCTTGAATTATTGAAGAACCTTGTGATATACTATATTTTTAGTTGGTTTTAAGGCGCGAGAATGAACAAAGTGGATAGTTGGCCTACAAACGTATATTGTCACTTGACCATGGGACAAACCATGGACGAATAGTTTCGATTTCAATCTGTTCAATATCATCTTTAACATTATTTTAGAAATAGCACTCAGGTGTTTTATTTCTCTCCAATTATGACATTTAATTAAATTGCTCATGTTTGATAACACTACCAAAAAAACAACGTCCGAAAAACTGTAGCGATTATAGAATGATAAGCCTTATAAGCCACACTTTGAAAATATATCTACGCATCATCCACAGTAGAATCAGAGATAAATGTGAAGAAGACCAGGATGAAACACAATTTGGCTTCAGAAATGGACTGGGAACTCGGGACGCCCTCTTTGCACTAAATGTATTACTGCAGAAATGTCGAGATCAAAGGAAAGACGTCTTTGCTGTATTTATTGATTATGAAAAGGCCTTTGATCGAGAACAGCATCACAAATTAATTACAATATTAAAAGATAAAGGAGTTGATAGTCAAGACATACGATTCATGGAAAAGTTATACTGGCGTCAAACAGCGACAGCTCGCATAAACGGAAAATCAACAGAAATATGTAAAATACAAATAGGTGTCAGACAGGGTTATATACTATCCCCACTGTTATTTAATTTATATTTAGATAGAATATTTAAAGAAGCGCTGTATAATTTGGAATGGGGCGTGAAAGTTAATGGAATTCTGATAAATACAATCAGATATGCAGACCATACAGTTATTTTAAGTGATGACATGAATGGACAATGCCTTTTAAATGCCATTGATACAGTGGGAAGAGAGTTTGGCCTAAACATAAACTGTTCAAAAACAAAACACATGGTGTTTAGCCGTTTAGCACATCAAGATGCACGATTATATGTTGATGGTCATATAATTCAAAGAGTGTCCAGTTTTAATTATCTTGGTTGCCATATTACTAAACAACTAGATCCAGATCAAGAGATAAAACGTAGAATCGAGATAGCCCGCAGGACATTTTTAAAAATGAAGTCATTCTTCTGTAATGCTAACTTGCAACTTCAACTTCGAAAGCGCATGGTTAAATGCTACATTTGGTCAGTCCTCTTATACGGTGTCGAAGCATGGACATTAAAAATATCCACCATTAATCGTCTGGAGGCCTTTGAAATGTGGCTGCACAGACGTATACCAAAAATTCCATGGACGACTATGCTGACAAATGTGGCAGTCCTTTAGAGAGCAAATGCTGCTCGCGAGCTGCTTGATAACATCAAATGTAGAAAGATGGCCTATTTTGGACACGTAGTAAGGGGAGACCGATATAATATTCTTATTATGATGGGTAAAATCGAAGGACGCAGAGGAATTGGTAGAAAGCAGGCCTCTTGGTTGAAGAATATCAGGGAGTGGACAGGAATGAGGAAAGCTGAGCAACTCTTTAGAATAGCTCAAGACAGAGACAGTTTCGCCATGTTAATCGCCAACGTCAAGGGGACTTGATAGGGCACGTTAAGAAGAAGAAGATCATGTTTGGTTTTTTTACTCACCAACTTTTCATTTATTTTTTGGCTCTTTGAATAGTTTCTGTAGAAGTTCCACTGATTTTTGTTTTGATCTTTATTAAATCTGTTTGTAGATTAGCGATGTCAGTGACTTTTCTATTTTTAGTTGTTTTAGTGTATTTTGGATTTCTATTTTTTAAATTTCATTCCTACATATTTTTAAGTTATTTCATGCGTTTCATATTTTTCATCTATGGAGTTAATTCTTGTTTGGTCTTTATTTATTCTTACATTAAGTACTTTTTCATCTTCCACAGACAAATTCGTTCTGTCATTTTTTATGTATATTTATACACATTTACAGTCTTTTCTGACATTTACAGTAATAAAACTTAACTCCATATATCAAAAAACTTAACCTATCTCTTTATGGATAAACTCCTTCTAATAACTTAATTTTATCTGTATCATTCACAATGACATTTTAAATATACATTATATGTTTTAAAGTAAAAAACTTTAAAAATGATATTCATTTTTTTAGGTGGGTTCCTGGAACGACTGTAGTCTTGGAGGATAATTGGTTAAACACATAAAGGTAACTCATTAAATTCAGTTTCAAAGGTAAAGTATACATTTAACAGTTCTCTGTGCCTTGCCATTGCTATCAAATTGAGAATCATACCGAGAAGAATAAAGCGATCCATGTTAGGAATAACTCTGCGAGACAAAATAAAATACGATGATGTCAATAGAAGAACCAAGTGACTGACCTCATAGAAATTATAGCCAGACTAAAATGGACATTTTGGTTATATTCATTATACTTATTCTAAGTCTGAACATTTTTTGGATATCATACAATAGGAAAATATCATAATTTTATAAGGGAATAGTGAGGCAACTTATAAAATGTCCCACTGTTCCCACATATGAAATGTCTTACTGTACCCAAATCACAATAGTTTTTTTCATTTCATTTCAAACTTTAAAATTGCGAGCAAAACAATTACTTTGACAATGACTGAACACTTGGCATCGACTAAGAACAAAATGCTTCAAACTATCACTGCTTCCAAAAGATCAATGTCATAGTCATACTTAAAAATCTTAGTTTCTTTTTAGTGGTGCCAACAATCGAAATTCAATTTACCAAATATTAGTAAATGTCTCAATGTTCCCTCTGTCTCACTGTACACTCGTTTCCCCTACTAATTTTTTAAAGTTAAGTTTTTAAAAGTTTTCAAGGTTTCCCAAAAAATCAGCCTGGTTTTTGCATTGTTTAATACGTCTTCATGGTATGTATTTTGGTTACTAAAGTAGAAACCCTCAATTCAGAAGAGTGATATCATAGTTTAAACGCGGAATATCCTCAAATTTAAATGTACACAGCGGCCCTCGAAAACTGCCTGTTTTCTCGATTGCAATTTGCGTTTCCTTATAAGAAATTACAGAATATATAAAGTAGTATATTTATTTGTGCTTCTCTATAGAAAAACTGACCAGGAGTTGTCGTACAGTGTAGCCAAATCTTGTTTACAAGTAGTAATTATGGTCATACAAAACCTGTATTCTTCCACGCAGCGATTATTACCGTCATAAAAAAACATGATTTTTTCAATAGTAAAAACTAAGCACAAAATTGTAATAAAATAATTTTTATTTATATGTTCCGTTTCGTTACGTATTTAAATTTATAAAATAAAAATCGATATTTTAAAACATTATTTTTCAATCGTTTGACAATGTTGGAATTAGCCAGGGAACTCGGTTTTACAATTCGGATCCAGACATGCAGTTAAACTAGTTTGTATTATTTTTTGCCGAAGAAATGAACGAAGAAAACATTGGTGTTTCTATGGGTAAATAGTGCATGTATTTTTGTGAGTATATTTTATGTGATAAGTTTGTAAACTTATTGTTGTCAATACTGTTTTATCCATACTGTATTGTAGTATTGATAAAACGTGTTATTGATAATAAGAGTGTTATAGTTTGTCGTTTTATAGTAAATATTTAGTTATATTCTTTGAAACTATTGTATATATAGCATATATCCAGATTATTGAAATACAATGGACGAAAAACCGAGTTGTTCCAAGAGAAGACAGCAAAATTCTGATGTTGATTCCAAGAATGAAAAGCCGCAAAAGAGACGGAAAATGTTAACGTCCGAAGAGAAGGTAATGATACGAAACGTTTATGAAGGAATTGTCGGCAGAAAAATGGCATTAAACGTTAGCCAAGCGGTCGACATTTGTAGCAGTTTAACAAAAGTATCCGTTAGCTGTATTTATCGTGTACTTAAAAATACATCGGAAAATAAAAAGCAAGAAAAAGGTAAAACTAGAGGTAGGAAAAGCATTGTTTTGGATGACGAGACAAGGAATATTATACGTCGAAAAATTCATTTATTTTATTTTCGGAAAGTGAAATTCCAACACTGAAAAAAATTTCTTAAGAGCTCGAAAACGATGACTCTTTACCCAAGATATCTCGTAGGGTCTTAATCAGGACCATGCACGAAATGAACTTTCGATACGTAAAACGCAACAGAAAAAGTATGCTATTAGAAAAAAATGAAATTATTCTGTGGAGAAGAAAATATTTAGAAGAAATACGAAAAATTCTCAGCACTGGATGCAAAATATATTATTTGGATGAAACCTGGATTAACCAAGGTTGGAAAAGGTCATACAGTTGGAAAAGTTTGGCAAGATTTAAATGTCAAAAGTAAACGCGAAGCATTTATAGAAGGCTGATATACAGGATTAAAAGCTCCATCAGGAAAGGAACGGCGTTTAATCGTCACCCATATAGGAAGTGATACAGGGTTTCTTGATGATGGTTTTCTTCAATTTGAGTCGAAAAAAACAGGTGATTATTAAAGAAATTGAAAGGGAGGATTCAACAATGGCTTACAGAAAAGGGGATTGCATACGAAGAATCAATGCTCAAAATTTAGCTTCTTGACATTGCACGGTTAAGGAAAATTGAATATCTTAAATATGCTGTAGATGAAACTGCAAAAGATTATGGTGTCAAAGTTCTGCGTCTACCACCTTATCATTGCGAACTTAATCCCATTGAACTTATCTGGGAGCAAGTGAAAGGAGAAGCAGCACGCAATATCAAAACGTTCAAATTAAACGAAATTAAGAAACTTTTGATTCAAGCAATCCTCCATGTAACTCCAGAGAAATGGGCTAAATGTATAGGCCACATAATTAAAGAAGAACATCGTATGTGGGAACTTGACACTTATATAAAAGTTTTACTAAAGCCCATTATAATTACACCAGGTGGTGAAGATAATGACAGCGATAGCAGCATTGCATCTTCAGGTTTAGACAGCGAATAATATTTTCTAATAGTTTAATAAGAACATCAGCATTAAAAAAACCAAAAACAAAAAAAAACGAGAAGAACATAGTAAGTGTGTATAGTGTTTGTGTTTAAACACATCAAACATTATTTTTATTTTGTTTTCATAGAATTTTATTTTGTTTTATAGGATTTTATTTTGTTTTGTTTTATACTGTCAATAGTTTTATACTAAGACAATATGGCTCTTGGCGAACACCCATTTAAAAAAAGTATCGCGCCACAAGACATACCTCTGGGGTGGTGTGGAAACTGTCTTAAAATTTGTTTTAAAAAAATTTCATTGTGTAACTCTTTAAGGACGGGTCACGTCAAAAGACGTTTTAGCGTAACTTCCGCGACAGCCGGTTGGTATCAGTAAACTTTCTGCAAAATTACTTCTTTTTTATAGCTTTTTGTTTGTGGCATTCTGTATTTTTAGGGGAATGTAGGGAATGAGCCACAAAATATTTATTCATATGTTTATTTATTGACGTTTCGATCTCTATATCCAGAGACCGTTTTCAATTATACAAATGATAGTACTATTTATTTTCTATGGCTTTTCGCTTGTCGTTCTGTATTTTTAGAAATGATGTTGGGAATAAGCCACAATATATTTATTCAAATGTTTAATTTACGGACGTTTTGATCTCTATAAAGAGACCGTTTTCAAACATACAAATGACAGATATATTTATTTTTCTATAGCTGCTTGTTTATTGCATTCTGTATTTTTAGGGAGAAGGTTGGACATAAGCCACAATATATCTATTTACATGTTTAATACATTGACTTTTCGATCTCTATTCCGTTTTTAAAGATAGAAAAAAAAATAAACAATATAAGATTATAAAAATATATAATAATAAACAAATAAAATAAATATAACTATCATTTATATCTTTGAAAGCATTCTTTGGATATAGAGATCGAAACGTCAGTAAAAACTTGTAAATAAATATATTGTGGCCTATTTCGAACATTAATATTTGAAAAATAAAATATAATTAACGTTAAAATAAAAGTAAGTGTACGTCACTGGATTTCCAAACAGCTTTCCGCATTTCTGGGCCTTTAAACGATGACTCACTCTCTCAAATAGTGAAATTATACCATAGGCATTATTTTTTTATAATTCTTTATAGTCATGAAATATTCTGTTTTTAAAGGTTCAAGAAAATGATATTTTTTACATAGCTTAAGTTTTCATTTTTAATTGTATGTATGTGTCAAATGTTTGTAACTTTTCAACAGATGTGCCTTAAAAATTAGAAAAATGTTTTAAAGAATTTAATTTCTTATTAAATTATAATGTAGCCAGTAGCCTACAGCAATTAATAATTTTAATTAAAGTTGCTTATTTAATTTGTGGTTTTCATGTTACAGGTTCGAAAATTTAGAGAATTCATGACAGAATTTAAAGAACAGTCCTGGTATTTTGGTAATTTGAACTCTATTATAATTTTCCCAATTTTTCTCTGTTAAATTTACCCGAATCACAGTCACTTTTATCATTTATTTCCCGGCGTGCGGTGCCTCAAATTCCCTAAGACCCTTATAAAACTTTGGAAAGTTATGTGTCCAAAACTTGCGGAATATCTATTACAGACGGTCTTTGTCTAAATGAGTTTTTTTATATCTGGCGTCATCATAAAACAACTGCTGAGTTTCTTTTCCTCGAGAAAGGCACTGCGCGATATTATCAAATCGTTCATCTACAGTTTTGGTTTTTTCTGGGGTAGATATTATCGTGTTGGCGCTAGTTAGTTGGATTTCCAGTTAAATCATTTAGACTAACTTTTATAAGATGGAAATGTTCGTGACCTGTATCTTTAAATAAAAACACAGCCACGCAATATTATGTCAGTAGTATTAGCAAGTATAAGCATCCATTTTTATACATGGTGGTAGGCAAAATAAGCATAAGAGAATAAACTAAAAATAAGCCTTATTTTTAGCAATTAGGGGTTTTAAGATATTTTTATTATTAATAAAGATTATAAGAAGCAAATGTCGCGTCCACATTACTGTGACTAGCGACATTTACTGGCCAACGGACGAAAAACCACTGCATTTAAGGTCCCTTATGATATCTTTAGTAAAGATATCATGTCAAATACAACTCAAGTGGAATCAGTTACTACTTATGGCATGCGAAAGTCAAGATTCGGCAGGAAAGGTGATCCATCCTTAGATCACAGAGCGTCTCAGATCTTATTCTGTAACTATTATTTTGCCTACCACATAGGGTATTACTATAAGGGGTTGAAAATTGAAAACAGAAATTACGAGGCTAGAGATAGGGTAAGCAAAACAAACCGGAACGTTTGCGAACAGCTACTAAGGTTTGTTTTGGAGAGCTGGATCGTGGATAAGTTGAATGAAACAATGGGATTGGATTGGGGCAACTACAAAAAGTAAAGCAAAAGGGGGTCCTTACATGAGTCTCCTGGACAAGCAAAACACAAGAAGGTTCTCAAGCTATTTAAAATAAGGACGCCGCTTAGAAGAATCTTCCTGCTGGTTGAAAAAAAGGCTCTTGTTTCTTAAAAACCATAAAAAGGGTTTAGAAACTTTTTTAAAAGAAATAAACAAATTGGTTCAGGGAAAAAAATTAAATATTTATTGTTTTCTCACCACAAACAGTTACAAATATAAATATTACAAAAAACTATATAAATAGTTACAAAAATAAATACAAAATAACAAAAAAAAAACAAAGTTACTATGTTCTATCCGTTTACAAACTCTAGAAGTTGGAGATACTATAAAAACTTACAATTGTTACTGGGCTATATTTTGTAGCAGAAATAAATTATTACAAATGAAACATATCTTTTTAAATGAAACGGTGCATAGAGGTTAACCTTTTTTAAAAACAAAACAAAAACCAAATCTCACTTACGATTAGGTATGTACCAAATGTCAAAAATAAAACCTGCTGTCAGATGTCAATACTAAATTCTAAACTTTGGGAGTAATTAATATGATAGCTAGGCCACACCCTAACATTTATAATTTTACTGATTACAATTTTTTAACCTGTTATGAAAGCGATTATTTATGGCAAATGTCTATGTTTACTTTAAAAGTTCAACAAAAAAAGTTACCTAGATTTCACTAAATGTTATTTTTTTTTCTTTAAAATTTCTGAGGATGGAACTGGAGATTCACTGCCACTAAAAAAAACTGCATGTCTCTCTGCGAAATAGCCGGGAATTGCTTAGGACAAACAAAACGAGGATGGAAGCTGGGCCCTAGGATGCAATCCTGCATCATACGCCCTGTTCGCTCTATTCACTTGATTTTTCACTTCAGTTTTGAGCTTTCTGTAGCTAGATAATGTGCTTCCCAGACATTTAAACTCCATCTCTTGTTCTATTCTCTGACCTTCAAGCACCAATTTACATCTTAGTAAATTTGCTGTTGTAACCATGCATTTTGTCTTTTTTGGGAAAACTAACATGTTAAATTTTCTTGCGGTTACATTAAATTGGTACAGCATACGTTGTAAATCGTCGTCACTTTGAGAGAGTACTATTGCGTCGTCTGCATAGCAGATTATTTTAAATTGTTTTTCTCTCATTTGGTATCCTTTTTTAGTTCTTTCTTTTTTATTATTTCATTCATAATCAGGTTGAACAATAGAGGACTCAGGGAATATCCTGTCTCATCCTATTGCCAGCTCCAATAGGGTCGGTTACTTCTTCTTCCACTTTTACTTTTATTGTGTTGTTTTGGTAGATATTTTCGATTGTTTTGATTATTATAACAATAATAATAAATTGCCTTTATTTAGGCTGTAAAAATTTAGAAACACGAGATACATGAAGCTAAGTCTAACTAGAGCTACTTCACTTAACCTCAAGTTTACAAACTCAGTTTGAAATAAGTAGAAAATAAAAAAAAATTATTTATAAATTGATATAAATAATAATATAATATTGAAATGATAAGAAATAGTCATGTGGCTACTAGAAAAATAATATAAAGAAAATAATTTGTGATGTTATGTGATAAATGATATAAAGGATAAATAAAAACAAAAAAAAATTCTAATGGTAACAATAACGACAACAATATACTATATAATAATAATAACGTTACTGCGATTGTAGTAAAAATTTCTTATAATGCCGCTTCATGAAATCAAGAGATTTACCTCTTAAATTTTTTGTTAAACTATTAAACACTAAAACAGAATTGCAAGTAAACGATCGCTGGAAAATAGCTAGTTTATATCTTGGCAGCATAAGACTATGAGGATATCTCAGATCCAGATTATGAGCGTCTCCACGAAATACTAATTTGTTCCTTAAATAAATATTATTTGACGACGAAATAATTCGATATATCAATGAGGCGAGGTGATATTTGTATAAATTATCTTTGGTTAACCATTAAAGTTCTTTTATTTTGCATGATTCACGATCGTTTTTTTTATGCCAAAGACAAATCTGCAACAATTTTTTTGAATTTTTTGCAACCTTAATTTCGTAACTTAATCTAAGCAAGGATAAAATACCAAGAGTCCATAATTAAGAATTGACATTACCATAGTTTCACAAAGTAACTTACGCAATTTAAAGTTTAAAATGCCTTTACTTCTATAGAGTTGATGCATAACTAAATAACACTTTTTTACTAAAAGGGTGACATGCTTGAAAACGTAGCGTACAGTCATATATGACTCCTAAGTTTCTGCAACTATTAACATTTTTTAGAGGTTCATTTTTTATAATTAGTTTTAAGTTATCCTGAACAGTGGCTTTATAATTTTTTGAACAATATAACAAAGAATTACATTTTTTAGCATTTAGTTTAAGATTATATCTAGTGGAATAAGTACAAATAGATTCCAAATCCTGATTTATTTTTTGTGACGCTTGATTTACAGAGTTAGGTTCAAAAGAGAACTACAGTTCTGTGGCATCTGCAAAAGAGTGCAATTTCAGATTATTTAAAGATTTATACAGGTCGGAAATATATATTGAAAAAAGAAGAGGACCAAGAACCGAACCTTGAGGCACCCCTGAATTAACAGATGCAAATTCTGATGAATTATTATCGATTACGACCTTTTGATAACGATTTACCAAATGAAATTTGAAAAACTGTAAGGTGGTATCATCAAATCTAAAATATTTCAATTTAGCACACAGAAGAGCGTGATCAATAGTGTCGAAGGCTTTAGAAAAATCAAGCAAGATGACTGAGGTTGCTTTTCCTTCATCAAATGATCGAAGTATATTATCTGTTAAGTCAAGAAGCAGGTTCGTTGTACTAAACTCTTTTCTAAAGCCTGATTGTATATACGTAATTACATTATTTCTAAAAATATAATCGTATATCTGTTTATAGATAACCTTTTCTAAAATTTTTGACAGTCCCGGTAGAATGCTTATTGGGCGAAGATCATTATCCCGAAAATAACCTACCTCCAAACAACAATTTATAATGTGCGTAATATAAGGAGCAGTAATAGAAAGGGAGAGCTGTAGCATCTTTGCAGAAATATTATCACATCCAACAGCTTCCGATTTTAACCCTAATATAAGTGATTTCATTTCATCAATAGTGGCCATTAAACGAGAAAATAATATCTGGGTTGAAAATATTTGACTGATACCATGGGGTTATCTCAGGACAACAATTTACAGGGCTAAAGACAGATGTAAAATAATTATTTATAGAGATAGGATCTTTAAGCTCCTGAGGGATCTCTATAACTGGTTTATTTACAATTTTGAATAACCTCATAGCTTTCCAAAGATCTTTTTTATTCAAAGAAGCAGACTTTATTCCTAGAGGTATCTCTCTTGCGTACAATAAGTGTATAACGTCCTTTAATTTGACACGGTCAAATGCCTTCTTAAGATCCAGAAATATTCTTCTAATTGAAGGATATTAATTTTGGCTTTAAATGTAACCTGACCATTTTAACCTAATCTCTCTCATTAGTGTCACAGTTAGAACTCCTCTTATTTATGCATTCTGATTTTAATTAGAATAAACTATTTTGCTTTCTTTTTTAAAGTTTTTATTTCTTCAATCCTCTCTGTCCATCGTAATTATTTAGCTTTCACTATAGCTGCTTTTATTTTTTTGTCAATGTCTTGTTTCTTGGGCCTAGTAAAAATTACAATTGTTGACGTACCATCTTACTAACGCTTATCTTGTACTCCTAACATTAACATTATTCTCCGTTTATATTGTCTGTTGGAATGTCTTAAGCATTTCTTCTCATTGGTCACGAGAAAACTTTTTCTTTATTTTTATATAGTCTTATTTAATGGGGCATACAAGCACACACACACACACAAACACACATGCACACGCACACTCACACGCACACGCACACGCACACCCACACACACACACGCACACACACACACACACAAACACACACACACACACACTTGGGCAAGATTTAATAAAAAACTGTGCTCGATATCTGCCTTTTATTTGATAAAGTTCATTTATCGAGCATTTCATCATATATCACTTTAATATCAATTATTACTTTTCAAAAATTTCAAGACCGTATCCTCAATTTTGTAACTTATAACAATGTTTTCGCTGAGGTACTCATCAACAAAAAATCTGAATGTAGTCTATTTTTTCTTTTAGGATATTCTACTTTAGGAGTATAGTATTGTTATATTAAAAAAGGTATTTTCAACATTATTGTCTAAAAAGATTTTCTGGAACTTGATGACTGAATGCCTTTTGTATTTGTGTAAAGCCCAGTACAGTTTGGGATACATTCTGTAAAAAAAACTAGGTCTTATTTAAAATAAAGTTCCTTACTTTACTGTTTGAGATGGTAGTCAATATTAGAATGTTCTTTTTTTTTGGTCAATTAACACTACAGATACGAATTTCAGTCCTTTTGATTAAATTACATTCCCCTGTAATTCTAACAGTGTAGAGAACTACCCTAATGTATAATAATTAGTTGGGTCTGAATAATCCAATTGAGATGTTTTCAAGTGGATATACAACAAGTATCAGAGAACAGGATTATCTGACCACTGCTGTTTCCGCTACAACCCAATTAACTGCATCTAAACACATCTATCTTATCTCAAGTCAAAGTGAGCTTGCAGCCTTAAGCCTTTAATCAAATTATTGTTTACAAGAGTAATATCTAGAAGGTATAGAGAACGGGAATTAGTTGGTGCAAGATGGTCTCAACAAGAAAACCTGTGATACCGGGTGTCCCAATTACAGCAAATATTTATAATTTTTTTGCTTCTGATATTTGTTTTTTTTATTTGTCTAGACATATATACTATACCAACACTTACCAATAAAAATATTTAAAAAGATTAGTATTAATAATAATATTAAAAGTCAAATTAAGGGAACAAGTTAAAAAAATAAATCAAATATCATTGTCCAGTTATAGTCAAAATTTATAGATGTAGAAATAGATATACATAATATATTTTTTTTATTATAACTAATAAATTAACAAACAGAAGAAAAATGTATTCAATAAGTTAATGTGATGTGTTTAGGTTCTGTCACTTGATTAGTGTTGCCCAAATGCAAGAACAAGACGAGACTTAGACAGTCTTGGTCTTGGTCTTGCGCCAATACACCTGGTCTTGGTCTTGGTCTTGGTATTGCACTCCCGGTCTTGGTCTTGGTCTTGCAGCAAGAGTCTTGCAAGTCTTGCAGTTACCCATTAGCCTATTGCTATTTATTAAACGTTACTAGGGAAGTTTGAAGCCACGATCTAAGCGATCCATGCCTATGCTCTAACTAACCCAGCTATCTACCATGCCCCATGAAAGTCAATCAAACATGGTTAAAACACAAAAAAAATCAAATTAATGACATAAACTTGACTGTATTTTAAAGAACATTTTCTCTCTAGAAAGGTATTGATGGATCTCCACCATATATGAAAAGGAAATCTTAAAAAAGATTGGTACTTGGCAAAAATCCAAATACAGGTATCAAGGGCACATATTCTTTAGGTGATAAGATAACAAACTATAATCCACTTAATAAAGCAAAAGCAACATAAATGTTATTAACAATCTTAGCTCTACTTTTATATAAAAAACTATCTTGAAAAAATAAAGAATAGGTAAGAAAGCAGTGAGAATCAAAAGGAGTTATTTTAAATTAAGGAGATATCTACTTAATAAATACATTAATTTACCAAAATAAAGTAGTAGGAATATTTTTTTAGGAACCAGAATTTTGGTTTTTCAGGAAGAAATGTTTGTAATTTTTTGTGAAAAGATATTAGATGCTTCGTTAAACCTGAAGTGTTTCTGTTTTTCATTTTCATTTTAACCTTTCTATGTAGGCACAATTCAAACAAAGCAATTTGGGATGCATAAATTATTTCGAAAAACTCATCAAATTTTCTTTTAGGTCTTTTATATCTATAATTCAAACGCTCACTACTCCGACTATTTTAAAACTATTTGAATCTTTGTCCCCCATGTCAAATTGTAAACTTGTCAATTGAAGTTTAGTGATGTCGAAAAAGTACCTACTACTATAAAAATTTCCGTTACTATTCAATACCCTGAAGCAATGGAGAGAAAAAACTTGAAGCCTTCGAGATGTGGCTATACAGGCGAATTCTAAGGATATCATGGACAGACAAGATAACCAACGAGACCGTATTACGAAGAGTGGGCAAAGAAAGAGAGGTGATGTATACCATTAAAAGGAGAAAGTTGGAATATCTCGGACATATAATGAGAAACAGCACTAAATACAGATTACTGAAGGTAATCCTACAGGGTAAAGTATTCGGAAAGCGAGGAATTGGGAGAAGGAGAATATCATGGTTGAAGAACCTGAGGAAATGGTTCTCCACAACAACAACGAATCTATTTAAAGCATCAGTCAATAAAATAATTATAGCCAGAATGATTGCCAATATTCGGAACGAATAGGCACTGAAAGAAGAAGAAGATTCAATACCCTAAGTATCGAATAACAAACTGAGAATTATATATCGTTACTTCGGTATTCTAAATATTTCGGTATTTTGTTTACACGGTTTAGCTACATTATCTGTTATTAATAAACTTTTGAATATTATCGCGCTCTTTCAGCAAATTTGGTTTAACCGAATGATCTCATCGCACACTCAGCATAAACAATGTTTAGTCTTAGGCCGATAAGATTTGTTTATTTAGATTCCTCCTAACTAAATTATAATGGGAAAAAAATTGAATTATTAAGTGGGTGGGTGGGGGTAAGATATTTTAAAAAAATTTCGATACGATATTACTGTCGACGTATCAATGCAAGATTATTTTATGATTAGAGGGCGGCTATAAATCTGGACAATTAATTTCAGAGCGAAGAAGTCGTCTGCTGGAAAAGAATGTACAAAATATTTTATTTTTACATATCTGAGCACGTGTCAAATGTGTTGTTTTTAATGAATATTTTGATTGATGATTTTGATGTATGTTTATAGTATTGTTCGTAATGCGCATAAGTCCAGTTTTTTAAATTTTTAATACATATTTATTTGCGTCTCATAGAGTATTTAAGCATATACCCGAACTACAATACTCGCTAAAACGACACTCCGTCCTAACTGCAAGACGCAAAAATCTCGCAGGCTTAGTCTTGTTCTTGCGTAAATCTTGCACGGTCAGTTTTGGTCTTGGTCTTGCTAAAATTAGGCGGTCTTGGTCTTGGTCTTCCGAAAACGCAAGAACAAGACCAATACTGCAAGACCAAGACCGATTTTGGGCAACACTACACTTGATTCAGGCGTAATCTGGTCCCCTCCAGTAGGAGAACCACGTGTCCATGTAACTGCTCTGTTGGCCAACGTTGCTTTATTCTCCTGATAACTTGATGTTGAGGTATTGCGGAAATTATTGGATTGTAGTGTGTGTTTACTTTTTGAATGTACTATGATTTCTTTTGCTGGATTACGTCTTTTACTGTTGACATGTTGAGATCCTCATAGATTCTTTGGTTGATTACGTACAGATTACGATCAGAAAATGGTAAAAATAAAAGTGAAGTCGTATAATTTTATGTATCACACATAAAATTATAGCCAAACATGTCAACAACTTTATACCAGTGAACGATAGAATCCTCTTGTTAGAAATAGATACGTCACCGATGAAACTAACATTATACAAGTTTATGCACCAACAGCAGACCACAGTGTTGAGAAAATATGAGAATTTTACAAACAAGTAAGCAACCTTACAAGGGATATACCGAGACATGAACTGCTTATAGTCATGGGAGATTTGAATGCTAAAATAGGTAACGGAAAAGAAGGACAACATATTGGTCCATATGGATTATGAGAAAGAAATCAACGAGTAGAAAATAGGGATCTTTGCAGCTGAACATGACTTAATCGTGCTAAACACATTTGACAAACCTACACCTAGACGCCTGTATACGTAGAAAACACTAGGGACAACGGAGAAGACGTTATTATAAGAAACCAAATAGACTATATACTTGATTACAAAAGATATCCATATAGTTTCAACAGTGTTAAAACCTACCCAGGCGCTAATATTCAATCTGACCACAATCCTTTAGTGAGCTTGTACAGGACCAAGTTAAAGAAAACACGCGGAAAAACTGTAAAAAACATAACATGAGAAAACTGAAATGTATTAAAGTAAAATAAATAGTCAACAAAACAATAAATAGAAAATTCAAAAATCGATAATTCAACGGAAAGCACAGAAGAAAAGATAGAGTCTCTTAATAAAACGATAGACAACATTAAAGACAATTTTATGAAGAACGAAGAAGGTAAGAATAAGACATGAATGACGACAGAGACTCTGCAGCTGATAGAAGAAAGAAGGAAAAACAAGAACAATAACTCTATGTATAAAACATTAGAATGACATATACAGAGAAAGATCAGAGCAGCCAAACAGAAAGAACTGAAGAAAAAATGCCAAGAAATCGAAATTCTACAGTAAGTCTAAGTAAATACGAGAAATTACAGGAAAATGTAAAGACAGAAGAGTAAGTTAACTTGTTAATGACAATGGAAAGGTAATCGTGGACAAAGAGAGTATTGATAATATCTGGAAAAATTACATACGAAATTTATTTTTTGATGAGAGAGAGACCCAGTCCCCAATAGCTACGGAAACAGGACCACCTATATTAGTGGCAAAAATAAGAGCAGCAATAATATCACTAAAAGAAGGAAGGGCTTTAGGATCAGACGGAGTACAGCCGAAATTTCTTAAACTTTTTGATGATGAATCTTTAAGGATATTATGTCAAATCTTCAATAATATCTATGACGTAGGCAATATTTTAAAAGATTGGCTAGTTTCAGAATTTATTATGTACCAAAGAAACAGGGAGCAAAAAAGTGTGAAGAGTATAGGCTAATAAGTCTAATGAGCCATACACTAAAACTTTTTCTTAAAATTATACATCGCAGAATATACAAGCTATGCGAAGAGAGAATGCAAGACACACAGTCTGGATTCATGAAAGGCGTAGGTACTAGAGATGCACTTTTTAGTCCACAGGTATTATTCTAAAGATGCAGAGGTATGACTTGCTTTTTCTACACCTGCTTTGTGAACTACCAAAAAACATTTGACATAGTTCAACACCGAAAAATGATGGATGTTCTAACAAAAGCCCAAATAGACGATACAGACCGGCGTATAATACAAAATTTATACTGGAACCAATCAGCCACAATAAGAACAAATCTTGGAGATGAACCGATGGAAGCGATCCAGATTCTGCGAGGCGTTAGACAAGGATGTATACTTTCGGCTATATCATTCAACAGACACACAGTTTGGATTCATGAAAGGCGTAGGTACTAGAGATGCACTGTTTAGTCTACATGTATTATTCTAAAGATGCAGAGATATGACTTGCGATATCTACACCATCTTTGCGGACTACAAAAAAGCATTTGACACAGTTCAACACCGAAAAATGATGGATGTTCTAACAAAAGCCCAAATAAATGATAAAGACCGGTATAATACAAAACTTATACTGGAACCGATCAGCCGCAATAAGAACAAATCTCGGAGATAAACCTACGGAAGCGATCCAGATTCTGCGAGGCGTTAGACAAGGATGTATACATTCACCTATATTATTCAACCTATATTCAGAGGAAATATTTAGTGAAGCCTTGGAAAATTGCGAACATGGTATCATTTTAAATGGAGAACGCCTAAATAACATCCGCTATGTATGTATATACAGCAACTAATAAACAAAGGTAATGAAGTAAGTGAAAGATTTGGACTACAATTAAACATATCAAAAACTAAAATTATGGTCATCAGCAAAAATAAAAATCATTACTTCAAAATACAATGCAAGGGAAAATAGAATAAAAAATAGAAAAATAGAGTTGTTTGAATTCACAAAACCAAAGCATTCTACAAATTCAAGTATGTTTGCTTTTAATCAACATATTACACTGGTTTCTCATATTCCTAAAAAATAAAAATAAAAAATGTATTGCTTGTATCCTTGCTACATCATGATCAAGCAAGTTATTATAGCAGGGGTAATCAAAATAAACCAGAAAATATCACCCTATACAATTCAACAAAAATAGGAGTCGACATGGTAGATCAGCTCAGTGCTAACTACAACTGTTCAAGAAGCACAAAGTAAAAAGTGAAACGACGTGATTTTCTAAGAAACCTTGCAAATGAACTTATATTTCCTATCCCTATTTAAAAAGTCGAGTTACTACTACAAAGCTGCTAGTAGCCTCTTATCCCGAATTCGCGAAATTTGCGGCATCACAGATGTAACTCCTGCAATTCCAGAAAGAAATCAAACAAAGGGTCGTTGTACATTTTGTACTAGAAGATAGTTCAAACACTCCGGACCATGGAGCTGCGCGAAGGCGGAGTCAAATTCACGTAAAGGCAGAAAGGTTCTATTGTAAGTGGAAATATACAGTGCATAGTACAATGCGTTTCGTATGGAAGTGGGGACTAAACCAAAATTCGTCTACTGCGCCGTGGTCAGGAGTGCTTGCACTATCTATACCAACAAGTACAGGTATACTCGCTTTTCGTGCATATTATGCAAAAAATTCATGTGCCTTAAACATATTCATGGAATATATCAGCTTTGCCTGAGTGACGCTACAACATAAAATGTCTCACTTACTAAATCAAGTGAAATGCTTACTTTATATTTTTGTTAAAAATTTGAGTTATTTTTTTTTAGTTAATCTAACTATTTTCTATTTCAAAAATTTGAAGAACTTTTTTTTTTAATTTAATTTTATATTACAAATAAAAATATATTGTTATACTAGTGTTTTTCATTTTGTATCTGTTATTTTTCAGTAACATATTTTCAAACATATTTTTCAGTAATTCCTATACACAATATAAAATATTTGTACCTATGTCTTTTATATCAAAAAGTATATTTTTTTAATTGTCGGTCTCAGACACCGTAGCGACTCTTGATGCTCAGTTTTTCCTAGCGACTAACGGAGGGTTTAAAGCATTAATTAATAAAATAATTATAGCCAGAATGGTCGCCAATATTCGGAACGAATAGGCACCAAAAGGAGAAGATGTTCCAGGTTGCATCGACAATGGCTCTTAAGATTTTTGATTGATATCTTTCCATTACAGCAATATTGGAGTTACTATTACGGCCCTACAGCTCTATGCAACATGTCCATATTGGTACGATAAGTGTTTCATAAATTAAAATTTTATTACAGAAAGACGGTATTAGATTTTATTGTGATGCAGGGCATCTGCAAGCCGCTTATACGTATTTCAACCTCTTTAGGTCTTATCAGAGCGACATACGCAGTTGCATTGAGTCGAAACAAAATCACTCTCGTTATAGGATAATAATAATTATAAAAATAATTATTTACAGACGTAACACCATCTAATAACAACACTAGGAATCCTACGATTTTCTACTTGGCGAAACTAAATTGAAATCTTTACCACTGTGCTTTCTGAAACTTGCAACTTTTATTTTGGCGTTTTTAGTCTTATTAGCTTTACTGATGAATATTCAGAATTTAAATAATTAATATTTTAAAATCCGTAAACTAATTTTCGAAACCAAATTCAGAATTTCGCTTTAATCTGTGCCTTCTAAGATTTGCAAGGCAAAACAGACGTTGATAAAGATGTTATTAGAGACATGGGGAATCTAAAAATTGCATTCCACAACATATCTCCTCAACTAAGCAAAATTCTTAGCAAATTGGTTTTTAGTACTCGTACAGAGTATATCGAAATAAAAAGAAAAAGCCAGTTAAGATTTGATTTCACGTACAGGGCGCCTGTGCATCCGCTTATACGTATTTCGGCCTAGTAGGCCTTATCAGAACGGCTTTCGCAGTCGCTCTGAACGTGAAAATAAATCTTTTCTGTCTTAGGAAGCAACTCTAATATGGCTTCGTATAAACGCAAATAGCGACATCTGATAATAAAATCCGTAAACTAATTTTCGAAACCAAATTCAGAATTTCGCTTTAATCTGTGCCTTCTAAGATTTGCAAGGCAAAACAGACGTTGATAAAGATGTTATTAGAGACATGAGGAATCTAAAAATTGCATTTCACAACATATCTCCTCAACTAAGCAAAATTATTAGCGAATTGGTTTCTAGTACTCGTACAGAGTATATCGAAATAAAAAGGAAAAGACAGTTAAGATTTGATTTCACGTACAGGGCGCCTGCGCATGCGTATAAGCGGATGCGCAGGCGCCCTTTACGTGAAATCAAATCTTAACTGTCTTTTCCTTTTTAATTAATATTTTTTTGATCTTTATTATTGTCGTGTGGTTGGAATACTGTTGCTAAATGTGCAGCGAATAATTCCGATTTTTCTTTATCGCTTCGTGCCCATTGGTTCTGTCTGTGGTTTTTCGTACTGCTGGTAATATTGTTTTTGGTTTTAAGGATGGTTTGACTGGTTTCCATAGTGAATAATTGCATCTATTAAATTGTGTTTCATTTTTTTGATTGATTTTTTTCTTGCGAGTTTTAGTTGTATTTTTAATTGATAAGTTAAGCGCTTGTAAAAAGTTCTATCTACTGGATGCCGACTTTGTTGCCTCTTGGATCTTCTTTCGGCAATAAGGTTTTTAATTTCTACTGTCAAAAGGTTATAACGATATAATGTCATAAGGTTATTTGTTGCTGCTTTTATTTCTAGAGAAGTTTTTAGTCTTCCATTTATTTTTATGTATTTATTTAGCACTTCTCGGTCAAGGTTCCAATCTGTTCTAGGTCCATGTAGTTGTGGAGTAGGTTATTTGTTAATTTCGCAGGTGCTAATTATTGCAATAATTGGTGAATGATCTTACGATAGTTCATATCTTTGAACTATGTCCATAAATGTGTTAGATATTCCTTTGATGATGCAAAAAATTAAGAGGTCTGGTCTTTTTTCGGGGTCGGTTGGCCATTACGTTGGTGTTCCTTTTAATAAATAGGAGTATTTATTTTCTTGCATTAAGCTATAGAGCTTCTTTCCTCTTTGTTGTTAATAAGCTTGATCCTCAGTAAGTTTATTTACTATTAGAGTCGTCAGCTGCGATAAATTTTGGGCCTATCGTATTAAAGAAGATCCGAAATCTGTTTTTTAATATTGTGCTTTGCAGTGGTGCACCCAGAATTTTTCTGAGGGGAGGGTTTTAAAATTTTTTTATGCTACCTCCATTTTGAGAAAATTTGGGTTAGATTAAGTGTCAAAGATCCATGTAGCTATTATCCTGCCTACCAACTAAAATCACCCTCTCTTACTTGTGCGCAGTTGACAATTTTGGAACACTCCATTCTCTTATCTAAATCTTATCTATTGTTCTGAAGCTATTTTCTTGTGGTATTTTAAACTAATTACTATTTTAATGGGAATAAGCCACAATGGAAGGTTAAAATAAGTTTATTGACGTTTGACATTATTCCAACTTTTAAATACAATACATTTTGGAGACGGCTATCGCCGTATTCCGGTTCTCCTCCGCCAATCCTCACAGTCCAAGGCATGCTCCTCCTCCAAACCTCTCGATTCCATTGCTCTTCTAATTCCTTCATTCCATGAGCGTCGAGGTCTACCTCTTTTTCTTTTTCCAGTGGGCTTCCATTTGTGTAGTTTTTGGGGCCAACGTTAGTCAGGCATTCTCAATGTGTCCAAACCATTTTGAACCTCTTCTCTCTATTCTGTCAATGACCGTTTCTGTAGCATTCATGTTATTTCTTATAGATTCGTTGGTCTTTCTTTCCTGCCTTGAGGTTCTAGCACTTCTTCTCAAATAATCCATTTCAACAATCTTCTATTCAGGTCTGCATTCATACTTCAGAGCCATAACAAAAAACTTATTCAACCATGGTTTGCTCTATTCTTTTTTTGTTCCTTTTGGAAATGTTGCGATCCCACTATAAGGAGTTCAGACATCCTACAATTTTACGTCTTTGATTAATTCGGTGTTTAATGGTGTTTAATTTCGGTTTCTCACAAGCAGTTCTTAGCAATGAGTGCACCTAGATATTTAAATTTTTCCACTTGTTTGATTTTCACGTCCTCGTCTATCTTCACTTCAAACCTTGCATCTGAACTGATAACTAAATATTCTGTTTTCTTCATGCTGACTTGTAACCTTCATTTTACATATTCTCGGTATAGACGCTTTATCATAAATTCTAGATCATAAGAATCTTAAGCTAGGACGATTTGGTCATCCGCAAAGTTCAGGGAGAACAGTGCGTTATTTCCTATAGGGATTGACATTCCCTGGGAATGGTTTTTCCAATTTTGGAGGGCTGCCTCAATATATAAATAAACAGTAAGGGTGACATACTGCATCGTTGTTTTAGTCCTTTAATTACTTTTATTGGCTCTGATAGTCTATTTCAGATTTTTAAGTAAGTAGTGTTATCCCTGTATACTTCTGTGATTATTCCTAAAAGGTATGGACTAATATCGAGTTGTTGTAAAGCTTACCACAATTTAAGTCTTGGAACTATATTTAAGTCAACACACAATTTAAGTCTTAGAACGCCTTGGAAGTCGATGAAGGCTAGATGTATTTCGGTACCAACCACTATTATTTTTTCTATTAATTGTTGGAGTATAAACAAGTTGCACAATCTTGCACAATCAGTGCAAGATAAAAGATCAAATATTCAAACGTCATTAAACTTATGACCTAACCTTACCTTCAATTGCGGATTATTCCCATTAAAATAGTAATTAAATCTTATGTTTATCGTTGGCCCGGTTGGTGTTTCTCTTTTTCTTTTTTCTTTTTAATGACCGCTCGGATGTAATTGTGAACACTATTCCATCCCTCCGTACTTCACGTCATCTTCACGATCATCTCTCTTACAGTCACAGGGTTCATACCTATTTCTTTATACATTCTGTTTCTCTCCACTGTACATCTATTATACTCCAATATTGTGTGAGTAACAATGTCGGAATATTCGCAGTATAGGCATTTATATGTATCTGTCTTTCTGAACCTATGAAGATACGTCCTAGGACAGACAATCTACCCAGTTCCTTAGGCTCGGGATCAGCACCTTTGTTGTCCACTGGGCAACATCTTTCTTGTTGTTCCACTCTTTCTGCCATCTTTCCATTGATCTTTCCCTTTCTTCTTTTTTTATAGCTGTTGTCAAATGCTTTCTTCTCTCATAGAAATATCTCTTTTCTACTTTCTACTGCTAACACATGCAGAGGAACACAACCCGTGATAATCCACAAGGCCGCCGCAGTCCTGTAGGAGCATGCTACTCGCAACAAACTTGTTCGGTCTACTTTTGTCATAAGCCTAATATCCAAATATAATGAAAAATATTATTAATTATTATGTATTTATACAATAATTATTGTGTTCTACATATTTAAAGTGGTAATTTAATTATTCAATTAGCGTTTTGGATTTTTTATATTGTGTGTGCAGTGAAAGAAAAGTAACATTTTCCTACTATTCTTTATATATTTTTTAGTTTATATGCCCTGGGGGGGGGGGGTGGTTAACCTCAAAAACCCCCCTCTGAGTGTGCTACAGGTGCTTTGGAGGGCAATATATTGCTGCAATTTCTATTTCGTAAGGTAATAAACACACTTTAATTGCTGTAGCATGGATACAGTCTTTTACATAACTTTGCATCATGAAATGTTTAATTCATTGTTTGATTAAGATTGCTGTACCTCTATGGGCAGTATTGTCTAAGTGCTTAGTATAGTACGTTAGATGATGTTTAAAATACGATTTGTCTGGAAAATGTGTCACTTAATTATAATATATCTATTAGATTTTGCTCTAGTATACTATTACTTCGCCCTTATGAAACGCCAGTATTGAGAGAAGCTTTTATAATGTGAGCAAGTGGTGTCAAAATCTGAGACGCAATTTTCTTAATTACTATACCTGATATTTCATCAAAACCACACGATGCTTTGATTTTAATTTTATATTTTATTATGACTAAGATATCTTCCTCTATTATATAAGATAGGAACATACTATTTTAAACGAAATCGTTGGAATGCTGAAAATTAAAATTTAGTTTAATTATTTTACTAATTATATCTTCTGGTGCATCTATAAAGTAATCATTAAATTTGTTTGATAATATATCTGAATCTTCAATCCTAGTATCATGTATTTTTAGTTTATTTATAACAGCCAATGTGGTTTTTTTTGTTAGAGAATTCAGAGAATTTGTTAAAATAAAACTAACCCTTTTTGGTCTCAATAAGAACTTTGTGCTGATATTTTTTTATCTATATAGAGATTTTAGCTCAGGATATACCTTACTTTAAATATACAAAGACTTTCTGAAGAAAATTTTACTTCTTGTGCGACCCATGTTTTTTTTGGTTTTGTTGTTTGGTTTTTCTAATAGGACAACTAATATTGAAATAGAACTGCAATTTATCACGAAAGGCATTATATTTACTCTCAACATCAGTTGCATGATAAACATCTTGCTTTTATCTGATGTTTATTTACTCAAGAGATTATTGAATGCATTTATAGCGCCTTCATGTGTTACTCTGAAAGTATTTCGAAGTAATGTCATAGTTAGAATAATGAATTTTAACCTCAAAAGGAATATAATATGGTGATCCGATTCAGTATTTACATTTACAGTACCTATACAATCATCACAATTTGTATATACCTGATCCAAAATATTTCCGCATGTGGAAGTCGACCTTGTAGGTGTAAAGTTCCTGGGTGACAATCCATAAGATGCTTGAAGACCAGAAAATCTTAAATTATTTAGTGTCATTAAAATCACCTGTTAAAAATATGAATTGATTTGGTTTAAAATTTGAATTTAAAATAATATTGAATTTTTCATAAATTTAACTTTAGGAGATCTGTTGCATACTAAAATTGTGTGTTGATTTGAAATATAATGCCACTTCAGTCCACATACACAATGTTTTTTTTAACACAGTACTGATCGAGTAAAATGGAACTAACCTTCATATCATCCCTTGCCAACCTGCAACGCCACGACATTTATATCTGGATCTACTAAAAGATTTTAAGTTTTTCAAATTTTAAAATTTGAAAAACTATAATGAATCACCTCGCCATCTGCTGACCACGTCTCAGTCATATAAAGGAATTTTAAATCAGACTCCTTATGATAATCAGCAAATAAACATTCCATTTTAAAATAATTTAGTCTCTGAACATTTGACAGTAGGATATCGTACTCATCCCTTCCTTTTTCCTGTTTAAAAGTTTTTTCTTTATACTTTACTTTATTTGCGTATGTGTTGCGTATGTGTTCATAAAAAACCTACTTATATAGGCGCTGTTGCGTTCTGCACATACGATGACCTCGATATAACAATTGGGGCCATCAGAAAGGGAAGAGTAAATATTATGTTCAATCTAGAACTTTTTTTCTTTCGCATTGGGTATGTATATTAAGAAGGTTTTATACAAACTTACATATTAGTTAATATGAAACGACACAAAAAAAAATAACAATTTAAGGGATAGAACACTAATGGATCAAACAAAGCGACCACTAGGACGTATTTAACAACTAAAATACAAACCTACCGTAGCCGTAAACATACTATATCTAAAAAGATAAAGGACAAATTAATAATATTACAAAAAACAACCTACTTACGGATACATTGTCAACGTTATACAAACAAATTAATAATGCGTTGCACACTAATAATTAATACAATTATTAATACAAACCACACGTTAAATATAACAAGTGTTAACAAAATATAAATATAGAATACAGTCAATAAAAGAAAACAAATGCAAAATGTTCAATTGACAATGTTCAATCGCGATCGCGGCACAACTGATATAAAGTTCTAAACAAATATGACATCTATATTAGCCCAGTCTGGTTAAAAAAAAAGGTGGAAAAATGTTTCGCAGATATCTGAAGCTTTTAAGACATAGGTTGGGGATACTAGATGATGAATAGATGAAAAGATACTCCTAGTTTTACCTTGCGTTTTTTTAAAGCAATAATTTATGGTCACAATTTGATTTTATGTCTATAAATTTTTTCCCTTATATTTTAAATAAACAATATTTATGTCATTTTTTTATGTCAAGAATGTCTTTATTTTTCCGTTTTTTTCATTAAAATTGATAAATAATTTACAGAAATATTTGCAAAAAAGCAGTTTTTTTGCACTAATTTATAAATTTAATTAATTTTTTTATTAACAAAATAAAATGTTATTAATACATTTCAACATTGATGAATTACCGTCCTTTAAATTTATGCGAAATTTCCCCCCGATCGGTCAAATAGTTTAAAAGTTATTCAATTTGTTTATCCCTGGGACTAATTATTTAAACTATTGAGCTTGCCCTATGCATAATGCTAGACACATTCAGCAAATTTCATAGGATTTTTTAAGACCTAGACTATCTCAGAAGTTAAATGCATATTGAGTTTTCATCGAAATTCTTTACAAAATAAACGTTTGAAAAAGGGGTATGTTTTTTACTTATAAACAATTGTAATAACTTCTATATTTTTCAAGCTACAGACTTGTACGGACAACCATTGGATAGCTGGTAAAAAAGCTCAAATTAAAAAATAAAAAACCTTCTATGACCAATAGGAACGAAGTTAGTGACTATTTTTAAAAAAAATCATATCTCCATTGTTTATAAATATTAAGAAGTTAAATTTGCACAAATTTTGGATGAAAATCTAAACTTTATATTGAAACTTATAGCTATAAAATTTATCTAATTTTTCGAAACGACGGTACTTTTGAAAGATCGACATAGGAAAGTGGAGAGGATATCTGTTTTTCGGCTCCGTTTTTTTTCGGCATCGGAACTTCAAATTGCAACACGTGCAACAAATTTACATTATCTCGGCTTCCTTTGCAGCTGCAAGCCTCTTTATTTTTGTTCTGGGGTAGCTCGTCGAAATATGAATAACTACATAGTTTTCACTGGCCGGAAAATATGGGAAAACTCAGAAAAATTGGGTCCATTTAAAATTCACTCTAAATACTCACTTTTTTTTTAATTTGCTCGAATAGTCTGTCGAAGTATTAATAATGATGACATAATTTTCACCCCCCATAAATCTCGGAAAATCCCGGAAAATCATCATATGTTTTTTCATTTTATATCAATGATGTAATAATACTTATATATTTTATAAATTGAATTTTAGGTAATTTTTTACACATTATATTATTATATTCCTTATATTAATTATAATTGTTTGTATTTTTATAATTAACAATATTGATTTTTATTCTATTTTTCTTACAAATATGATATACAATATTAATCTAATCTGCCTTACTGCTTTGTTAAAATAAGTCGATTTTTTCATCACTTGCCTTATTAAATTTTGCAATGTTTATTGAACTCTACTTTTTTTATTTTCTTTACATACATTGGTTTAAAAGTTAAAATTTGGTTCATTTATTCGAATTCACTGTCAGGTCTGAACCTTTTTGTTGCAGGTTGTTTGTCTTCACTTATTAAGTCAGTCTTTCCATACATGAACATATTAATGGGCGATCTTAATGCCAAGGTGGGTCAAGGTAAGGTAGGAGAAGAAGTAGGAAAATATGGTCTTGGAAACAGAAATGACAGAGGAGATCGATTGATTCAATTTTGCCAAAGTGAAGACTTCGTAATAACAAATACCTTTTTCAAATTACCTCCTCGACGGTTATATACATGGACATCTCCACAACATACCAAAGAAAAAATAGTGAGAAATCAAATAGACTACATTATGATAGCAAGGAAGTATCATAATGCTGTTAAATGTACTAAGACGTACGCAGGAGCTGATATAGGCTCAGATCATAACCCGGTAGTTACTATGATAGAGGCTAGACAAAAAAAAAACACACAAAAAGGCACTAGATTTAAATAAACTTAGAAACAAAAATATACGACAAGAAACAGCAGAAGAAATAAATGAAAACCTCCGTTCAGTGCAGCAACAAATTAACGATACAAACAACGTTAACCAAAAATTAAAGTACATAAATACAGCTATACAAACAGCAGGAAAGAAACATCTTACAAAAACAACAACAAAGAATAAGGGGTGGATGACACAAGATATACTAGACTTGATGGAACAAAGAAGAAAGATGAAGAATTACCCAGACAAATACAAAGAAATAAATAAACACATAAAAAAGAGAATAAAAGAAGCCAAAGAGGAGTGGATTAAAGAATAATGTGAAGAAATGGAAACCTATGAGAAAAAGTACGATGCGTTCAATATGCACAAAAAAGTAAAAGAGATAACACGAAGCATAAAGAAATGCCAAATAGGTAAACTTAAAGACCAAGATGAAAATCTTATTGTAGATCTAGAGAATAAAATAAAAAGATGGACAGAATACCTGAATGAATTATTTGAAGACGATAGAAACAACTCAGATGATTAATGCAACTGGGCCAGACATATTGAAAGAAGAAGTAGAATACGCAATAAGAAACGCTAAAAATGGAAAAGCAAATGGACCTGATGAAATTCCTACAGAACTGTTAAAGCTTTTGAATGATAAATCCGTAACCATAATATTAAATTTTGCAGCGAGGAGCTAAAACAGTTTCCCCTCCACTTTCCTATGTCGATCTTTCGAAAGTAACTTCGTTTCGAAAGGTTTTAAGTTTCGAAAAATTGGATGAATTTTATAGCTATAAAATTCAACATAAAGTTTAGATTTTCATTCAAAATTTGTGCAAATTTTACTTCTTAATGTTTATAAACAATGGAGGTATAATTAACAAAAAAATTGTCGCTAACTTCGTTCCTATTGTTCATAGAAGGTTTATTTTTTTTTGTTAAAAAGTGAGTTTTTTTACCAGCTATCTAATGGTTGTACGTACAAGTCTGTAGCTTGAAAAATGTAGAAGTTATTACAATTGTTTATAAGTAAAAAACATACCCCTTTTTCAAAAGTTTATTTTGTAAATAATTTCGATGAAAACTCAATATTCATTTAACTTCTGAGATAGTATAAGTCCTAAAGAATCCTATGAAATTTGTTAAATGTGTCTAGCATCATTTATAGGGCAAGTTCAATGGTTTAAATAATTAGTCCCAGGGATAACCAAATTGAATAACTTTTAAACTATTTGACCGATCGGGGGGAAATATCGCACAAATTTAAAGGACGGTAATTCCTCAATGTTGAAATGCATTAATAACATTTTATTATGTTAATAAAACAATTAATTAAATTTATAAATTAGTGCAAAAAAACTGCTTTTTTGCAAATATCTCCGTAAATTATTTATCAATTTTAATTGGAAAAACGGGAAAATAAAGGTATTCTTGGTATAAATAAATGGTATAAATATTGTTTATTTAAATTATAAGGGAAAAAACTTATAGATAAAAAATCAAATTCTGACCATAAATTATTGTTTAAAAAAACGCAAGGTGAAACTAGGAGTATCTTTTTATCTATTCGTCTTCTAGTAACCCCCACCTATGTCTTAAAAGCTTCAAATATCTGCGAAACATTTTGCCGTGAAATCGATGATTTTTGTATAACCAGACTGGGCTATATACCAAATAAACGAACTTTATATATGCAGCAACAAGATAAATAGTGTATTGTACCTTACCTCATGAAATGATAGCACCAACCGCTATCGCCAACAAAGTCTTCAGCGACGGCGACGTACAGGAACCAAAAAAAGTTGATAATGCAACCTTACTGCATTTAACGACTATCTCGGTCACAAGACCCCAGCGAAGTGTGTGTGTGGTAGGATTGTAGGATGCACAACCCTCAACCCAAACCTACGTGTCTGTCGTTTGGGAGACAAAACTCGACTATTATCTTATTCTTATCTCAAATACACGTTTGTGTCATTTCCCAAATGGCTCGTCTTGTAAATTATAGTTTTAATACAGATGCACCCTTGTATATGGAATCTTGAAATACGTGGAGAATCAAAACTACCACAAAGTCTGTTAATATTATATAAATGTTTATATATCGTTGCGAAACTGCAACAGGCACCTACTGGCCATAGTTTTGGCTTTATCGCTATACCGAAATTTTGTTCAAAAATTGAAACTTTAAAGGATGAATATATGTTGGGATGCTTAGCCGTTAACAACGTACATATTACTTCTGGAAAGTGTTTTACTAACATCTTAAGATTTTCTGCCGTTGTATGTTGGTCTACCCTAGTAACATGGAGATGGCTAAATTTTGGGACACCACTGATTTCGGAGTTTTCATTATTACCTATAATGATACGTCCATTCTTTTGTCTCTAACCATTTTCCATTCTTGCTCACTATTATTTGTAACCAAATTTGTATTCTCAATATTTATCAAATTTTCATCGTTTGTTAAAAATTAATAATATCTGAACACTTTGCTTCCGTTTGTATTCTTAAAATATCAGCTGATAATAATTGTATCGCAGCAGCAGTTTCCAAAACTACAATTGCCATTTGGATCGCCAACCTTCGAAAGGAGACGGCGCAATGAGAAGAAGAGAATAATTGTTTATTATTTTCGATAAAGGAAACAACTTGTTTATTTTTATTGGTAACATTTTTAAACACAGTTCTTGTTGGGGAACTCGTTTCTTTATCAACAGCTAGACTTTCATTAACAGCAATATTTTTTGCGGGTGTAGTTTTTTTGTTTGTTTTTTGTATTCTTTACTGCTAGACTGTATCGGTCGTTTAAAATTGAGGTTTCTGTTAGAATGGTATATTAAATTCCTATTTTGTTGAGTAGATGGCGACTGGTCGGTTAATTGCATTTAGTTAAATAAATCTAGTTGTTCTTTCAGTGAAATTTTCAAGTGTGTTCTTGTTATGTTTACACCGTTCCATACTCTGCTGCACTGCACATTTTATGCATACATAATATGGTATATTGCAATATGTTTTTAAATGACTATATAATTGGCATCTCATACATTGGATGATATTTTTGTTTTTGAAGTTATACTTCTATACGCGCGCTCCACGTTGGAAATTTGTATGGGAGTGAATCTGTGAGACCATTACATATGTAAGATAATGAGTAAGAGAGAGACAGAAGATATATATACAGTTGCTTTATTGAAGTCCTCGTAGACATACCGTCTCAGGACTTGCAACTTATTGCAGAGTCATATGTCACCATGTTACCAATCCAACGGTAACTTTACCATCTAAATTGTAAAACAGACATTATGTAAACTAAATTTCAATTAGCAAATTTTAAAGGGTTTGTAACCCCATATTTAGTGGCTACATCCATGTATTAACTTGGTACTGATGATGGAATACTTATTCCGAAAACGTTTTGCCAATTTAACATAGCCCAACTGGGTTTTTTATATACCTTTTTATAAAGGATTTTATTTAAATATATTTTCTCTCTCTTCCTCTCTCGAATATAAAAATGTTCCTTTTGCATATATGATTTAATATTATACATAAAATAAAATATTTATTAATATTATTATTTTATGTGATATGTTTTGTATTATTTATTAAATGTTCATAATTATATTATTCTTTTGTATTTTAAAATAATAATCTCAATAAATCACTGTATGATCCAGAACTGTCAATTTTGAAATACATTTGTGTTATGTCCTCGGTAGTGTAGTAGTCAGTATCCCCGCACGTCACGCGGAAGACCGGGGTTCGATTCCCAGTCGGGGAGGACTTTTTTATTAATGTTATTACATTATTGCCATTTTTAAATACTTATTGATATTGCATTTTAATTTGTATTGTATTATTATATATGGAATTATGTTTCACTGTATTGTAGTGTATTTTTTTATGTATATTATTATCATTTTTAAATACTTATGAATATTGCAGTTTAATTTGTATTGTATTTTTATATTAATAACAAAATAAACAATGAATTTTACTGCAGAGTATGTTTAAAAAATTTTGCATTTAATTCCTTTCACACATATATGAAAATAAAAATATACATTTTCATCAAAATATTGATTCAATCCTTCATTGTTAGTAAGTTGTTATTGATTCTGTTTCTCTTTCTGCTATGTCTTACCTATAAAATTACATATGTTATGATTGTGCAGATTGACTCCCAAATAAATTTTTAACGGCGAATGCATGTATAGAAGTGTAACTTCCACCGGCAGTCCCACTGGACTGCCACACCCGTTTTTTTTATGGGTGGTTCAATTTGTATATTGCAGTGTAATAAATTTCTGAATTCTCTAAATATCTTGGTTACTGTCTGATGTTTTAAGGCCCACAAAGAACATATTATTTACGCTCTTTTTTGTAATCCTATGTTGAGCATTAATGATTTTTCTTTCCTTGTGACCCAGTTTTGTCTTCTTCTTCTTCAGTGCCTTATCCGGTCCGGATGTTGGCGATCATCAAGGCTATCATAGTTTTGTTGACTGCTCTGCGAAACAGCTCCGCTGAGGTCATCCCAAACCATTGTCGGAGATTTTTCAACCACGAGATACGACGGCGTCCCGGTTTTGTCAGTTCTTTGATATCTTTTGTTGCATGTGAATAGTGAAGATACTTAATTACGACTCTGTAGGCTCTTTCTTTTTTTGTTTGATATATGTCTGATGAATAGTGTTGTTCTCTCTCATATACCTTGATAATATTCTGTATATTGCTTGCTCGCTACAATTTATTTTGACTATATTATTTGCCATAGTCCTGGTTTCGTATTGTTCAGCTTTAACTATTTTTGTAAATTTTTTTCTCACTTTTTGGAAATCGCTTATACAGTAAACAAATATTGGTGTTGGTTTAAGTTTTCTTAGCGCTGTTTCACTTTGATTGGTTTCATTTCCTTGGGTATCCGTTAGGGTATTATATTTGTAAGATAGTTTAATGGCATCATCTTCTTTGGCTGTTTCCACATTTGATCCGATTGTCCTACGTTTGGTACTTTTAACTACTTGCCATGAGTTTTTTTTACGCATTCGCAGTTTTTGGTTTGTCTTCGCTTGTTGATGACATTCTGTATTATTGCTGGTGATTTCTGTTAATTATACATAGCTTGCAAATTTCACGGACCCCCTATTTCCTTCTGATTCATTCCGGGTGTAGCATTGCATACTTGAAATCGTAAAGTTTAGATATAATATAAAAGGAAGAAGCCTTCTCCTGGGAAAATGAAACCACTGCCTAAGGGTCGTACACTGCCACTATAACAGAATCAGTTGTTTATTTGTCATGCTCCTTTACTTCCTGGAAAAAATATGATTTTAGTGCAGAATAAACCAGCATATAAACATTAAAATTATTTTCTGAGAGAAAATTTAACATAAAACAGGTATTTTGGCTTATATACTAGTTTGTTGTAAATTGCACCGCATTAATATCATTAAATATTAACTGCAAACCGGATTATTTGCCAATAATTAAGTTCTAGGATGATGAGAAAAAAACTAATGTGAGATTATATAGTTTTACTTACATAACCGCATTTTAATTAGAAATTGTGGTTAGTTACTATACAAAAAACATTAGATCACGTAAATAAATTGCAATAAAATAGTTTCAGAATCGTATTATGTGAAGGTATTCCCAAAAGAATTTTGATTGTTAAAATTTATTATTTTCATTAGTATTTATATCTTTATATTTATTTATATATTTTTAATAACAGATAAATATGCTATACAAATAACTGAACGTACCTCTGTTTAAATGTAACTAAATATAGGTATTTCAATTATATTTGAAGTAGAAATTGAAATTTGGAACAGGAGATTAACAAAATGTATTCCATGCTCCATACCAGCTGGAAGTTGGTAGCCATTGTTCGATTATCTATTAAAGTATTCATCATTGGCTTTAATTTTAATTACATATTATATGTAGCAAACAGCAACATTTTATGATCCATTAGATATTTTGTTTATTCAATATATATTTATAAACATAACAACCTAATAAATAACATTGCAGTAGCTAATTGCATATAATTAAATATGCAGATATATCTAAAGTATCTCTATTTTTGCCAATGGATTGCTTGATGAAATTAAGTCAAGTCTGTCTTTTATTAAAATTAATGTAATTAATTTACTCTTTATGAGTATCAGAAACCAATTGGCTACGGATTTTTGCTTAGTTGAGGAGATATGTTGTGGAATGAATTTTGGATTCCCCATATCTCTAATAGCATCTTTATCAACGTCTGTTTTGCCTTGCAATTCTTAGAAGGCACAGATTAAAGCAGAAATCTGAATTTGGTTTCGAAAATTAGTTTACGGATTTTGTTATCAGATGTCGCTAGTGCGTCCACATTGAAGTCATTTTATAGTTGCTTCTAATAAGACAGGAAAGATTATTTTTACGTTCAGAGCGTTTGTGAATAGCCGCTCCGAAGATCCCTTTTAGGGTGAAATACATATAAGCGGATACACAGACGCACTATACGTGAAATCAAACCTTAACTGTCTTTTCTTTTTAATGTAATTAACTTTTCATTTATCTATTGACTAAACAAAATAATAATTAATAATTATTATGTTAGAAGCAGAAAGTAGAGAGGTTCTTTGGCAAAAATACAAGAAAAGGTTGCAAAAACAGTTGGTGTTATCAAGGGCAGAGCTACATTTCCACCCAGTCAAGCATTTTTAAAACACTGCAGAATTTTTCTGAACAATAGTATAAATATCACATTTTGGCTCCCTGACGCAGTCCGTTATTTGTTTTAAAAGGTTTAGACAGTTCCCTCTAAATTCGTACTCTACATTCAACATTTTCAAGAGTTAGTTTTTTAAATTTTCCAGCTGATTTAGTATTCCTATCTCTTTCATTGCTTTAACCATTTGTCTTCTATTTACAGAGTTATAGGCTGTTTTGTAGTCTATAAATATGTGATGAGTATCAATGGCATATTCCAGTGTTTTTTTCAAAATTTTTTTCAGGCTTGCAATCTAATGAATTGTCGGTTTACCACCTCTGAAACAAGCATGGTATTTTTTTACTATCCGTTCTGCATATTTTATGATTATTTTAAGACGAAATACATCAGAATGAGAAGAGAAACATATGTGTGCGAATATTGTATTTAAAATATTACGAGCATTGAGTTAATAATTAAATAGCGTACAACCAAAAACATCATCAAGTATTTTTTTGTAATCTTATCCACTATTGCCGCTTCGGATATAAGTTAAACAGTGCTGCAATTAAAAAAAAAATATCGATGATTGAGAAGCGAAAGACTCGTTTGCTATGTTTATTCTCAATCTGCCATCAGATTTTCCCTATGACGTACACATTTTTCATAACTCGCCATCTAACATTTGCATGAAAAGAGAGGGTTTCTGTAGTGGCTATGCTTACATAACAAATGAAAATATTAAGACGAAGACAATAAAAAAGTCATTGGATACAAGGTAAAAACTCACTATATTTTAATTTGCTGCATTTACACTAAATAATAAAATGTTACTTGCCATTAATTCAAAGCGCGCTAGACGAATTGGGACTAAAGAACATGTTCCAACAGAACAGTGTAAAGGAGCACACTGCTCGAGCCATAACCGATATTCTGAAAGAAGTATTTCCAGTTCGTTTAATCTTGTGTTTTGGTGATATTTACTGGTCGGTCATATCACCTGATTTAACCATTCCAGGCTCTTTTTTTGTGGGGATTTTTTGAAGTCACGGGTGTACATTAACAAACCTCAGACTCTTAAAGCGCTTAAGGGGAATATTTACCAGAAACGAAAAAACTTATCGCAAAAAGTACTAGCAGGAGTAATAAAAAGTGCCATAAAACGGTCCCAGCCGATATCATTTTTTTTTCCGATATTATGGAATACATTCTAATGGATTAAATAAATAGATTTTGAAAGCAGAACCAAAGTTTCATAAAAAATTACAGCAAAAGAAAGAAAAATCAGTGATGTTCTTGTTCTTTATCATCAATTGATGATATATATATATATATATATATATATATATATACATATATATATATATATATATATATATATATATATATATATACATATATATATATATATATATATATATATTTATATATATATATATATATATATATATATATATATATATATATATATATATATATACCTACATAATACAAGTTTCCTGCAGAAGCTACACCTCTAACACTTCTGCCACCATACCGCCAGAACTATTATCATCAATAAGAGCAGACATGTTTTTTTTGTCGCATTCTTTTTGTTATGTTTAATATTTACAAGTATTTATATTATATTCCGTTTAGTTTTTTCAGTCTAAAGAGTATATTTATAACATATTTGTTTTCAAGTACACCATAATAATTTTATATAACAAGCAAAACTTCTCCCATATTACTCAAATTGTTTTTGACAACTTCATAATGTTAGTCTAGTTGAAAATACTCCAGGCGCTAGATATGTTAGTGTATGTTATGTAATAGAGTAAGTTTGCTAGTTACTCACGTTCTGTATAATGGCGCTCATTTCACTTTGTCTGAAAACCAGGCTTTGAATACTGTTTCATTTCCGACTTTCTTCACTTCTAAAGCTCGACCTAGTTGAAGGGCGACATTTATTTTAATATCATGCGATGCTAACTTTGCACTCCTATGGATTTATTTAAGTGATTGTTTGACAAAACAAAATGGTCTAGCTACGTGAAATACAATTTTGAGACTTTTGTATTGCAGACACTTAATCCAGCTCAAGAAAAATAAACAAAAGATGAACGTGTAACGGGTACAGTGATTGGCCACTTAAGGAATTGCCAATTGAATTAAAATTGTAAATTGGTATATTTTAAAGTGAAATATTTTGTAAACTCAAGTTATTTTAATCATAAATAATAATGTATTTCAAAAATTAACACAAATTTGAAAACTTACAAAACTACACAGATATTGCCCATCAAACATAGTTATTGGCATATAGAATTACAGTCATTAGTCATTCATAAAATTCACAATTTTGTTTTTTTTTTGTTTGTGCAGGTCAGGCACACAAAACTATTTAAGTTTTCAATGTGCTGTTGTTTCTTTGCACAAGTACCAATATGGTAGCCTCTAACACAAAATAGACATTTTATTCCAAGTTTTGATTTAGATATATTATAGGAACAAGAATAACACAATCCTGTATACAAGCTTATTTACAGGTGGATTAGTGTCGTCTGATTGTTTCAAGGTTATATATGAGAGAATTTATATTTTTTCATGTTTTGTATATCCCCAGTTTCAAAAAATAACTTTCTTTTAGCAGACTCACCAGCACGTTTTTCTTTGCTGATTTCCAAATTTGTACATTTACTTTGGGATGTATTCTTCAAATTTTATGAAATTATATTGTTGGAAACATCAAAAAATATGTTATCAATTGTGGGCAGATTAACGTTTATTTTTACAGCATCAGGAAATTCGTTCCTTGAGAATTCTTGTTTTTCTTTGAGGTTAATCACTTCTGGTATATGTACTCTAACTTCATTTTTCAAAGTAGTGCTTTTAATTGTATGATTATTTTCATACAATTAAAATTATTAAGTGTGTCTACTTTCAAAATATTTGTATCTGCAATATCAACTGTAATTACTGTAAAATTATCTTTATTCTTCACAACAGTTTGACATTTTTGCTCCCGGAATTGTTTCTTGTGGCAATTTTTTTATTACTTTCATCTTGGTTTCCTTGTTTTTTGACCTTTGTTGTTTGCTTGTGCGCCAATTCGATTTTGTTTTTGTTCTAATTTTATCTTTTTTTGTTCTGCTTTTTCTTTAACTTTACGCCTCTCTGCATTTTGACGATGTGAAGAAGTGAGCACGAAAGGCAACCTTTCTGTTTACTTTTTGCGCTTTATTTCTGAGGTTTTTGGTCAAAAAAAGAATTTGTCGACTGAGGTGTCAATTTCTTTAGATATTGAGTTGTCTTGATTATCTAAAGGCAGAAAATTGGATGTTGATTGAAAATCTAAAGTCATTGTATCTTCTGTGACATCTTTTATATTATATGTAATATTACCGTTTTCTAGAAGTTGAACTGCCAAAACACCGAGAATCAATCTGAGAAAACTAAAAGAAACTGATATATACCAACAAACCAAAGAACAAGTGCACAAAGAAGTTCAGGAAGTAGAAATGGATAAGCAATTGACAACAACAGATAAATGGTGGAAAGTAGAGATCTTGAGAAATGTCACAAAACAAAAACTTCAAAAAGACACATCATCTAAAAACAAACAATGGATCACACAAGAGATAAAAGAACTAATGACGGAAAGAAGAGCACTCAAGAATAAAAACGAACAACAGTACAAAAAAATTAATAAAATAAGCAAACAAAAAATCAAATGTTGTTTATCTAATGATAAAATAAACAACATGACAGTTCTAACATACACCGGAAAATCAAAGAGACAGCTGGCATATACAAGAACAAGGGTATCGGAAATATCATGGATAAAAATAACAAGATAATAACGAAATGTACAGCTCAAATAAACAGATGGGAAGAATACGTAAAAGAGCAATTTGAAGACGACGAGAAAATTGAGGTCATTGAACCAAGAGGAAGAAATGGGCCAATCACCAAAGACGAAATTGAGAAAGCGCTAAAACGTATAAAAAATGAGAAGGCCATGGGATCAGATAAAATACCTACAGAAATCTTAAGAATATTAACAAAAAATCATATGGGCACACTAATGGGATTATTTAATGACATTTATTATACGGGAGAGATTCCGAAAGAATGGTTAATATAAATATTTATTCCAATACCCAAAAAAATCAAACGCAATGAAGTGTGAAGAGCACAGGACAATTAGCTTAATTGTAAAGTGTTCTTTCGAGTGATACACGAACATATCTTTAAAAAGCTAGATGATAGAATAGCTGAAAACCAATTGGGATTCAGAAAAAGGCTTTGGCACCAGAGAAGCGTTATTTACTGTACAAACACTAATCAAACGATGTCGAGATGTCAATTGCGACGTATTCATATGTCTAGTTGACTTAGAAAAAGCTTTCGACAAAGTACAACACCGAAGAATGACAAAAATACTGCAGAACACAGAATTAGATGACGAAGACGTGAGAATCATTGCCAATCTATCCCGATATCAGAAAGCAATAATACGAATAGACCAACAGAAATCGAAAGAAATACCTAGAAATCGTGGAGTAAGACAAGGAAGTGTGCTTTCCCCTTTACTTTTTAATATGTATTCAGAATTCCATCTTCTATCGAAGGTTGGAAATCATCATGGCTATGCGGACTCCGTTGACTGCCGCTCTAACAAGTTCTGCACTACTGCATTCAAACCATTCCCTTAGGTTTTTAAGCCAGGATATTTTTCGTCTTCCCACATTTTGCTTTGCTCGGATTTTGCCTTGCATAATAAGTTGTAATAATGCGTATTTTTGCCCTCTCATCACATGTCCTAAGTACTCAAGTTTTCGTCTTTTGATAGTTAATATTATTTCCTTATCATTTCCTATCCTTCTAGTTACCTCCACGTTTGACATTCTTCGAATTCATGATATTCGTAGGATTCTTCTGTAACATCAAAATCCAAAGGCGGCCAACTTATTCAGATAGACTTGTTTTAGTGTCCACGCTTCCAAGCCATAAAGAAGAGTAGAGAATACGTAACATCGAAGCATTATCAGGCGTAGTTCTAACCTTATATCCCGACAACAAAGAAACTTTTTAAGTTTAATGAATGATATACGTGCTATTTCAATGCGTGTCCTAATTCTTTGGTTTGGTCTACATCTGATGTTATCCATGCTCCTAAGTATTTATGGTTATTAACACTCTCAAAGTCTTCTAATGCCTTAAAAGAGGCAAAAAGGCATTAGAAGACGCAAATGAAGGCATATTTATTAACGGAGTACTTCTGAATAATCTAAGATACTCAGATGACACAATACTCCTTGCGGACAATAGAGAAGGACTACAGATCTTGGTTAATCGCATTACCCAATACTGCGAAAGGTATGGAATGACACTGACTACAAATAAAACAAAAATCATGGTGGTAAGCAAGAACAAGATTGAGGAAGACAGTGTTTATGCTAAAGGAAAACTTTTAGGCAGGGTGCACAGATATCAGTACTAGGTTGGGAACTAAATGCAGAATGGGATAGAAGTACGGAAATAAAACGGCGTATTGCAATATTGTGCAATGGAAAACTTAACATGGAAATTAAAACGAGAGTATTGAGATGCTACATGTTCTCTGTCCTGTTGTATGGAGTTGAGGCCTGGACAATTACAGAGGCGATAGAGAAAAAACTCATTAACTTTGAAATGTGGTGTTATCGAAGAATGTGGAAAATATCTTGGACACAACACATAACAAATGCGGAAACGCTACGAAGAATGAAATAAGTTAAAGAAATACTCAACACTACAAAGAAAAGAAAAATAAGCTACTTTGGTCACATACTAAGAAACGAGAAATAGGAATTGATGCGGCTGGTCATACAAGGAAAGGTGGAAGGCAAAAGAGGACCGCGGAGAAGACGCACGTCCTGGCTCAAGTATCTGAGACAATGGAGTGGGAAAATGTCAGTAGAACTTTTCAGAACGGCTGCAGATAGAGCCAAATGGGCCATGATGATCGCCGATGTCCTTACGGATGGGTCACGTTAAGAAGAAGAAGAACAAATTCTTTAAAAGTCTTTTAAAACTGAATGCACCTGTTAAGCTTCGAACAACACACGCTGTAACAACTAGATAATATTAACTAAGAAAGATAATAGCTAGACCAAATATAAAGCAATGTTGCCAAATTTCAATGCAAATAACTTTTTTTGCTTATAGTTTCTAAAAATCCTATTTCGGATTTTTGTGAAAGTGGCCAATCACTAGTGATCGGCCAACAACTGTACCCGTTACCCTATTATTAGTTAATTATTGTTAGAGGTTAGAAGTTTGAACAGATGTCGTTAAAGCTATTCAAGATCTATCTAGAAAAAGGCTTAGAAAATGTAAGACGAAGTGTACTATAGACATTCCACTAACCGATATAATATTTTGTGTTCCGTAGATGATCTTTGGCTTATTTCACATAAGCCAATGTGCAATTTTTTTTACTTGCTTGTTTTATCGTCTTTTAGAAAGCCTTTAATCGCTAGATGAGTAATAAATTAACAGCTTTTATGGTCACTTAGGTAAATATTTTATCAATACAAATTGTTCATCCTTAATTTATTTAGATAATATAATGATATTTAAAGTGCAGAAAATACAAGAGGTATTCAAATATTCTAAGCCGTTTACAAAAGGTGCTGTATACTATGGTATTAAAGCTGCATATTCCAACGCTTTTAAATAATATGCCTTTTGTGTATTGTTTACCTATGTGAAAATCAACCTCGACATTTACAATTGTCACCATATGTTAGAAAAGAGAATAATTTTTCATTGTTGTATCACTATGCAACATATTGCAGATAGCATTGTATAATTTGATAAATCATCGGTTTGTTGAACAAGAATTTTAGAGGCACGTTTTCTGTTAATTCAGATATTTCAAAGCAAATGTATTAAATTTAAATATCAATCACAACATTACTTATAAATTTTAGCAACAACAAATACGGGAGACGATAAGAAAAATGTTATTTAATGTACATACGAGGCATGTTTTTTAAGTAAGTACCGTTTTGCGATTCCGCCGCCGCAGCGCTACGGTCGGCGTTCCGCGCATGAACGCTGGTTACCTACATCTCCTGTCTACGCACTGACGCCATTACAGTCTGATTCTTCATTGTATACTTGTTTACTTCAGTGTTTAAGATGCCTCCAACAATCGTGAGTCACGCTGATTGTGAAGTACGGGCTGTTATACGATTTCTTAGTGCTAAAGGCATAAAACCGATCGATATTCATAGTGAGATCGTTGAAGTTTACAGACAAAACATTATGAGTGGTGGAATGGTAAGGAAATGAGTGAGAGCATTTAAAGATGGCCACACAAATGTGCATGATGAAGAACGGAGTGGGCGTCCTTCGGTCGTTAATGAAAATTTGGTGCAGAAAGTGGACGAAAAGGTGAGAGAAAACAGACGCTTTACAATTTCATCATTGTCCGACTGCTTTCCTCAGTATTCTCGTAGTGTTTTGTATCGCATTGTTACCGAGAACTTGAATTACCGGAAATTGTGTTCACGTTGGGTTCCAAAAATGTTGACGGATTTGCACAAAACCCAACGTTTAGGCAGTGCATTGACTTTCCTTGAGCGGTACCACAGTAAAGGTGAAGATTTTTTAGACCAAATTGTTACTGGTGACGAAACGTGGGTGGCCTACGTCACACCAGAATCGAAACAACAATCCATGGGATGGCGACATTCATCATCACACAAAAAAGTGAAGTTTAAGCAAACAATTTCTGCCCGGAAAATCATGTGCACAGTTTTTTGGGACAGAAAGGGAGTATTGCTAGTGGAGTTTCTGCCTCGTAATGAGACAATCAATGCAGCGTCTTATTGTGAGACATTGAAAAATCTGCGTCGTGCAATCCAGAACAAAAGACGTGGCAAGTTGAGTAAGGGTATCGTTTTGCTGCAGACAATGCCCGTCCACATGTGGCTAATCAGACCAAAGATCTCATCAAATCATTTAAATGGGAAACTCTAGATCATCCTCCATACAGCCCTGATCTGGCGCCCAGCGACTACCATTTGTTCCAGAACTTGAAGAAACACCTGAGCGGTCAGCGTCTTCAAGACGATAACGAAGTAAAAACATTTGTAATGCAGTGGTTAACAAGTCAGGCGGCAGAATTTTATCAGGAGGGTATTCAAAAACTGGTGCCACGTTATGACAAGTGCCTCAATATTCACGGAAATTATGTATAAAAGTAGATTAAGGTACAGGCTTTCATGTAAAAATAAAATTATTGCCATATCGTTGCACGTCTTCTTTTAATTCCAAAACGGTACTTACTTAAAAAACACGCCTACATCGTACTTAAGTAGTAGGGTGACTTGAATGCGAAATATGGAAAAATGAAAAGCGGTGAATAAATTGTTGTTTTTGGTTTAGGCAAGAGAAATGAAAGGGGAGAAAGATTCAAACTTTTTGTAGAAGAAGAATTTACAATACTAAATACTTACTAAATATTAGGAGTAATTTAATAAATAACAAATTTCTCAATAGGAACAATTTATTAACATTGCCACGAAGGAAGGAAGGGTTTCAACAATACAAAAAAAATAAGTAGTTTGTTTTACCTAATTAAATAATGTATTTATTTTCTAAACAGTAATGATCGTTAAGACTTATATGTTTTTTACACGCTTGTGACAACTGAGTGACAGGGAAAAGAAAAGTATTTTTAAGTATGTAAAATTTAATTCCTAGCTGAACACTTTCGACTTACAAAGCCATCTTCAGTGCTATGGTCAATAATTTTAAAATAACACTATAAAAAGAGAGGGATCCCATGTATGAATGAAAAAAATTTTTTTAAATTACCTATGCAGTTTTTTAATAATATAGAAAACTTTGTTCGAAGTTTGAAGCTTTTAAACGTTTTCTTGTGAAAAATTGGTTTTAAAACTTTTAAAACGGTACAGCTTGTCAAATTTAAGGTGATACTTGACAAATTTGTCCATTTGCGTAGAAAATTAAGTGAGAACGCATTCGGAGGAAAAGAGATACATAATGCGCTCGGTCTCTTCGCCTCGTTGGTACACTCCATACTACAAGTTAACAGAGAGTGACCTTATTTATTAATGGAACTTCTATGATATGTCTATATTGTATGTTATTTTGACGTTTCAATTTTTCCTTCGGAAATTTTTCTCAAAATACAAAATATTTTGTTTTCGTTACTTGGTAAAAAAATTCTTCTAATAATTATATTTTATTTGACTCATTAATATTGACCATTCAATCATGTTGAAGCGGCAGTTTTTTCGAACACTGCGATAAATGTCTCGTTCTGTAATTTTATAAGAGGAATATTGGCAGAGATGAAAGCTTTACATTTGCGTTACAGTAAACTGTATAAGAATAAAAAAACAGTAGTTAATCTTATACCTGGAACATACCGACGAAACATTTATTACTTAATTTTTATACTAGAGTTGTCATAATATTTGATATTATAGTCATATATATAATATAAAATATAATGTAATATACTTTTATTCTTCGGATCTTCGGCATTTTAGCATTTTAGTAAGTCATAAACATTTTAATCTGTTGTTTATTTCTTAACAATGGAATAATACCAGCCCCGTTGGGATGGCTGTCAACATCCGGTCTTTAGGTACTAAACTGTATAACTTTATAAACTTTCCCGAATATTTTATTTTTGTAAGGAGATTTTGTAAAAATGTATTGTATAAAATAAATATCTCAAATAGTGACTGAGCTGTCAATATGTATAAGTCAGATAAAATAAAATTATTAGAAGAATTTTTTTACCAAGTAACAAAAACAAAATTTGTTTAATTTACTGGTATTTCGTATTTTGAGTTAACGATTTCCAAAGTGGAACTCGAAACTTCAAAATAAACTTATTTTAAACTAAAACTATGGCTTATTCCCAATAAAAATAGTAAATTACATTATTATGTCACAAGAAAATAGCCTAAGAATAATTTTTATTTTAAATAAAAATACATACACAAGCGTACAACCCAGCTCCTACAGAGATATGTGTGTTCCGATGGAGTAGTGGGACCCACATGTCTGAGATCAAACCGGTCACACTGCCTTCGAGTGGTAGTGGAGGAGACTGTACTCATTTTTTACTTTGGAGACCCTGTTTAATAGAACATCTTCCGTATGTGGTTAAGCCATCTAATTTTAGGGGTAGCTAGAAGAGATTTTCTCCCTTTCGATGACTAAAAACTGAATGACTACTTGGGACTTATGTCCCCTAAATTTGTTGTCCAGACAGTGGGCCATTGACCTGGGTCGATGTGTGGCCAAACTGTGTGTGTTTGGTCACTCAGTCGTCAAATTGGCAAAATGAATTTTGTTCTCCTCGGCGACTGGGTGCCCAAAAGGCCTGTCCATCCGCCCACGTCTGTCGGTACGTGACCTCAATGCTCAATTTACGCGTCCTTCAGAAAGGTGTTTCGGTGCCGATGGCGCTCAAACTCACTGATTAGTCTGATGTCTAATACTACTTTTAGATACAAATTACTTGACTACACAAGAAACTTGAGATCATTTAATTTATAACTCACCATAAAAGACAAGATTAAAATTAAAGTTCGTCTTCTGTCTCCGAACTACTATTTTCTAGAGAATCCACACTAGCAGTGTCACTATCTTTCTGCAAATGTATTATTAAATCCACAAGGAAACTAAGTTCCTGTAGCTGGCTGTATACCATGTATCACAAAAAATTTAAGTAAAAATCTTGTCTATACTTGACTATAGTCCTCGTAGACACTTCGTGTCAGGACCAGCAACTTCATGTAGAGTCATACGTCGCCATGTTACCATATCCACTGGTAACTCTAACATCATAAAATATAATACCAAATAATGTAAACCAAATTGTAATAGATAAATTTTAACGGGTTTTTACCCTGATATTTAGTGGCTCAAAACATGTACACCTAGTAAATATTAACCACATTTTGTATTAACCTTGGTCAAAATTTTAACTTCATGTTCTTTTTAATTAAAGTGGTTATATACATTTTTGGACACTGATGACAGAATATGGTTTCCGAAAACGTTTTTTCTTCATGACATAGCCCCTTTGGGTTTTTAATTTATATATACCTTTTATAAAGGATTTTTACTTAATTTTTTTATTCTGAAGCTATTTTCTTGTGGCATTTTAAATTAATTACTATTTAAATGGGAATAAGCCACAATTAAAAGTTAAAGTACGTTTATTGACGTTTCAATTTCCGAAGTGCAAATTGAAACGTCAATAAACGTACTTTAACCTTTAATTATGGCTTATTCTCATTTAAATAGTAATTAAATTTTTTATTATTAAATCGTCTACAATTAAGTCTAGAGATGGTTCCTTTTCCATATAATAACGCTCAGAAGAAATAGCAAGCTCGCAATATTTTTTCACTCATCTTGGGAAATTTTGCAGAAAAACTCATCACAATATATTTCTATAATTTAAAATCTACATTTTTATTTGCCACATATTGTTTTAGAGCAGCCCACACTAACTCAATTGGATTTAAGTCCGGGTGGTAGGGAGGTAGTCTTAAGACAGAGTGACCTGCATTGTTCATAATTTGATCTATTTCATAAGTTTTATTTCTGGGTTTGTGAATTTTTATTAGATTATATAATTCTGCTTTTATCATTTCGTCTGACAAGGAAATGTTCTTTTGTTTTAACCATTCCTTCATTTCGTCTTTTCTACACCCCATACTGGGACATTTTTGCACTTGGACATTATGGTATGATTCATTGTCTATAACCAATACACTACGAGCGGATATTAGGAATAAGTTTTCATGAATCCATTTTTTTTAATTATTATAGTTCATTTCGCTATGATAATCTCCAGACTTCGTACCAAATTTAAATGTCAAACATGCGTTTTTTATGAACTCCATTTGGCCGCCGGCGTGAACAATAATCAGCCTTTGCCCTTTGGACACTGGCTTGTGCAATCCTTCGGTGGTATTGTCTCCCCAGTATCTGTCATGGGTATGAGAGGAATGAATATAAGTTTCATCCATGTAAATTAAGGGCCGATTTTCTTCCCTTTATTGTTTAATATTTCTGAGAAACTTCCTCCGGAGCACTTGTATATCGGGTTTTTCCATTAGGATTTTCCTGTTATTCTTCGCTTTCTTCCATAGAAATCCCATATCTCTCATCACTTTTCTCAAAGTTTCATGCGACCCTGTATAAATATTGTCTTCATTAATTTTTTTTTGTTATATGTCGCAATGTAGAAACTCGTTTTTCCGTGACATAATAATTTATCAAGTCAAAATCGCCCAAGTTGGATTTTGGGGCAGATTTCATTCTTTTGTTAGGAGTCGAAAATGATGTAGAAGCACCTTCTTCTATATTTTTCATTTTACGAGAGATCCGTTTTATAGTGGCTATACTTACTCCCGTTGCTAAGGAAGCACGCTCTTGAACTTTTTTAAAATGTTTAACATGCGGATTTTGCATCGCTTCTCTCTGCATAAAAATAATTACATTTGCTATTACCTCCCTCGTTTGTCCAGACAAGACTTTGCCTTCTAATTTTGAATGAAAATCCATGTTTATAATAGAAAATACTTAACAATAAATATTTAAAAAGTCAAATCTATTGTAATACGATATTTCTTCAACACACAGTAACTTTAAACATAAGTAAAATAAAAAAAAACTTTGTCGCAGACTATACAAGTACCTTGCACTTCGGAGGGCCAAGAAATAATAAGGACGAATTGTGTTGTGGTCGAATGCGCATCATGGGTGGACACTAATTTCAAATCGGCCAAGTATCACGTTAAATTTGACAAGCAATACAAAAGAATATCACACAAAAACCCGTCTATTCCGAAATTTAAATCACTATCTTCATTATCAGAAAGGCTTTCTTTGGATGAACCAGTAGTAATAAAAAATTGTGAGTGGTCCAGAGTAGAGTCTAATAAATGTTTTTTTGCTATTTGAGTGTTTTCATATTTTTGTACGTGTTTAGATATGTTAGCCCACTCTTCTATTAACACTTCTGCAAATTTTATTCTTGTTATATTTTCAATATCATTTATGTTAAATGTTGTATTATGAGTACTCTAAGTTAGGTATAAAATATTTGGAAAGTAAATCTTGTTTACTAAGTAAGTAAAATTGTAAAGGAATTGTATCTACCATTTTTGTTAAAAATGTATATATATTAGTGTTTTTACTAGAAAACTTTCATTTCGTTCTAATTGGGTACAAACAAACAAACAATTGTTTTATAATTTTACTTACTATATTTTATTTACGATAATAAAATCTTTTATCGTAAATTATTTTTTAACTTAAATCTTTACCATTAATTATTGTAGGTGATCTTTTCTCGATGGTATAGAAGTCGTATATAATATTTTTGATGATATCCACTTCTCCTTTGCTCAATTTAATTTTTTTAACACGAGAACGTTTTCTTCTAGGACTTGTAAAAGATGAACTAGTCGCTCCATTTTTATTTACTTCTCTACCCTCTTTTCTTATTTTGGTTAAGGTGTTTTTACTTATACCTGTAGCTGCCAGAATCCTATCCCTATAATAACCAATGTTAAATGTTCATCATAATCATCAATTAGCCTATATTTGTCCACTGCTGAACGTAGGCCTCCCGTAAAATTTTCCACCTATTCCTATCTTGTGCTTCTTGCATCCAGTTTGTGGTGATGCGCTTGATATCATCCGTCCATCTAGTCGGTGGTCATCCTCTGCTTCGATATGCCTCTTGACTTGGTCGCCATTCCATGATAAATGTTACTAGATGAAAATATTGAGAAACAAAATGCACATTAATCATATTTACTAACATAATCCATATTAAAATTGGTGATTTTCTGTTTCAAGCAAATAGTATAAAGTATCTGATGAAATCTCGTAAATAGGCAATAACAAGAAAATAAAATGTCATTGACAATACTTACGTTAATTTCCTTAAAGGTATTAACAGGTTTTCGGTTGCTTTAAAATGTGCCGCATTTTATTTCATAAATGTAGTAATGTTATACATTATTACCTTTTCTTGGCTATTTAATCCCAGCCCTTTTGTTTCTATCTTTTTAGAAGCCTTATTGTTAAATAACTATTATTAATAACTAAACTTAACACACTATAAATACATTAAATGACTTAATAATTTAATAATTACTACTACCAATATACTAAGCACTAATCTAAAATAAAATAATAAAATATCCAACACGATTAAATCAACAAGTCAAACACTCTCTGCCATACATAACTACGACACTGGCAAACAGCAAACTGGCCGTTTCTATGGTAATACTAGTAAACAAGAATCGCTGCGCATCGAGTCATGAGTCATATTCCCAAACTAAAGTTAGTCTATGACATATTGCTCATTTCAGGAACAGAAAACCTTTCTTTTTCCGAGAAAATAGTAGTTTATCTTTACCAAAACCCATTGAACAGTAATCGTGAAGTGATTGTGGATAATTGGTATACATCCGTTCGTCTTTGCTAGTTTCGATTGACACAAAAGGTTTTCTTAGAGGTACTATAGGGGCGTTTCAAGAGAATTAACATTGGTTCTATCAGATAGGCAACATTCATGTTTTGTTCGCCAGGATATGCTCCTTCTAGTTCACTTCAAGAACAAGAAAGACGTTTATCTGCTTATCAGTAAACATACTGCAGGATTTTGCGAAAGAGAGCGATATGTTTTAGGAGGAAATGTTCTCTATTATACCAAACCAAAACATATAGAATGCATAGATATCCTGCGTCCTGGTTGCGATAGAATGCGTCCTGGAAACTATAGAATGCAAAAGGCTGAAATGGTATGGCCATGTAGAAAGGATGAATGATCAACGATGGCCAAAGAGAATGTTACAGTGGATCCCCACCAACCGCAGGAAAAAGGGAAGACCAAGAAGATCGTGGAGACAAGAAGTAAAAGGTACAATTGAAGATAGGGGTCTACAACGAGATGACTGGAACGATCGCAAGCGTTGGAAGCTAGGTTGCGAGAAACGGCGGCAGCTGTAATAAACTCGTTATATATATATATATATATATATATATATATATATATATATATATATATATATATATATATAGATATATATATATATATACATATATATATATATATATATACATATATATATATATATATATATATATATATATATATATATATATATATATATATATATATATACCAAAACATATTGAATTCTACAACCAAAATATGGAATCAGTTGATGCAGTGGACCAAGATGTTGAACCGTAAAGTCCTTTGCGGAAATCCTATACGTGGTTCAACAAAATATTGAACTTTAGCCCATCAAAAACAAGTTTCAAGGTATAAATATACAAAACTCTGCTGTCGGGGGATACTTCTGAGATATAGTAATGGATATCAAGAAACGAATGATAAAAAAAATCAACCTACTACATCTGGGAAACCGTTGCATGCAATGGATGATTTTCCAAAAGAAATTGGAAAAAAGAAAGTTTCTACGAAAAGTTTGTGTAATTTGTAAAAAACGTCAAGTGTAATAAAAATAATGTTCCTTTAATTTTTGCTTTGTTCTGGATATAAATAAATTGTTCACTGTCTTTTTATATGTTTTATTTTTTAATATCTCGCGTGACTTTATAAATTAAATACATAGATACATTTTATTGATATCCAGATGTGGATATTTTGGTAGTACAATTAATATCCAAGGGTGGCTATACTGGTACACCTAAATATCCATGTGGATATTATGGTAAACACGATAAATTGTCATAAAAATTCAAATTGCTTCAAATCTTTTTTTTGGCCCCCATAGCTGAATACCTCTTCTATTATACATCATACCTATCGTAAAATATATTTTTATTAAAAAACTTTTGCTGGTATACAGCTACCTAGCTCAAAGAATGGCCTGGAGCGGAAGGGGTTAAATAGCTGTTTCACAATCAGAATTCCACCATGGAACTGAGTTATATTTTTTTAGGAAACTTTGTTGTAAAACCTACGGACTCATGGGTTACGGACACTGAGTTATTGTCATTAAAAACTGTACGAAATAGACAACTTTAGATCTGATATCAATATCTGCATCGAAGGGCTGTATTAACAGAGAACTTTTATGTAAAATTAAAGAAGAATAAAGGGACCAATCTGCATTTTAGGACACCATTTATTAAATGGAATTGATGAGGAGATAAGGTTATTAACTTGGATCGATTGATGGGAAAATGATCGCTTCCATGCCAATGGGATCTCACATCTCACGAAAGAGATGGGTGCAAGAAAGGGCCATAGAGGAATAAATCCATTGGGGACCCGTCGCCAGTTAAAATAATAAATCTCGTGTTTCTTGAGTAAAATAATAAAAATAAAAGAGACATTTTAGATTTGATTTCGTTTCAGCGTACCACCATTCGCTGAAATGCATATTTCTTCCTCTGGGCTTCATCAGAGCGAATTCATACTAATATCTAACGAAATAAGACCTTCTACTGTAAAAATAAATATTTGAAAAATATTTACAGACTCTGCAGCGACATTGCTACTAATGAAAATATAAATCGGAAACCGAATTCAGGATTTAGCGTAAGTCTGTGTTTTCTAATCGTTGCAACGTTTTTTAAAATGCTAAGGACAAACCAAAACAAATTTCTCTAAATACATCAATCGCTCTCTGTATGCGTAATAGATAATATTGTGTGCAGTAAGCAGTAGTAGTAAAAAGTATAATAATACTAGTTTATAACGTTAAAAATTCATAATACAAGTATATTGAAACAAAAATATAACACGTTTCTGATTTTAGAACTTGACTGTGTATGCAGCGAAACTCTTGTTTAATAAACTATTAATATACATTTCGGGTAGCATTTTAAAATTGCACCTAGCACCATTCTGCGCTCTACGACTGTATTTCGCATTTCCGTTTAATGTTATAATGAAATTTTAGTTGGGAAAAGTGTACGCTGAACTAAAATTTATTACAGTGACAATGTCGGCGTTTATTATTAACAGTCATATAATGTTGTATGATATTAGATTTTAGAGTGTGCATTACCTTAATAAATACGTGTTATCTGACAATTACAACATGTATAATTAATTGTAATCGCAAAACTGGTCCGGTTACAGGACTACTCAGTAACAAACATGAAAGGAGGGGAGTGATAAACTCATAAACAAAGCAGAAATTATTTTCAAACAATGCAAATAAATAAAAACTATATTAAAATATTAGTAGTGTAAAAGGGCAAATTGATTGTTGATGTACTAGTGGAGTATAAATATTCCTAACATCGATCCCAAAAAGCTTTACTAGCTTGAGTTTATAGAATACTTTAATGGCTATAGACGTATATATACCTTTAAGAAAAATTGAAGTCTACTTCTGCAGAAAACTAGAGAGGTGAAAAGAATACTTTGAGAAACTAGGAAATAATAAAGCAGCTGAAATAATAAGAGTCCCAAGACAAAACGGTATAAAAGAAGAAATATTTAAGGAATGTGGACAGCTGTTACTCAAACGAATAACCAACCCAATAAAACAAATTTGTAAACATTACCACAAGAAATTACCACAAGGCTGAAATGCATCCATATGTATCATCCACAAAAAGGATGATAACATGCTAAAATTATAGAGGAATAAGTAGGATGTAGCATATAAGATATTGGGGTGATTAATAAGAAATCGAGTAACAAAATATGATACTGAAATAATAGTTGAATATCAAGGAGATTTGAGGCAGGTCTACAATTATTGATCAGTTTTTTTCGATAAAACAAATATTGCACATGGACTACGCACAAAATCTTGGTTTGCACGAATAACATTAAAGGAATGGAAAGAAAATTTGGGAATTATCAATTAAGAGAACAGGCAGGATTCTGAAAAAAATACGGAACTAATGACTATCTAAAAACCATAAAAAATATAATAGAAAAAGTATTTTAATGCAATAAACCTCAAGTGCTAGTATTTATCAATTTTAATAAAGCCTTTATCATCAACCGTCAAGTTGCATACAAATAGTAATCGCATAAAAGTAGAGCGAGGGTTAGACAAGGAGACCACACACACACATAACACACACACATAACACACACACACACACACACATACATACACACACACACACACACACACACACACACACACACACACACAGTGATCAACCCTGCACCTAGGAACATGTGTATACCATTGTACTATGACATCCACATAATCGAAGATCAAACCGGTCACACTTCGTAATTGAAGTGGTACCTATCTGACCTCCAGGCTTTTCCTCAACCCCTTATTAACCTGTGACTTACGTGAGGAGGCTTATGATCTGAACGTTCCTTTTAGTGCCCTGGGTAATAGAACACCCTCTGTTTTTTTTTACTGTGATTAAGCCATCTATCTGTAGGGGTAGTACACGTATCGGGTTTTCTCCCTATTTACTTTACTGACTCTATAGAAGTTGCTCTAGCATAACTACGGGACTCAGGTCCCTAAAAAAGATGTGCGTTTCGAACAGGGAGCCATCATCCAACGTTGATGTCTCTCTGTCCAGAACCATCAGCCCGTAACGATTATTTTGCCTACCACATAGGGTATTACTATAGGGAGTTGAAAAATGGGACACAAATTACTGGTTTATTTGGAGAACTGGGTCGTGAATAAGTGAATGACAAGGGGACTGAAATGGGGTAACTACCAAAAATGAAACAAAATGGGTACTTACATGAGTTTCCTGGACAAACAAAACACAAGAAGGTTCTCAAATCTATTTAAATCGGACGCCGCCTTAAGAATCTTCCTGCTGAATGAAAGAAAAAGTTCTTCCCTCCTAAAAACACAAAAAAGGGTTAGAAAGTTAGTTAAAAGAAATAAACAAAATGGTTTAGGGAAAAATTAAATATTTATTACGGTCTCACCACAGTTACAAAAGCAAATAGTACAACAATACTATATTAATAGTTACATAAATAAATACAAAATAACAGAGAAAGATGTTTTATCAGTTTACAAACTCTTGAAGTTGGAGATACTACAAAACTTACATTACAATTACAATTACAATTATTGCAATTTCTTAAATGGTTATGAAAACAATTATTATTAGAAAATGTTTATTTTTCCTTTAAAAATCAAACACAAAAGTGATCTGGATTTCACTAAAATTTCTGGGGTTAGAAAGTGTACTTACTAAAATTTCTGGGAGTGGAAACTGGACTTAGACTCTCTGTCACACGAACAAATTCATCTCTAAACTGCTAAAAAGCCTGGGATGATAATTAGGGACAAAGAAAACGACGATGGAAGCTGCTGGGCGAAATGGAAACATGTGGTTATCCTTTAAAGTTGTTGTAGACCAGACAAATCTCTTAGATACTTAGAAACAGTAATTACTCTATTAAAACTGACACATTACATTGAGTATAAATCACTATTTTTAACAATTTTGTCGGCTTCTGGACGCCGACACCCACAGCGTGTTCTCTTTTGAAAGATTCTCTTTAACCTCACTTAAACTGTAACTGCACATTTAACTTAACACTGCTACACATTTTCCATGCAAAGGGACAAAAAACATAAAACATTTCAAATTTGACGTGAAATTTGGACCAACACTGAGGCCATTTGCCCCTGACAGCGGCCTCAGCGAGAGTGCTGCAATTATCTTTAAAGTTCATTCGCTTAACTGGGTATATGTGAAGACATAGCTAATTTATTTATGAACTTTTTTAAAACTGTGTATTCACCAAATAACAACAACCTTTACATGCATATCCATCCATTAAATAGCAACTTTAGTACAAATATTTGTCCTTCTAAGATTACCATCACTAATATTTTAAATGGCATAAACGAGCTGCCCAATAAGCTTACTGCTGGTCCAGATGGTGTATCTAATTTTTTATTAAAAAAGTGTGTCTATACCCTTGTAATACCATTTGTTATAGTGTTTAATAGATCTCTGAAAACCTCTATGTTTCCTTCTTCATGGAAAGAAAGTTATGTTGTTCCTATATTTAAAAATGTTCAGAAAGACAATATTGAAAATTATCGTAGCATTTGTATACAATCTGCAATCCCTAAGCTCTTCGACAATCTTATAGCAAAGCAACTTTCTTGGTTATGTAAAGGCTTAATATCTCAATCACAACATGGTTTTCATAGCAAAAAATCCACTGCAACAAATTTGGTTTGTTATCAATCTGATATATTATCTCATATGGAAGGCTGTAAACACGTAGATGCAATATACACAGATTTTTCCAAAGCATTTGATCGTGTAGATCACCAAATACTTTTGGTCAAATTAATTAATGTAGGCTTTCATGGCAGGTTCGTTGAATGGATTAAAAACTCTACATCTAAGATCAAATTGTCAAGATAGGTTGTCATCTATCTGGCAGTATCACAGTAACATCTGGAGTTCCTCAAGAACGCCACACTTCTCCATCCATCCATCCAATGGCGCTACAGCCCAAATCGGGCCTTGGCCTCCTTCAACAGGCTTCTCCAACCATCTCTATTTACCGCTGTTCTTTTCCATGAACGCGTTCCCAGGCAGTTCCTGGCATCCTCATCGACTTCATCTTCCCATATCTTTTTAGGTCTTCCAACAGGTCTTTTTCCCTGCATTCTTGCATTTAATAATTTTCTGGGGATTCTATTCTCATGCATGCGGACCACGTGCCCTGCCCATCGTAATCTCTGCAGTTTAGTATGTTGTGCTAGAGTTGGTTCGCTATATTGCTCGTATATTTCTCTATTGTACCTAATTCGCCAGTTGTTGTTTTCACTTACCCAGGATCCAACGTAATATTTTTATTTCAAACACATCTAATGCATTGGCAGATTTCTGTGTCACCACCCATGTTTCGCAACCATAACTTACTATGGGCCTGATTATTGTTTTATAGACCCGGAGTTTTGTTTTCCGGTGTACGTCTCGCGATTTGAATATGTGGCCCATCGCGAAATAGGCTTTATTTGCCAGCACAAGCCTTCTATTTATTTCCGGTTCTTCTTCATTGCTTGCGACCAGATCCATTCCTAGGTATGTGAATCTATTAACATGTTCTATATCGTCAATAAAGTGTTGTTGCACCGGTCTTTTTGATCTGGTTTGTATGAGTAGTTTTGTTTTATTTGTATTTATTGCTAGCCCTACTGCTTCCGCACTCTGTTTCAGCTCAACGTAGGTTTCTTCCGCTGCATTCATTGTTCTGCTCATTATGTTTATGTCATCTGCGTATGCTGCTAATTGGGTAGACTTGTTTGTAAGTATGTTATTTCCGCTCACCGTCAACCGTCTAATTACATATTCCAGAACAAGATTAAAGAGCGTTGGAGCTAGTCCGTCGCCTTGTTTCAGTCCTTGCGTTATCGTAAACGCATCAGTGATCTGTCCCTGAATACATACCTGTGCTTCTGTTTCTGTCATTGTCATTTGCACTAGTCGTATTAATTTTGATGGTATGCCAAATTCTTTCAGTATATTAGGTAGAATTGTTCTATCTATTGAATCATAGGCTTGTTTAAAATCTACAAAGAGATTGTAAACGTCCATGTCATATTCCCATGCTTTGGCTAGTATTTGTTTAACTGTAAATTCCACACTTCCCCACTTTTTCTTAATATCTTCGTTAATGACATAACTTTTTGTTTCCTAAATAGCAGATGTCTAATGTTGGCAGATGACTTGAAATTTTGGAAAGTTATAGACAGTTTAAAAAATCAAGCCTTGCTACAAGATGAATTAGACAGACTACAAAATTGGTGCAATCGGAACAAACTCCACTTAAATGTAAAAAAAAATATGTTTTATAAGTTTTTCTCGTAAAGTCAATAGAATTGGAACAAGCTATACTATTAATAATCAGCCACTGAATTATGTCTTCTATTCAAGATTCGGGTGTTATTTTCGATGAGAAGCTTACTTTCTGTGACCACATAAACTCTATTTCAATAAAGGCATCTAAACTTCTTGGTTTCGTTACTAGGAATTTCAAGTATTTCTTCATTAATTCAACAAGATTAGTGTACTGTTGCTTAGTTAGAACTATTTTGGAATACTGTTCAGTTATTTGGTCACCCTATTTTCAGAACAATATTGATACCATAGAAAGAGTCCAGCATACATTTTTGAGATACTGTGCTTACCACGTACACACTACTATTTAAAATCATGATTATTTCAGTATCGAACAACAATTATCTTTACCCTCACTCAAGAACCGTCGTGACATGTCAGGAGCTATATTTATATATAAGATCATACATGGATTTATTGATTGTTTAAACCTGTTAAGCCAGATTAACTTCAATGTTCCCCATCAAGCTCTACGGTACCACAATGTTTTCAATATTCCTTTCCACAGAACAACCTATGGTATTCACAACCCATTGGATAGATACATGGGGCTATTAAATGATCGGGATTTTGATATTTTCAATATAACTTTAACTCAGTTAAAAAGATCTCTTGCTTTGTGATATGTATATTGGGATTGTCGAATTTTGTTCTTGTTATACTTTGTTTGTTTTTTTTAGTATGTAAGATTTTTAGTCATTTTTTTTTAATTTTTAATATTGATTTTATATTATAAGTAATTTTAAGTTTTAAGTCTTAACTGTGATATTGTATACTTATCGTAATTTAAACTGTTAATGGGGTTATCCCGTATATTAAATAAATAAATAAATTATTTCATTAAAGGTAAAAAGGGGACTGTTTCAAAGTTGATTACATTTCTTACAGTTTACTTTTGAAATATTATTTAAATTATTATTTCCCAACACCAACGAAAATTTGTTTCCTTTAAAATGAGTCTTTATTCATACACAATTTGGAATTTACTAGTAAAATTTCCGACTACTGCCCATTAAAATGTTTCATGAAAAATTGGCTCCATACCGTCGTCTGTTTACATTTTATGTCGCAATGAAAAATACCCGTCATTATTACTCCTATTAGTCTTAATTCTAACTTTAAAGCGAAACTTATCTCTGCGGAAGAGAAAAATGTTACTGAAAATGAAGTAGCTTTTCTTTGTATATACAAGCAAAAATAGAGACTTTCTTTTTAAATTATGCTAAAGTGGCTGCTATTATTATAACACTACTTTTTCAACTAGTTAAATGGGCTGTACTTTGTAATAAAATGATTTCTACAATTTATGTAAATGGTTTATGCTCTACTACTGTGAATACGAAGAATTACTGTATTAGTTTTTATTGTAAAATCTTGGTACAGTTTCATGTTTAAATCTTGGATTATAGGCAAAATGCCCTTTTTTGCCTATTCTAAGAGTTTTTTGCACATTTTTTTTAATTGTACACATGACAATATATTTCTCGGGTCTGCGGAATAAAGCACATAAGTCAAAATAGGTTACTTTTCAGGATACACAAAAAAGTAATTTGTGATTTATTGACAATTAGGTAACAAATAATTTTTGTGTGTTATAAGTTACTTTCTTGGCTTCAAACTATTCCTACAATAAAACATAATACAAAACAGTTGGAAAGTATTTTATTTGACTTATGTTCATTGGTTCAATACAACAGAATGACTTATGTGTTTAAGTTTTCTACAGAATTATACATATTATTAACATAGTTTGTTTAAAATTCGGGTTCTTGATCATCTTCCACAATATCTGGATCTGTGTTACGCAAATTTTCTGTTGAAGGTAAATCTTTATAAAATTGGTGAAAAATATCTGGTATTAAAGGCAGCAGTGACAACAAGTCGTTTCTTTTCTCCTTAGAAATTGGCATTTACTGATTAGAAATAACGGATATTGTATCAGGGATCGCAGCAGATCCTCTACGTTTTAGATTTAAGGATTTAAATGGCACATCTCTGTGTAAGCAATCTTTGAATAAAATAACACCAAAATCTTTTTCGTACCTTAACCACTTTGTCTGTAGCCATTTAAATTGTTCATTATTTACATCTTTATGTCTTTGAATCAACGGACCTTTAAGAAGAGAAGAAAAATCTAAAAAGTCTGTTATCTTCATATGAACTACATCAAATTTGGTACTGCTAGATTTTATTAGCTGCATCCAGTCATGGGGATGGTAAATCTGTATTTCGGTTTTTTTCTTTTTCTTTTCAATTATGCTATGGTCGGTGACCACTTCTAGATGACTATGCCCCGGTATCATAAACTTATGGTCTATTGTATCGATATTGAGTGTTTGTAGAACCCATGTGAACATTGCACTTACGTGGGAGTTTCTATTTTGACCAGCACATGTGTCAGAGTAGAAGGTGACGTGTTTTACGGTTGGCGATAAGGAGGTCTGCGAATGTTTGTATAAACAGGAGGCAATTTGGTTAGCCCCTCGAGCAGCAATAGTTTCGTACCACATATAGCACAAGGCTTTTCCAGTTCTGTTGTCATGTATTGTTAGGTTGTAAGTCCACAATTGTCTTTTATAAAAAGCAACTGAGGAACTTAATGATGGTGTCGGCAGACACTGTTGTAAATCAAATGTGAAAGTCTGCACCGTGATGTCATCTTTACTTAGTTGTGTATCAAATCTTTTCTCCTGATATGCCTGGTCTGCTGATATTTTATGCCTGTCGTGTTCACCAAAAAGTTCGGCTTTAGATTGTTTATCTGTACAAAGTTGTATTTGCATGTGAAATTTATCACAAGTGAAACAAGTGTCAATTCTAGGCTTTTTAAATGATAGTTTCATTTTGTGGAATTCTTGTCCATAGATCTTGATAGAAACTGGATTTTGGTGGCATTGTTTGTACAGTTCATGCATTCTTCGTAATGTTAAGTGGGATGGTAAATATTTCTTCGAAGTAGTGTTTCTTGTATAATGGCTTTCCTAGGATGGAAATGATTTTATATGAGTTTTTATCTCCTCTCGTTTTTCATCTGAAATTTTATGTTTGGGTGAGAAATTAATGCCACGCGTATCATCAGTCTGTGTACAAGCAACAGATGCTCTTTTTTTAACGCCACTGTCTGTATGAAGTTGTCACTTTCATCCAAAATCTTTAATAAACAACCTCGACAAACTGGTTGACGACTACCATTGACAAGCAAAAAATATTTGTAAGTTTTCAGTCTAAACTTTTCCTTTTCTGGATCAAGTGTGCGCTATCTTGCTGTAGTTTTATCTTGAATTTCCATTAATGATCCCATAAATGCTGCACGTTTGGAATATGATCCCAATTTCAAGTACTCTGTAAATATAGCTTGCCGTATCTCAGCTGATAATCGTTCTTTGCATTTCATTCGACATATTGTTAACTCTTTAACTCGTCTCTCGGGTATTACCTTATTATAAATTTTATACTAATATTACTTAACTTTTCTATAATATAATTTTGGGTCAATAATAAAATAAGAGTATATTTCAACTGCAGTGGCGGAAATTTCTAGGAACAGTAAAGCCTCACTAAACAAAGCAGTGGCGTTCCAAAAAATTCTTATGATTCAAATCAAATTGTTAAAGATAGGTACACACAATTTATTAAACAACGATATTAGATTATATTTTTGGCAATATTTTACTACATTTTAATACATATTATTATAATATATCACATACATATATTGCCTGTATGTGAAACTATAGATATGTATTACAGATTACAATAATAATAAATATTAATTTCAAAGATTGTTTTAACTTTAAAACCATTAATATTTATATCATTACTCACTTAAACGCCACAAAGTTAAATAGAAGACTATACGAAATTATTGTAATAAAGTAAAAAAATAATACATACGTACAGGACAAATTGGAAAATTTATATTTACAGAGGTTACATAGGTACATCGTAATGTTAAATTATATTATTCACTTTCATAATTAGATGCACTGTCGTCGTCACTAGAATCACTTAAATCAATCCTTAATTCTGCAGTAATTACATCTATGCGACGTTCACTTTCCATATACTTATCTTCAACCTTGACAACATGTTCACACACTTTCTTCCAGTTATCTACAGTTACTCTAGCAAATTCCTGTTCCACCAACACTTTTACGTCTTCTAACTTAAAATAAACGTTTTGTTTGGCAATTTCTTTTTTTATTTGCGCCCAAACCATTTCTATAGGGTTCAGGTCTGGATGGTATGGCGAAAGTTTTAAAGAAACATGTCCACATTCTTGCAGCACTTTGTAAAATTTATATTGAATATGATCTTGTGTGTGTCGTTTGATGATTTCATACAATTGCGGTTTTAACATTGACGTTAAAAATGGTAAATTTTTTTTCAACCAAGATATCATATCCATTTTTTAGAATTACTGGAGGGTTATTTATTAATTTGTACATGATGATATGACGCATTATCAGTAACAACAACAGATCCAACAGGCAAATTGGGGATTAACTGTTCTTTCATCTATTTTTCATAATTTTCTAAATTCATATCATCATGGTAATCTCCTGTCTTAGCTCCTGACTAAAAAATCAAAAGGGCATTATGTATGCAACCCATCGTCCCACCACTATGTACGATAACGAACTTACTTCCTTTTGAAATGTTTTTGAACAATCCTTTGCCACTGTCATCTGTCTAGCTATTTGGCGTAGAGTGTCGTTAAGAAGTCATTAATAATGACTTTATAATTACTAAGATTACTGATACTAAATTAGAAATTAACTTTCACCAAACTTTATAAAGTATCAATTATTAAAGATGGTGTTATAACAAACATGTTACAAATATGCACAAATAGCAATGGAAGACATCGAAGTTCCATGAAGATTAATAAACGCGGTAAAAGCACTCTACAAGAATAACGAAGTAGCTATCAAAACGGGCAATAGAATATGCAGTCTATTTAAGACGACAAAGGGACTACTACAGGGTTGCTCCACATCCCCCACCCTGTTCAAAATATTGCTGGAAAAAACCCTGAAACCATGGAAAAGAAAGTGCGAAGGAATGGGTATACCAGTAAGGAACGAATATCTATATACGCTAAGTTTTGCCGACGACCAAATAGTTATCCCACAAGACGAGGATAACCTCAGTTTTATGATGAGAAAACTGGAGCAGGAATATACAAAAAAATGGGATGGAAATAAACCTAAAGAAAACTGAATACCTAACAACGGAGAACACAGAAATAAAACAGCTGGAAATAGACGAAGGTAAACAAATCAAAGGAACAGACAAGTATAAGTATTTAGGTTTCATAATATCAAACAAAGGAACAACGGAGGAAGATATAAAAAATAGACTAGGACAAACAAGAGACTGCATACGAAAATTGAACCCGGTACTATGGGATAAGAACATCAGCATGAAAACAAGAGCATAAGAGCAACAGAGATGGAATTCCTCTCAGGAGAAGCTGCAGAGTAACAAGAAGAGATAGAATAAATAACATGGAGATTAAGAGGAGAATGGGAATGAACTCCGACATAATAGACTACATCGAACAGAAGAGGTTAACCTGGTACGGACATGTCAGAAGAGCAGACCAAAATCGGTGGATAAATAGAATAACAGAGTGGAGCCTGATAGGAAGAAGAAAGAGAGGCAGACCCCGAAGATCTTTCAGAGATGAAGTGGACGAAGCAATGAGTAAAAGAAACCTACAGGAAGGGGACTGGCTAAACAGGAAAAATTGGAGAAAACGGTTGAGTGAAGGAATACAGTGAAAACTGTGGAAATCCTTGTATATATATATATTATAACAAACAAAAAGTTTGGTATCTAAAAAACAATCTGTGTACAATCAAACTCCATTTATTATTTAAGTGAATAATAATTTTTTAATTAGTGCGATTTCAAATAATTTAATTTGTTTATTATTGCAACGCCACTGCATGGGTCTGATCATAGATATTCTATTGCTGCGCGATTAACTATTTCGTGAAAGGGCTCGCCACTTTATTTGAAATAAGCTGTATCAATGGTTTGTTCAAAATACATTTTTTGGAAAATGTACCTGATCGCGGCTTAACTATTGGAAAATCCGTAACATTTTTTCTTTGTTTAATAAATGATTATCAGTTGTACAGTTGGTTATTGTATCTGAGTTTAGCTTTTAATTTTGTAAAACGTGCGGCAAATCGGTAAGTTTTATTTTTTCTCCCTCTCTTTTCTATTGACCAGCATTGTAACACCTCATCCCATAAACGTAATGCGGTATATATTTAAAGCTGCTGTTAATTGAAATATTTTTTATCCTTAACCTTAACCCAAACTAACTTAATTCATTGCACTATTATTGTAGCTATATATTTATTATACAAATAGACTAAATACTGCAGGTTTATCGATAAATAACCAATGATAAGTATACTATACCAGTGTATTTGTATGATATGTCTATAATCAGATATTATGTTCACACGGTTTGTATGCATTCCTCTGTTATCTCTTGGATATTAAATCTAAATCTTAAGTCCGTGGATAAAATAAAAATTCTGTTTTACAGAAATGTGTAGTTTCACAATTAACATTAATAAAGTAGACTGCATTGCTCTTTCTATGCGATTCTTGATGGTTTTGCTTCTTTTAATAGAATCTTTTCTTCTTAACAATATCTATGCATCCAAATAAGTGGCATTTTGTAACTCCCATGAACCAAGGTTAGAAAACTCGTTAAAAATATTGCTCACGTGGCTCTAAAGCTTTTCCCTACACTTCTTAGTGCAACTAAAAGGCGGTCCCAATTCTCGACCAGGCACTTTTTTTTGTTTTGTGGCTTACATATGGTTGCCCTAAATTTCGTCGAATTTTTCTTTTTGATCTTGAATAACAGTGCTTATTTCTTTGTCTTCATCGACTTGTTGGAGTTTTGTCGGGTGTGTTTGGTTTTGTCCTTTTTCTTTACAGACCTTGTTTATTATCCTACAACAAAATGCAATAATATTACAAGTCATGTCACAAGCCACTACAATCATACTTTAATCTTGAATGATAATATTGTGACAAGCCACATTTGACAAAAAATTACATATCGTTGTATTTTCATCATTTGAGTCACTTCTAGGTTATATATAGTAAGGATCACGGTCACTGTCATCAAACGTCGACTCAACTTTTTTAAATTATTTTTCTTACTTAAATCGTCAAAACTCACAGAAATATCTGAATCGTTTCCGTCCATGTTTGCCATTTTGCTGAGGCTTGTCATTATGTCAAGTAGACACTAAGACAAATTAGACCTATGCAATAGTGTTGCAACGTTATAAACGTCATATCTTTATTAATTTATATTTTAATAATTATTATATTTTAATTTCTGTATTAATTTATCAATTCCTTTACCTTCAGTTTCTTTTTTACTATTTTTTCTTCAAAAAGTAGTTGGCGCCCTCTATCTCTCTATCTTTTCTCTTTCTCATTCTGTCCCGTATAATACATATTCACCCTCTCTCTTTCTGTCGGGTAGACTATAATATTCTGTTCTATGTTGACAGAAGAGCTAATTCCATTATAGGCATACGTCCTATGACATCTGTGCTAAACTTCATTTTAATCTCTCCGTACCTTTTGTAAATCACCTTTCGTTGTGGAATATCCTTTTTTATCTGTAATTAAAATTTAAAAAAGAAGGCAGAAATTATGATAAGGTTCATTTTATGGTCTGCAGAATTCTCTTCAGTTTATTGGCTTTATTGGAAAATTTTTTGGAGAGTTTATTGGATAATTTATTGAAATTCTATGGAATATCTTATGGAATAATATGGAATTTATGAGACTAATCAACTGCAGCTGTATGTAATGCCTACCCACATGCTCTGGAGGACCTAACCACATGCTCTGAAGGACCTAACCACGTGGTCTGGAGGCCATATAGCACATATATTTAGAAGCGAGCAGCCCATCGATGCCAAGTATTAATTACAAATTTATTTAATATAAAGCATTAGGCAGGGTTGTTTTTGCTATTAAAATATTATTATTTTTTTATTTGTATTTTTATATATTTATTTTATTTATATTTATTTGTTACCAGATAAATGTTCATTGTTTAATTATTCATAGTTTAGGACAACACGGATTCACACTTAAGAGACTGAGCTAGGCGAAGCATAGACGATAAGCTCCCATGGTTGATTGAGGTATTATTTTATAATAATATTTCAATTCTCTTGGGTAGTCTTATTTAGTCTTATCGTTACAGTGTTACCATAGGTTTATCGCGCCATCTATTAACAAAGGGCTGAAAAATTTTTTTTTACTCTTAGCATAGCATCTACTCTTTTTGAACCCATGTGTGGCTTGTCATTTAAATATAAGTACACATATACAAGCCATAAGTTTTTATTGAAATATTTTAAAAAACATTTGGTCATTTATTGTTACTATAATTTTATGGAATACAATATTTTACTTTTTTACTACTTTCTTTACAATTAATGAATACATTACAATTACCTTATTAGTATTTAAATTTATTTATATTATTTACCAATTATTAAAATAAATGTTAATTAATATACTAATATTAAATATGTCTCCATTGACGCTATTCATATTTTCTAAAAAAATGGATATTTTTGAGTGAATTTGTGTATATTTATGCCCATAAATTTTACTTTTTTTGTATATTTGCTTAAGTCTAACTATCAATGTTGTTATTTACTCCGAATATTACTTTTTTGCAGTGGATTTACACTTGTTTTTTTGTCCTTTACTTTATAATCATACTTAGCACTTCCGATGCCCAGTTGCCATCTCGTCTTGTTTATTAGAGTTTTAAAAATAATGTTGTCAGTGTTCTTTAATATAGTGAAACTCTTTGTCTTATTAAAACTTATTCTGCAAACGAGTCGCAAGTGGAAGATGAAAGCAAATGGGAGTTGACTTCGAATCTGCTATTGGTTTGAGGCTTTATTTCTTTGATCTTTGTTCCAAATCACCGACAAGAGAATATGATCCGAAGGACATCACTTTTTGATTTCTCCTGATTGTTACAGGACCATTTGGTGGAGTTTTCTAAATGTAAGGTCTCATTTGCGGCATTTTAAGAAAGGGGCTCGTAATAATACATGTTTACTTATATTTACTTATTCACAGAATTCTACAAGTCGGTCCCTTCTATCGTCGCGTTCACCAAGACCAAACTGTTCTACAATATTTTCTTCTTTCTTTTCACCAACCTTGACATTTAGATCTGTCAGTAATATTTTAATATCTGTATCCTTCACCTTATCGGTCACAGATTTTATATAAAAATATATACTTATAAAAGTATTTATGACGAAAATATCTCCTATAGTCCATTTCCATCATATTGATAGCACATTATGTATGCAAATCCCTAAACTGTTGATACGGGTGACTCAATAAAAAATAGATATTTGTCAACAAGTTTACAGAAGTATATAGGAAGACAATTTTAAATTGAGTATGACCACCAGGTATAAAGGTCGAAGCAGAATAGAATACAATAGTTTTGAGGGTTACTAATCCCTAAATAAAGTTGCCAGTGTCGGAGTGATGGAGATTAACAGGTACTAATGAATTTGCAAGAAATGTAAGATGTTTATTTTGTTGGTTATAAATAAAATAATTTGTGGCCGTAAAAATTAATATTATTTTAATCAAATTCCATTTCAGATTCACTGCTTTCTTCAGAATCTAAGGAATCTTCAACACTAATGTTAATTATTACCGGTTCCAGCATTGCATCAGTCATATTATCCAAATTCCACATTTTATTTTCTTCCTTGTGATCATGACTAACAGCATTTTTCCAATTTTCTGAAGATACTTTTGATAGGGAATGTTCTAATAATTGTTGTAAGTCTTCTAATTTAAAAGTTTTGTTGTTGCGTCCGACTTCACCCTTTACTTGAGACCATATATTTTCTATCGGATTTAGATCACAGTGGTATGGGGGTAAACGTAAAATAATTACATCACAGTTTAATGCCATTTCATCAATTATATATTTTTTATAAGCTGCTTTATGTTGCCTTACAATAGGTAATAATTCCTTTTTTGTCAAATTCCCCTTGTACTCAATTGCGTGTTTATCCAACTATTCGATTATCTCTCCTTTTTTCCATGCCGTTGTTGGTAATTTTTCTGCTAGTCTTGCTAGCAGAAGCTAGCATAGCAGCTAGCTTCTGCTATGGTAACTAGCATTATCCAGGACTATGACAGAATTTTTTGGAATTAAATCTAACATTTGCTCAAAATATTCTTCAAAAACGTCAGCAGTCATTTCCTCGTGGTAATCTTTGGTTGATTTTGAGGCAAAACTTAATAATACACCATTGACAAAACCGTATTCGTTTCCAATATGGGTTATTATGAGTCTGCGTACTTTTCCAACGGGAATATTGTTTATTCCAGTAGATACACCTTCAATGAATGCCTGACGGGAACTTTTCACATTTGTATCAACCCATAGATATAGTACAGTATGACCTTCATTTAGCCAAGTCTCGTCCAAATAAAAAATTGTTTTCCCTTCTTCTCGGTACTTTTTAATAGTTCTTAGATAATCTCGTTTCCAACATACAATGTAATATTTTTCCATTAAAACGGATTTTCTTCTATTCTTTTGCCCACGAGATCCCATCTCTCTTAATAGTCCCCATAATTTCTTGTTGCTTATGATTGGTAACTCTTCGTTTTCTCTAATTAATGTTTGGATTTTGTCCAATTTTGGAAATTCTTTGTTAAAAAAAATGAGTGGACGCTGCGTCTTATCATGTTTTTATGTATTTCTTCAATTTCCAAGGGTTTACTCCCCCCACTCTTCTTGGGAGATGAAACAGTTCCTCCTTTTGTTTCTTTTAGGAATCTATGAATTGTTGCTTCTCCAACCCCTGTCATAGTTGAACACATGTTAACGATTTCACGAACATTACTTAAAGGGCGTTGATGTACAAGTGCATCGTGTACATTTAATATTATATTTTTCTCTCTTAGACTGAAGGCACCTTTAAAACTACACTTAACCGGGATAAAACCTGTTGTCGACGTCATTTTTAAATGAAAATAACAAAATATCGACACCAAAAACGTAGGTAGGTAAGACATGAACAATGTACATCTACAAACTAAATGGAAGATGCAAACAATTTCTAATTTATATTATTGGCATAAGCTGTAATGTGGCATAAAAACTACTTAAACTATCATTAGTCAAGCCTTATCAGTAATTCCAGGTAATCGTTCAAAGAAGGTATTCTTTTTGTGTCAAGCGATAACTTGTATAGAAAACAATAATCACCTTTAAATTACTGTTTACATTAATGCACAAAAAAGGTATAGTGAGATTAGTGGAATTTTTTTTATTTATTTCAAAACAAGTATTGGGTGACGCCTATGGTTTTTTGACCTGTTGAGGATTTGCATACATAATGTGCTATCAATATGATGGAAAAGGACTATAGTAGCCTAACAAGAGTATTTACAATGGGATTTAAAGAGGAACGTCTTTTTCATTAGTAAAATATTCAACCGTTTCGATCTCCCTCTTTATTATTTTAAAAGAAAAGAAATGTCCTTGCTTATAAAATAAATTAAAACGAGATTTTTGTTTTATATATTTTCGAATTTCTATGATATCAAACAAAAAAATAAATTACACCTCAAGGCTAGCATAAGCATAGGTCCCCTTAACAGATTTATATAAGGTTGACTGTACAAACATAAAAGAATGAGGGAACAAGGTAGAACTCAATCCTCTCAATTTATTAAGCCCTAAAAAGTTTCCGCCCTTGTTGTTTTTGAATATTTTAATTACATAAAAGATTTTTTTTTTAAATTAAAAAGCGAATCCACTTTTCAAAGATTAATCTTAACCGACGAAAGAACAGAAGCAAAAAATTAAGTTGAAGGTTTATAGCCGAACAGAAGCTATTTTGCGGGCGCATTAAAATGCCCTTGATCCTTGCTTCGTAAAGCACTTCAGTATGTTCTAATTACTAAACTTAATTAAAATATCTTTTAAGTGGCTGGTTTTGTAATAAAAAGTTTATTCCTAGGCGCAAGTTTTATACATATTAAACGGGATTTACGCAGAAAATGCAGTTGCGTAATAGCTGAAAAATAGAAAATGTTCTACGATTACTTATGTTTCTAGATCTGAGCAGATCCAGAGTATAGTGCCTTAAGAACCGGCAAAATAACGCAAAAGATAGAAAACATTACGTTGTGAAATAAAAAGAGATGAAAGTAGTAGAGGTGGGAAATTATCGATAGAAACCTCTAATTTACATTACATTACATTACGACTATCGATAGTTTCCCACCTTTAGACGTTAGCTTATGAGCTAGTTGACTTCAGTCATAATATTACAAGTATGACGTCGAACATTAACGTTTTTTAAATTTCGCATAAAGTAAAAACTGATTGAAGGCAATAAAACAAATGTAAGTAAACAGTTTAATTAGTAGTAATTTGATAATTAATTCTGTGTTGACGAATACAGAATAACAAGCTGTCATAATTCTGTATTGAGAAGAGTGTATGCAACGTCTCAAATCACAGTTTATTATTGATCAATACTTTAATTTTGGATAAAAATTAAACTGTTCTTAACTGTACTTAAACTGTTTATACTTACATTACGTGATACGTATTACTATGACTGAAGTCAACCAGCTCATAAGCTAACGTCTGAAGGTGGGAAACTTTCGATAGATCTAATGTAGTGGAAAGTAAATTATAGGTTTATGTCGATAATTTCTCACCTCTACTACTTTCATCTCTTTTTATTTCACAACGTATTATGTTTTCTATCTTTTGCGTTATTTTGCCGGTTCTTAAGGCACTCATCCCTGTATACCACAAATAGTAGTGTAAGTGGAATAAGACGGGTTGGGAGAGTAATTTGTATATGTTCGTTCGTAATGGCGACGGCGCTACTAGTCACGTTAGGTGGGGGTGCCATAGCAATAGACGTATGACGTTGATGTAAGTGCTGTTGCGTTGGTTTTACTAGTTTTGCATATTTACCCAAATAATAATTATACTATAAAATGTTTTCCAACGTTTATACAAAAAAAAATCAAAGATTTTAGCAAATTCTACTAAAATCTCGACTTAAATTTACAATAACTTATTTCTAAAGAATTATTAGTATCAGAGTATCCACCAAAAACAAAATGTGTTAGTGAGTGACAACATTGTAATCCACGTCCTTACAAGTTGTAAATGGCGTTATAAAAACATTGTATCCTAGATTTTGGTAATAGGCGATAAAAACAGAATACATTAATTTTTATATATCTAATAAATATTGCTAAGCGAGAAGAAGGTACAATACCAAAATGGTATAGTATTCCAAATCAAAAGAATATTTTTTGTTGATGGGTGAAAGTTAAAATTTGACAAAGGACTATTAAACATTCTAAAGATTAGGAGTTTATTTTTACAAGCACCAGCTAAGAACAGCACCTAATTATACCAAACTTTTGTTAGTAAATACAAACTGGATACTATTTTGTACATTTTGCTTTTGTAGTTAAATTACTTTTAAATCTTAACCAATATGAATCTTATATTTATATACTATTTATATTTTAAAATCATTAAAACTCTTAACTCTTATGCATTCCTTAAAGTTTCCTTATTTTATAAAAAAAAAACTTACCTCTTATAACTTATAACTGCATTCCTAAAAGTTGCCTTATTTTATAAAAAGTCGTACTTCTGATAAAATTATAAACAATTTTTTAGCTTATAAACAAATAGAATACCTCGGTAATTATTAGCTTAAATTAAATTCAAAAAACGGTGTTGGAAAAGACGTCGTAAGACGTTTCTTATATAAAGAAGGTTAAATTATGAGCAGTCGTTCTTGAGATACAACGGGTCAAAGTTTACCAGCATTTGCGACGAAGTTATAAACAATATGATGATAATCTTTATACCATTACTTTTTTTTTTCGGAGCTCTTCCTCGATAAAAATTTTCATACAGATATTTAATATTCAGATACTTATAACATACACTAGTAACTTTGCTCGTAGCATGCGACGGTAGATCCAATCAATAATAATTGTAATCTACAGCCAGTCATTAAATTTTTAAAATAATAAACTTTTTACATATAATCTAAGTAAATATCGTCTTCTGTATTCAATAGTAGCCTAACTCAAAAATTGACAAAATTGAGTTAACAACACCAGAAGGCTTGAAAAAGGCTTAGTTATTACCTGCAAGACTGGTACAATAATAATAGCAAAAATGTCCACTGGGCGTCACTAGTGTCGTTATGACATGTTGTCAGTTGAGATAAATTGTTTCATTACGTGAATGATGATGATGTACCTTCTACATTAACAGAGGTCTCTGATGAAAATGTGGAGACTAAAGTACCAGAAGTTGTGGCGATTAATAAACCTAAAAGTAGGAAAAGAAAGGCTTGTCCGGACCAATGCAAAAGAAATTCTTAGAAAAAAGTTTCTTAGAAAATCAGGCCAAAAATGCGCCAATGTTATCGGTAATCTTGTACAGGCTCGCAGTTTAGGTTCATCTTACAATCCATGTAGACTAAAATTTGATGAAACATTCACGTTACAAGAACACAGACTTTGAAAAATATTGGTCAATGGGAAATATAAATTAATAATAGAAAGTTATATTATGAGAGCCATATCTATAATTAAACCAACATATCGATATGCAGATAAAGGTAACACATCAAGTCGTGGTTATAATCATGCATTTTATTTAGAAAACTATCATCAGTAAAAAGAGTGCAAAAGATTTTTTATATCCACCATAGGAGTTACTGATAGATGTATTCGAACTGTCGTTGGGAAGACAGAAAGTGGCTTTATGAGCAACGATCAAAGAGGTAAACATGGCATGCATAAAACATTTTGTAACGAAACTAAAAACAAAGTTCGTAAACATTTTTGTTCGACTCCGACAATGGAAATCCACCATTGTCGAAGTAGTACCTAACAAAATATATAGGAGACAAAACATTGAGAGATCTGTACAATGATTATAGAGCTGATTGCTAAAGAGACAATAATGAGTTTGTAAAAACTGGTTTATATTGTAAACTTTTTAATTATATATTTAACTATGCATTCTTTTCTCCCCAAAAAGATCAATGCCAGTATTGTGAAAAATACAAAAATTCAAGCAGTGAAGAAAAAATAGCCCTAGAAGATGCCTATAATAACCAGCATCAGGAAAAAAACTTAAGCCGAGAGCATAAAAACACTTGACAAAGAGACTGTAACTAACTTACAAAAAGTTTTTGTTTTAACCTACAAGCTACTCTACCGCCACCAAAAGGAAATCTAAGCTACCAACATATCAGTTCCCTATATGTGAACTTCAGAAAAAGGGACTGTGAAATATGCACAGGTATGTTTGGCACGAAGGAGAAGGCAGTAAATGTGCCATAGAAATTGGTTCGTACCTGCTGATGTATTTGGAACAAATATCTATAAAAACCGATTCTGACGATTTAAAATTCATATTTTACTCAGACAATTGTGGTGTCCAAGAAAAACAAGTACCTAATTTCAATGTATCAGTAGGCTGTAAATCATTTCAAAATTTCTTCTATAACCCATCGTTATTTAGTTGTCAGTCATACTCAAAATAAGTGTGACAGCTACCACTCTTTAATAGAAAGAAATATCACGAAAACTTTAAAGGGGGCCTTTTATCCACCGACTCATTAAGCCATACTTATCCGAACTACTCGAATTATGTCATAATGCTTTTTTTGACCTGAAAAAGTTCACAGTTCAAAAACAGCGACAATTTTTAATGAATATGCCCAAGAAAATACTTTTTATTTCAACGATATTTGTGAAATTCATGTAAAAAAAGCTCTGGTGCTCACTACTATTTTAAAACTTCATTTGCACAATAGGAGTACAGATCAGTTGATACCACCAAGAAAAAAACAAGAAAAGGTTTAGAAAACATGGATAATATAGAACTAGAAGAGGCTTACACTGACAGCCTGCCAATAAATGAAAAGAAGAAAAAAGGCCTTACTAGCCTTTGTGAAGACAAGAGTGTTCCACCAATTCAGCTGATTTCTACCGACATTGCTAATCATAACGTTTCCTATTATTATTAATATACACTTTTTTATTTCGTTCTTCTTATAATTGTAAATAAACAAATGTTCTTATTGAAGTAACTTGTAGAATTCTATATTGAACCTTTATTTCAATTCCATAAACTACATTAAATAGGCTAAGTACGTTTTTATTAGAATAGTGATTTGAGGATTTGCTTTTAATTTCATATTTTATTTTATATTGTTAATAATTGCCATTAGTTTTTTCATTTACAATATACAATTTGTCCTGAGTCTGCATTATTTTCCCATCTATCTAGCTTTAGTGGAATTGTAGATCATTTTATTTTCTCTTCTTAGTACCTTTGCTTTCCAGTTTTTCCTTTGAGGCGCAATATTGATATTTTAATTTTACAGCAAGAGTTTTCTATTTACGATCCTGGATCTGTGTTTTGTACTTTTCCAATCTAAGAACTTTTCAAGATCTTGGTCACTTGTGTAACCTATTTGTAAACAAACTGTTTAGTTTCAAATTCTAAATAAAACTTTTATTTATATAAATCTTCAACAAGAACTTTTTTATTTACAATATATACAGTTTTAAATTCCAACTTTTTATTAACCGTCCCTTTGATCTACTTAAATTCTTTTATCCAAGCAGGCCCTTGAGGTATAACACAGCGCTTTTATGTTACGGAAAATATTTAGACCGATATATACGTGAGGGAGATCAAAAGTAAAATCATTAAAAAAATAATACAACAAAAGACTCTTGTTGGAACATCACAGGTGGGAATCCCCTCATCTGTGGATTTGGTCTTTACCAGAAGTCTTATAATCTGGAATTATGGTAGATAAATCCTAGCAAATATCAAATATGTATTATGAAATTTTATACAATGTTTTAAAATATTAAAATATTTTATGTGGCTTTAGCACTTAGCTATTTAGCCAGATACGTGTTGGGAAATAATAAATAAAAAATTACTAATATTATAGTTTATTTTTATGAACGAGAGAGTAATTAGCATAATTTTAACTGGTAGCTCCGACCACTCCATGGGTGTGCTCAAGATTAATTGAAAAATTACTTTGAATAATTGTAAAAAATAAATGAATTATTTCAGTGTTATAAAGTGTTATGTGTATGTAAACAAAAGTGACCTCTTTTATCACACACTATATTAGAACTGACTGGCCTACATTAAAAAGGGTTTTAAAAAATTCACATTTTTTTAAATTTTTAAAAATTACAAAAGAGAAAAAGAGTTTTTAAAACCGTCTAAGGTATGTTAAATAGATGAATAAAAATATTAATATAAAACTTACAGCTACTTGTTACAAATCCAAATCAGATTCAGAAGATGAACTTTCAGAACCAAGATTTATAATAACTGGCTCGATCATTTTATCAGTAATATTGTCCAGCTTCCACATTTTTTCCTCTTCTTTAATAGTGTGATTTACTGCCTTTTCCCAGTTTTCAGGTTTTACATTATTTACGGCCTCCAAAAACAACTGTTTAACATCATGAATTTTAAAAGTGGTATTTTTTTTTAAACTTCACTCTTTATCTGTGCCCATACCAGTTCAATCGGGTTTAATTCACAATGATATGGTGGGGATCTAAGTACTGTCATTCCACGATTTTTGGCAATTTCGTATTTTTGAACTCAGCCAATTCTGCAAGTCTTTTTTTAACCACTTGGTTGTGGGCAGTCCTTCTATAAGTCTGGAGTGATAACTTGCATTATCCATTACTATTACACAGTTCTTAGGAAGAAGATCTATCATTTGTTCGAACCATTCTTGAAAGACATCAGCGTTCATGTCTTCATGGTAGTCACCGGTACGAGTTGATTCAAAAGTTAATAAACCACCTTCAACAAAACCGTCTGAACTGCCAATGTGTACTATTATCAGCCTGCGTCCCTTTCCTGATGGTGGGTTTAAACCAGTAGATAAGTTATTTACAAAAGCGTGCCTTTGACTTGTAACAGTTTCATCCTGCCAAAATTTATTTGGTGTATGACCCTCGTTGATCCATGTTTCATCAAGATAAAATATTTTTCTTTTTTGGTTTCTCATTTCCTTTATGGTTCTTAGAAAATGTCTTCTCCATATGACAATATCGCTTCTTTCTAATAAAATAGACTTTCTGGAATTCTTTTTCCAGCGGAAGCCTATTTCTTTTAAAAGTTTCCATAACGTACTTCGACTCATTTCTGGGTAATCCTTATCATCTCAAACTGAGACAAGAATTTTATCCAATGTTGGAAATTCTTGTCTAAAGAAGAATTCATGCACTTTCCGTCGAAGTCCTTCTTTAAAAGGATATTCTATTTGAAATTTTGGTTTCCCTGGAGCATTACGTGGCATTTGAAAACTACCACATTTCTCTTCTTTAATAACTCTGTAAATCGTAGATTTCCCAACACCAAGTGTACTGCTAACTAACTCAACGGTCTCATCAACACTTTCACATAAACGTTTGTCTGTAAATGATTTAAAACAATTAAATATTAATGTTATTTCATTAACTGTTAGAGGACCAATTTTTCGGCGTTTACACGGCACTTCCAAATTTTCCATAACACTAGTATACACAATAAACTGCACCTTGCAACTGAAGTACCTACTTTTAGTGAACTGTTAAGAATTTTGAATACGCCACTTGGACCTTCCTACAAAATGGAAAAACCCACTATCACATTCTCTGTGGAATAAGTTTAGAAGGTAATTATCTAGTCAATTACTGTCGTAGATTCCTGGAATTAAAGAATTAAATGTTTGATTGTTGAAACCCTTACTTCGTGGAATGCACTCATTTCAGATAAAATGAAACGTTTTATTTTATCTAAAGAATTAAACTTTATTTTGCAAATAGGTAGGTACTTATTAAACTTTTATTGGTTATATATAACCAATAAAATAAACATCTTACATTTCTTGCCAATTCATTAGTACCTGTTAACCTCCATCACTCTGACACTGGCAACCTTATTTAGGGATTAGTAATCCTCACAACTATTGTATTCTATTCTGCTCCAACCTTTATACCTGGTGGTCATACTCAATTTAAAATTGTTTTCCTATATACTTCTGTAAACTTGTTGACAAATATCTGTTTTTCATTGAGTCACCCGTATCAACAGTTTAGGGATTTGCATACATAATTTATTGTTTTATTACTCTCTCATACATAAAAATACACTATAATATTCTTAAAAAATAATTAATACTAAAATAAAAAATCTCCGTGTCAATGACCATAAGATGTCGAGACACGTTAATTTTAAATAAAAAAAATCTGTAAAATATCTATAGGTACCATCGATATAATATACTAATAATGTAAGCTATGAATAAATACATGAGTCGAAAATAGCTCGTCACAATGGCCCACTCTTGTTTCCGGAATGTCAGTGGTGTACGAAAAATTTTATTTTGGTACATAAATATGTACAATAATTATTTATTTTCGTTGTTATTTATATTTTTTTGTATTCGCTCCATGCGTGACTGACGCGACAGTTTTGGACCTCCCAATTTGACAAGTATTAATAATTAGTTTTTTAATTATATTTTTTTTAGTTTAGGTACAAAATAAATTTGGTATTAAAAACTGGGTTTCTAAAAATTCATCAACTTTATCTTTTCAAGCCCAAACGGAAAAGAAAGGTAAAATCTAGTACTGGCAAATCAAGTTTTTGCATATGGAAGAGCCTGTAATTAAAAACAATAATAGTAAAAATTATGATATAAAAGCTAAAGTCATCTGACAGGCTGCAGTTAGCTTGAAGCCTTATGAAATATCATTTAAGGTAAATTATTTAAATTTTTCTTATTTCAATTGCATAAAAGTGAAATTTGTGATATTTACTTTTTCATAGTAATAGCAAGAATCCATCTTTTTCTTTTCTCTAATTTATATGTAATCTTTGGAAACCTATAAAAGCTACACTCACTATTTTTGCTATTATTAGCACAGTTAAATACGCAACATGTATTTGCATCTATTTTTGATAAAATTTATGCGTAAAAAGATTCAAAACAAAAAAATTTCTATATACTGTATTATTTATCTATGGATCCAAAAGGTCCAAATTTGTCATATTTCGCCGCTACGCACGCTGGCATCGTTTCAAGGTACCCCTACCATGGTCACGCACGGAGCGTATAACACCTGTACGGTGTTTGTATACTACTATCTAGTAACAACTGACCAATTATCAGTTATTTTCTGACCTAACTTATTAAACAGCAAATACTTAAATCTAAGGGCTTACCCTATGGCTTACTCTTATTTTATCTCTCAACTAATGCGCTACAGCTAACATGAAATAACATTACATAAATATACTCTTACTTTTACACTAAACTGTTACATATTTACACTGACTCAAATGGTTTTGTCCTTATGAGTCTGAGTCTTCTCTTTAGTTCAGTGTTGTCAAGAAGCTGGATTGCCTCGATATTCACATGACTATGCAGCCCCTGCTCGTGACTTTTCTCTTGATTACTTCGATCACAGTTTTCATACCCAGGTGCTGGTGGAGGTTGCTGTTGCTTTGATACAGCCTCAGAGTTGGCATCTATATACCCATACACGCCTCAGTACTTGCTTGTAAATGGATAATTTATTGTGAATGGATAATGTTGAATTTTTTGCAATCAGCCAATACAATTTCTTATATCTAATATAAAACTCCCCTCTTTTCGTTTTGACATGAACTTTCCAGCGTAGCTTCGCTTCTAGAGTGGTGCAAATGTATTTTGCTGATATTGCATAAGGAACTTGGGTATCATTTATTCTAACTGGGTAATTTTCAATTTCTTTATTTGTAAAGTTAATGTTTGCAGATTTGGTCTCATTTAATTTTATTCGCCATTTTCTGGTCTAGGTATGTACTATATTTACTGATAATTGCAAGTTATTAGTCGCTTCTTCACTAGTGTCTCCTATTTCTAGTATGGCTGTATGATCCACAAAGGTGGCAATCGTGTTTAAATTTTGCTCTGGAATGTCACACGTATACAATAGGTACAACACCGGACATAATACACTCCCTTGTGGTACGCCAGCTTTGATCTCTCTTAAATCGGTGTACACTTCTTCTTCTTTGTTTTCTGAAATATCTATTTGCAATGTATGATTCTAGGATTTAGGCATATACGTTTTTAGTTTATCGTTTAAACCTAGCTAGACTTTATCAAATGCCTGTGCAACGTCCAAGAAGATTATAGAACAGACTTTCTCTTGTTATTCTTTCATCCGTTTGGAATGGTTTTTCCCATCTCAGTTTTTCACCATTGTTGTCGTTGGGTTTGAACGTGCTTTCTAAATAATCTGCAACTCCTTCTGCTTTTGGTTGTTACTTCTAGCCCAGTTACCCTTTTCCAATTTAATAGAAGGAGAATGAATAATTGGCCTCTTCATTCTTTTTGTTGCCTTCCCTAACGGTTAATCTGTGATCTGGTCAGCTGTTAAATTACTTAAAAAGGAATCAATTGTTGAATGTTTTATATTGTATATCTCCCTTTTTAGTTTTTTTTGTAGCATTTTTTAGACTAGTTTTATCTCGTGGAGCTCTGTATTGCTGCCTTTTTTTCTTAACTTTCTTTGTTGTACTATAAGTTCTCTGATTTCTTTTGGATAGTTTTTCCCTTTTGTTCTAGAAGTTATTGTAGGAGTATTTTCCCAAGATACCTATTGGATATTTTATAGAAATACTTCTAATTCGTCATCAAGTTGCCTCGTGTTTCTCATTGACACAGCAAGATTAATTTTGTATTCAAGGTTTATTTTGAAGCTCTCTCAGTCATTTTTTTTATTAGTCAATATTGGATTTTTTATTTAGATATGACGATATGATGAGATATTAGATATGAAAAGATATAATGATGTGTAATATAATAATTATAATGTAATATTATAAGCATATAAAACATACATATTGTACAGGTATTTAGTTGCACATCGTACATATTGATTTCGATATTTTTAATTTTAAATTCACGTGTACAACGAAAATTAACGAGTCTTTTCTGAATAATAAAAATTAAAAAAAAAGAGATGTTTTAACTGTAATCAAGGCCAAAGGCATGATGTTAAAATGCGAATTACTAACAGTAAAAAAAAACTAGTTAGAAAACAATGAAGAAACAAAACAGTAACATACTTTATAACAGATTCAAATAGTTAAAAAGAAAAAGTTTGCACAACATTTTTTAACCACCTTTATTTTAATAAAGAAATGATAAACTTTGACCACAATATTTTATAGAGATAAAGATGCTATAACACCCAATGAGAGGCAGGCAACCGTCAGTGAATAAGGGTCCTCACCAAGTTAAAATCGACTACATTGAGACCTTCTATCCTAAAGTACCATACTACAAAAGAGAACATGCCCCCAAAACTAGATATTTACTGAATTATTTGACTATTAAATTTATGCTCGGAGACTTCATTATTAAACACCTACAATTTAAGTCAGGTGTTTCATATCAACTATACAGACGTATATTAAAAGAACAGAGAATTTTATTTGCATGACTAAGCAATGAGGAGTGTGAAGTTTGTGAACTTTAATTTGCCAACCATAACAAGGATAATTTGTTTGAAGACTATTATATTTGTAATACTTGGAAAATCCATGACAAACTAGTCAAAGGGAGCTGGACATTATGCAAAGAATTTGCAGAAAAAGGTAACAAAACACAAATAATGAAAAATTAATTAAAATCCTTTGTAAAAGGTATATATTTAAAAACCCAAACGGGCTGTGTTAGACAAAACGTTTTCGGAATAATACATCATTCCATCATCGGTGTCTAGGAGTACATGAATGTAGCCACTAAATATATGGGTAAAAACCCGTTAACAAATAATTAGTTACATTTGTTCGACATTATATCTTATAAATACTTATGATGTTAAAGTTACCATTGGATTAGGTAACATGGTTCATATGTCGCCATGTTACCTAATCCAACGGTAACTTTAACATCATAAGTATTTGTCTAGTTGTCTATTTGAATTAAAAGATCCACTGGTTATCACATTTACAGAGTAGTCTTTCATCCAAGAATTAAAAGATGTTGATTGGCTGCTAAAATTCGGATACTTTTCAGACATCTTCGAAATAATAAATAAAACCACCACTTTGCTTTAGTGCAAAGGAGGAGCCGAATTAGATAAAATCAAGGCCTTGCATAAAAAAGTTACATTTTTCAAAGCATGTGTTGAAAAGAGGAACCTCAAAAATTTCTCTTGATTACATGAATTTGTTATATCAAATGAAATCAATCCACAAACGAACTTCTCTGAAATTGTTATTGCTTATCTGCAAGGTTTGGAAGAAAGTATTGTGAACAATTTTCCTGACATTGACTCAGAAGACTTATATAGCTGGATGATGGACCCGTTTTCGTGCAACCCAAAAAATAAACCTGTCGGAATGACAAATAAAGTTTTTCAAAATCGACTTGAGATCAGCGAAGATAGCAGTTTAAAACTCAAATACCGTAAAGGAAGCCAAGAAGAGTTCTGGATGCAGGTATATTCAGAAAATAATGTTGGCAAGTTTGCAGTGAAAAAACTTGTGTGTTTTACATCGACTTATCTCTGTGAGTCTTCTTTCTCCGCATATCTTCCTCTTCCTTTACTTCTTGGAGATCTTTTGATCTGTTTAATTCTAAAGCTCGATTATCGATCGAGTTAGCAAATACAAATATTTAGGCACTTTTATAAATGAAGACAACGATAAGAATAGAAAAAGCCAGATCCATATTAACTAAAATGAAGAGAGTGTTCTGCGGAAGAGATTTGAGCCTTGAAATGAAACTTCGCCTGATGTGATGTTACGTACTTTCTGTGCTGTTCTACGGAATGGAGTCATGGACGTTGAAAAAGATGATACCAACAAATTAAAGGCATTTAAACTGTGGATGTATCGCAGAATCCTGAGAATATCATGGACCGAGAGAATCACAAATGTAGAGAGAAGAATGAATAAAGAAAAGGAAGTCATATTTACGATCAAAAAACGAAAACTGCAATACTTGGGACACATTACAAGAGGCGAAAGATATGAACTGCTTCGAATAATTATGCAAGGGAAAAAGGTCCATAGGAAGAAGACGAAACTCCTGGATTCGGTCAGCAGTTTCGAAAATACGTATAGCCCTGATGATCGCCAACCTTCGGAACAAAGATGGCACTTGAAGAAGAAGAAGAAATCTGAAGCTGCCTCTGGTTAATTTTCTGGAAGGTAGATTGCCAACTATCCCTCCATCTTTTAGGTGGTCTTCCGGAACATCTTGAACCGGGCGGGTAGTTTTCTAGGGCAATTTTTGGGAGTCTATTCTCATCCATTCGTCTTACATGATTGTATCGCATATGCTTACATTTCAACCGTCAAGGGACTTGAGGGTAGAACTTACAAATATTCCCATAATTATAAAGGATATAATGAAAAAAAAAAACATCATCGAAACAACTTTACTCATCAAGTTTATATTGAAATAAAATGAGCCTCAGAATTGTATTTTAATAATTTTTTGGTCGTTTCCCAAATCGCTTAAAGGGTTGGTGTTCCTTGAAATATTTTTAGCCCTACAAGGGTGTCGCGACTAAAAAAGTTTGAGAACCACTGTTGTAGGGACTGCCAATAAAGCACATTTTAAAATATTTAAAATAAGCGTTGATAACTTTTTTGCGTGGAAAGATTGAAAGTCTAAAGAAAATAGCAGAAGAAGTCTAAAGCGAAAATGAGAGCCAAACCAGACAGACCTTATCTCAAGATATTCTTCATAGGAAGTTTGAAAAAAGTAAACACAGCTTACAGTATAAAAGCACGTATGACAAATCAGAATACTTCAAGAAGCTTGATTTCTTGCAACCGAAGATTTTGAAGACTGGGATACCAGAATCAGCCAAACTAGTCTCACCTAAAAAATTTTCAAGGGAAATGAAAGACCAGTTACTTCAAGTGGTACAAAATATTCCAGAAAATAGAAAAGTATTCTGGGAGAGACTACCTACATGTTTAAGACAATTTTTTGAGAATTTTATATTTTTTAATTTTTTTAGACCTTTAGCCTTAACCAGCTAATAAAATCTTGTTTAAAAAAAAAAAAAGTTTGTTACTTTTGTTAATTTTACATTTCTAAGGTAAAGAGCAGTAACTTGTAGAGACTGCCCTTTTGCTTGGCATTTATTAAGTCAAAAACGAAGTAAGTGACATTTCTTATTAAAAACTGATTTATTGTAGTTATTTTTTTAAAGCAAAGCTAGTACTACACATGACAATACAAGAAAAATATATAAGAAAAATAATCCGTTTTTGAGTATAATAATCCAATTTAAAACTTTACTTCCATTTATCTTAAAACAAATGTTTATGGATACTGCCGTTTTTTTAGTAGGGCACTATAGTAGGAGTGCTTTTTAACATTTTTATTTTTTGGAAGCATTACAAATAGAGAGTTAAACAATCCATTGATAATTTACCCATTTTGTATTCTTTTTCCGTGGGGAGTTATCTGTCTCTCATCAAACGCATCCCCAGGTGGTGGATAGGGGAACGCCCTAACCGGTCATAGGGCCGGTGGGTAGTTGGGAAATAAAAATACCAACCGCGAACCAAAACAGACTAAGATATGGCAACCCTAACAGAATAATCTCTGGCCCTCCAGGTTATGTTTTGGGCTGTAGGCTAACAATCTCTTCTTGTAGAAAAAAAACATATGTTACGGAACCTCAAGAACTATTAGCTAGAGGGAACTCACGACGACGACTCTGCAAACGAAAAATGGAATTAAGATTAGGACCATGGAATACCCGAACCCTGTACCGAACCGGAGCACTCACATCTTTAATAGACATAGTAAACACTTACAAAGTAGATGTTTTAGCACTGCAGGAAATGCGGTGGACGGGAACTGGCACTCTAGACAAGAGCATTCACTAAGTCTATTATAGCTGCAATGAAAGCCAACACATGGACGGGGTAGGATTTATTGTAAACTGAAGAACAAGAGGCCTCATTATTGACTTCAAAGCCTACAGTCAAAGAATGTGCTGTTTGCGCTTAGAAGGGAAACTTTTTAATTACAGTTTGATCAATGCACATGACAAATCAGAGGAAATAAAAGAACAGTTCTTCGAAGACCTAGAGAAGATGTTCCAGAAATCACATTAAGATTGTATTAGGTGACATGAATGCAAGAATAAAACGAGAGCGAGTTTTTATGCACAACATCAGTAGCGATAATAGATTATGACTGATAAACTTAGCAGAAGCACTCAATATGACAGTCGTTAGCACCTATTTTAAACACAAGAATATATTCAAGATAACTTGGACCTTTATCGATGGAAAACAACGAGTCAGATTAATCTCATCTTTATAGATTCAAAGGATGAAACAAACGTAATAAACTGAAGAAGTTATAAAGGCGCAAACATAGGCTCGCTTGCCTAGTGATCTCAACATTTAGTGCTAGGATTTCAAACACCAGTAAAGAAAATAAAATGGATACAAAAAAATGAAATGTGCATAAGCTGAAAGATGCGACAATTGCAGAACGGTACTCGGAAAACATCACCAACAAGCTAAGGAATTAAAATATAAATGAGGAAGGTCAGACATATATAGACTTCTACTGGACCAGTAAAGAAAGACATTGATGCAGCAGCAAACGAGATGATAGGAGCAGAAATTTGTGCCCGTAAAAATCATTGGTTTGAGATGAATGCAAGAATGCAACAAAAGAAAAAAATGAAACCTACTGAAAGATGCTTACCCGACGAACTAGAACAACTGCAGATAACTACCAGATAAACAGAAACAAAGAAAAGATGATACACAAAAGAAAAAAACGAAGCCACCTAAATAAAGAACTTAAATATATAGAAAACCTCAACAGAGACAAAGAATTCAGAGCATTATATAAGAAGGTTAACATCAACAGAAAAAAATTCATGGCGACCACAAGACAATGCAAAAATCAGAATGGCTACCTATTAACAACAAAAAAAGATTTATTGAATAGATGGGTGGAATGCTTTAACCAGGCACTTAATATAGACGAAGAAGACGAAAACCTGGAAGATGAAAGAGATGAGGTAAGGAGAACAGACAGGAGGGAAGAGGAACCACCAGCGATTCTTGAAGTTAAAGATGCAGGTAAAAAACTAGCCAGAAACTAATCACGCGGAATAGATAATCGCCCAGTTGAACTATATAAAGAAGGTGATCATGATACCATAATGGCAGTACAGCAGCTTATAAAAAAAATATGGACACAGAAATCCTTATCCGATGATTAGAATATTGAAATACGTGCGCACCATATACAAATAATTAGATATCTTTGAATGCTCTAACCACAGAGGAATTACGCTTCTAAATGAAGCGTATAAAATATTTTCCACAGTATTATGCAGAACGGATACTAGGAAAATACCAGGCTGGTTTTAGAGGTGGTAAATCGACAATTCATTAGATTGCAACCCTGGAAAAAACACTGGAATATGGCATTGATACTCAACACATATTTATAGACTACAAAGCAGCCTACAACTCTGTGACTAGAAGAGAAATTCACAAGTCTATCAACAAGTCCTCGTAGACACTTCGTACCAGCACTAGCAACCTCCAGTGGAGTCTTACGTTGCAATATTATCTATTCCTGTTTTAACTTAAACATCATAGTTCATTAAGTTAAAAAATGTAATTCAAAATTAATTTGACAAACATGTCATTCCGGATAGCACTGATGATGGAATGTTAATTCTGAAAACGTTCTGTGATGTAGGCCGACAGGGTTTTTAATAGTATACCTTTTATAAAGGAATTTTTAAATAAGAGAAATGTTTAAAGCAATGAAAGAACTAGAAATACCAAATCAGTTGTTAAATTTAAGAAAACTAACTCTTGAAAAGGATGAATATGAAATACGAATTCAGGGGGAACTGTTTGAACCTTTCAAATAAATTACGGGCTGCGCCAGGGAGACCTTCTCTCCTGTATACTGTTCAATCTGGCTCTAAAAATAGTAATACGTATGTCACAAATCACATTCACTGGTTCAATATATAATAAATCAGTGTAAATCCTGGCCTATGCTAATGATATTAATATTGTTGGGAGAACGTAAAACGCTGTATGAGAAGTGTATGTGGCATTAAAAGAATCAGCTACAAAAAAGGATTTAATAATAAACACCAACAAAACGAAGTGAATAAAAAAAAGCACGCAACCACCAATCCTATGACCACTTGCTATAGAAAACAACGTCATCGAAGCAGTGAACCACCAACAGATGTTATTTTGGACTCAATCTCTACTTTAAATCCACAATAATATCGAGAAATACAAAAATGTTAGGATAAAACGTGTTAGGATGTTTCGAAAGAAAAGTACTAAGACGAATCTTTGGAGCAGTGAATGACAATGGAGTGTGGAGAAGACGATACAACTTTGAACTTAATAGAATATACCAGGAACCTGATATCGTAGAACATATTAAGATATGACGTCTGAGATGGATAGGGTATGTAATGCGGATCGAACAAAATGACCCAGCTAGAAAAACGCTTCTTGATAGACCCATTTGTCAGAGAAGAAGAGGACGACCCAGAACAAGGTTGCTTGATAACATCGATAAAGACATGAGAAACATGGAAGTACTTACATGCTTTGCGGAAAAATACGATAGATAGGGACGACTGGAGAGAAGTTCTTGAGGAGGCTAGGACCCACGCAGGGTTGTAAAGCCAGAATGATGATGATGTATTCTTTTTTAAAAGGCTGAGTGATTTTTCCCTTTATTTCCAAGTATTTTAAGTATTAAACGTTTTTAAAAAACTAACATTATTATTAAACATAATAGATAATCAATAAATTAATTAAACCTGTTCTTTCAAACCTGACTAAAAATAAGGTAAAAGTAATTACAATCTCCACCACTTATAACTTCTAAAAACGCTGCCTGAATTCCAATGTTGAGATTTAATAGGACGTTTTTAAGTGGTCCACTCGAAAAAATTACTTTAAAATTAATATAACTGCAGTTGATCCGAGTATGCAAATTAAAGGGAATTTTGTAGATTCTTCGGAAAGCTAGACCTGGAATTTCGTCAAGTAAGGGGGTTGAAATGTAAATGAAACCATCCTTTAATTTAAAAGGCGATGCAAAGCCCTCTTTTTGATGCAGAGTTCGTATAAAAAGTGTAATGGAGAAAGCCCTTTAATGGTTTTAATGGTTTCGGGGCTATTAATTGCCTATAATTTCGTATAATCTCATTTTTTTCTTTTTAAAGAGACGTGTCAATTAATGAATTGAGGAGAACGAAACACGATACGCAGAAAAGGGAGCTCGCATCAGACCTGAGGGCTGAAAGAAATTGGAATTTAATGTATAGCAGACCCGGACAGAGTATTCTCTTCCGTGAAAGTATAAGATTAATGAGAAAACGAGGTATTTGTTTGCTAACGCACCTTTTTCCTTTTTAAAGTGAAACAGTTAATTTACGAAATATTTCGCCATATAAACAGCAGCATTTTGCACTAACGATTCGTTAGTATGTTGAATAAAGAAAAAACAATTAGGATCTGTTTATTCTTGTCTTTTATTTTCTTAATGATTCATAACATTAAAAATTTGAATTTGTATTAAATTTTAAATGTGTAAATAATTTTTTTCCCAACGAAATTTCTTTACAAGGGCAGTCAGACAAGGTCTTTTCACAACATCATTAAATTTATATTCGTATTAATTAGGTATTTAAAAAAACTACTGAATAATGATCATAGCTTCACGTGGATCCAACCACCGAGGAATTTAAAATCAAAAATCGATTGTGTTTGCAAGGAAAATTCCACAATAATGGTTAGTAACGTTAGAATCCAGGGGGGGGGTTGTTTTCAATAGTTTAAACAGATTTTTAAGATATTTTTTGAAAAATTGTTTAATATAAATTTTGTTTGATATGTTTGATATTATGATTTAGATATTGTGCATATAAATTAAACATACGCATTATTAATCATGATTATACATATAAACCCGACAAGATAACTTTGATTTAGTATTTGTGTTTAAACTAATAAATGCTTTAATCTGTTGTTCTGAACTTCTCCAATCTATTAGCTTATATGTTTCTTCCAAAAGTCTCAGACATGTTGATCTGTTTTATATACCTTTTTACCGTACAAATTATGGTATGCACTCACCCATTGAGCAAATACTGAAAATTATAAATAGGAATAATTTAGAAATATTTGGTGTCTCCTTGGCTTCATTTAAAAATCGGATAAAAAGAGCTTGACAAGTTATAGTTACTTCTTTCTTTATTTTAATTCATTTTGTTTCATATATAATTAATAGTTTGTTTTATTTCTTCTTATTGCGATGTCTTCTTTCGAAGGGTGGCGATCCAAATGGCAATTGCAGCTTTGGAAACTGCTTCACAAAGATTTCTGTGGATGAGCGGTTAAACCATTTCCTCAGATCTTTTAGCCACGAGTTCTGGCGTCTTCCAACTGATCTTTTGCCCTGCACTTTACCTTTTTATATGATTTGGAGTAAGTCATATCTTTCACCTCTCAACACATGACCCAAGTAGGGTCAAGTGGTGCAAAAATGAGGCAGCCGTAATTTTGGTCAAAAACAACACATTCAATTTTTCCTAATGCAAAAAAACAATATCCTTATAAAACATACGTTACAAATTACTTCCACATACTCGGATATACAATTGAAATATGTAATGAATAATAAATAAACGTTGTTTTATTTCTTTTTATTGCGATGTCTTCTTTCGAAGGGTGGTAATCCAAATGGCAATTGCAGCTTTGGAAACTGCTTTACAAAGATTTTTGTGGATGAGCGGTTAAACCATTTCCTCAGATCTTTTAGCCACGAGTTCTGGCGTCTTCCAACTGATCTTTTGCCCTGCACTTTACCTTTTAATATGATTTGGAGTAAGTCATATCTTTCACCTCTCAACACATGACCCAAGTAGGGTCAAGTGGTGCAAAAATGAGGCAGCTGAAATTTTGGTCAAAAACAACACACTCAATTTTTCCTAATGCAAAAAAAACAATAACCTTATAAAACATACGTTAGAAATTACTTCCGCATACTCGTATATACAATTGAAATATGTAATGAATAATAAATAAACGTAAACACAAACATGAGAAAAAACTATCGCATCTGACTGTGCATTTTGCTTAAAAAAAACTTTTAAATTGTATGTACGAACTTTTCCTGTTGCGCTGCTGTACGAGATACTAAAGACTCGGCAAGTATCGGATTTCTAAAATAGCACAGGCGGCTGTGATATTCCGTAACGAGTTTAGTCTATCTTCACTCGTTGGCAAGCTAGCAGGTCATAAATAACAGGTGTAAAAACGAGACACCACCAAGTTTAAAAACGAAACACGTGCCAGTTAAAAAACAAGACCGAGCTTTTATACCTTTAAGAATAATGCATAAGGTTTACGTTCCCAAAAAGCGCCCCTACGACAAAAAGGACATGGAAACAGCCCTAAAGCTAATAGAGGATGGCACTTTATCTCTTAGGAGTGCAGCTATACAGTTTAAAATTGACAAATCTGTTCTTTCGAGAAAATTATGGCAAAATGGGGGTTTGCTCTCACTAAACCGAAGATACAAGCAATAGTTCAAACCTATGTACAAAAAAACCACCTTACTACCCAGTTTAAGGAAGGAAAGCGTGGCAAAGAGTGGTTTAAACATTTTTGCAAGCGTAATAGACTAAGTCAAAAAAAACTTGAGCAACTGGAAAGTTGTAGAAGGTCAGCTACAAGTGATCCATTCATCATCTTTGGCTTTTACGATCGCCTGAATACTTGCATATCTGATTTGAAATTGCAAGACAAGCCCGGTCATATCTGGAATTTAGACGAGACCAGTTTTACTTCCGATCCAACCAGAATAAAAGGCGTTACTGGTATTGGTCAGAAAGTTCACCGAAACATAGAGGAGTCAGGAAAGGAAAATACCACCGTAATGGCCTGCATTTCAGGAAGTGGTACTTTGTTGTCTCCTCTAATAATTTTTCAAGGACAAAATTTATGGAGCAGTTGGAAAGGTGAGATAATAATATGTTGGTAATAAAAATATGTTTTTTAGGTAAGGCCGATTTATCGAATACATGCTACGCAGCCTCTGAAAATGGATGGATGACTTGTCAGATTTTTCAAGAGTGGTTCCAAAAGTTTTGTGCACTGGTTCATGAACGCCCACTTCTTATCATACTGGATAGACGTGTTACCCATTTGGATAAATCGACGATAGAATTGGCTGTGCAAGAAAATATAACTTTATTGAAACTCCCTCCTCATAAAACTGACTTGATGCAACCGCTTGATAGATATTGCTTTGGTTCATTGAAATTGAAATGGAATGAAGCTTTGATTAACTGGCAAAGACTTTGACTTAAAAATTTTTTTTTTCTCTTTTAACTTTTTTGTTTCGGTTCTCTCTGTGATAGATTACTACAATTTGACTAAAAAAAAAATAATAACAAAATTTTTGTGACTGAAAAAAGGTAAATTTTTGATAAATTGTTTAAAATTTCCGCCATTTTGTTTTTTCCCCGCCATTTTGCCAAGTTTTCCATTTTTCTGCTAAATTTACATGTAGGGGCACTTCTTTTTTAAAACCCTTCTGGAGTTTTATTTGTCAGAGAATATTTATTTGTTCAAGAGGTTAACTTTCCGCCATAAAGTAGTAATTTTTGGACGAAAAATTTGTGGCGGTATTTGTAAAATACAAGCACAATGGAAAAAGAAAAACAATTTTTTTAGTTTCAAAAGTTGTATAGAAATAAAATAAAAGTTTTATTACCATATATGATGGACAAGATACAAAAACAATTGTTGAAAATGTGTAATTTTTCAGCATTCTATACGGTACCTTGATAATATTATCCACACAGATTTTTTAAATTAACACTACCAATAAGAAAATAAAATGAACACTACAAATAATCGGTTTGACACTGTTAAAATGGCAAAACTTGATACCCCTGGACCCATTGAATTTCTATCCAATGACAAAATCAAGATTACGATGACGACAGGGACACACCCACCGACCACGCATTTCACTGTATTTACATTGAGCTTATATTGAAACTGAACAAACAGTAGTAGGTTTTTAACCTTCCTAAACCTCAGCGGTGGGCAGGTGCACCCTAGTTATTTATTAATTCTTGTAAATAAGTGCCAATGTAATTTTTTATTTTTTATTTCTTATTTGCTATTTATCAATTATGGAATATTAATTGTTACAATATTTATAAAATTTCCTTAGGTACACATTTTTAAAATAATATTCATAAAAATTAAACAAAAATTATAATTTTCATTTTTTTTAACATTCATTTGAAAAATGCGGCATAAAGACATAGGTTTCACCTATGTTGTATATATAAATTAATAATTTATATTAAAATGCATCCTTTCTTGTCGTTATTTGAATAAAATGTAAGCCAACTTACCATAAAAAGCCATAAAATTCATCAATAAACCTGCAAGTAACTGAATGTGAATATATAATCTAGCAGAAATATTCCTCTAGAACTATTTGTTTAACAACTCGAATCTCGTTCATGCCATTTAGATTGCATCAAGACAAATCCTTCTCCAGTAAATCCCTGCTCGAATCCGGGATTCCTAAAAATAAATCTCAAGACTGCACTCGCCGAAGCATGATACAGCATATTCTTGCATTATTTTTTTTTTCAACCCCAACAGGTCAGCGCGTTTTCGAAGGGGTTGCCGCAAATATTTTCCGGGCGATGTATTCTCTAATAAATGGCCATTTACATTTGATATACGGCTTACCCCGCTTATGTTTGTTAGAAGTTTGCATCAAGGTTTCTGAGACGGTAGATAAGTGAATGAGGATTCAGAAATTTCTAGATCACCGGTGTATTTTCTAACTTTTAGCATTAACAAGCATAAATACGCCGATAGAAATCAATTAAATAAATAAAATTTATCTAGCCGTTACATAGAGAGGCCATAAATATCGTAATTAAGATAAGCAACGAAATTCTGAAGTTATATATTTATATGGCTTGTTGTGAGTTTAGTCATTGCTCTTAATGACTAACCAAGGACTGACATTGACAAGTCTATATTTGTATATCTCTTTTTTGGTTATAAATGTAATTTTTTAAAGTTTTTAAGATCACATTAAAATGATGATGTCCAACATAAAGCTAAAAACAAAACGTGTTGAATTTTACTTCCATAAAAGCGTGAAGGTGAATGACCAGTTGTAGTATTAGATTCTGGAATATATAACTGGGTTGTGGTCATATCCAATATCCGTTTTAACTCGTTTAATTTCGTTTCTGTATCATTTGTCTATCAATATGACATGTAATCTATTCGATTCCTTATGAGGTTGTTCATTTCCAGATGCCAACAGGTACAAGTCTTATTTTCGGCAGCCGGAACCAAGGAAACCTGTAACATAGTTAAAGTTCTGTAAGTAGTACAGCAGGACGAGGCAAGGCAAAAGTTATGAAGTGCGCCATAATAGATGTCTACGAAGACGCTGTTGCAAAAGTCCTTAATATGAAAAGAATACGAGTGGAGTTCACATCTTAACGAATGGTGAAAGCAAGGGCAGAGATACATAGATGCAGGAGATGCCTTGTCTTCGGACATAGATAATAGAACTGTAAGGGTCAAAACAGAAGTGGGTATTGCTTCCGATGTGGCAACGAGGTCATTTAGTCTAAATGCAGGAGAGAAACGATATGACTCAATTGTAATGTAGCTGGCCATGTAGCAAACTCGAGGAGGTGTCATAGGTTCAACCGTCTGGTAGAGGATAGGCACACTAGACACTAGTGTATAAAGACCGAGATCAAATACAAGCTCCGATTCAAACAGACGGCAAACACGGGAAACACAAGTCGGGAGTTAAGGATCTTCTTTATGTGCCGTCTTCTACCGAAGGTTGGCGACCATCAAACGATAGGTTTCTCTGTTTTGTGCCGCATGTATTATGTTCGCAGCTTCTGGTATTTGAAACCATTCTCTCAAGTTTTTCAGCCAGGATATCTTCTTTCTGCCCAGACCTCTTCTACCTTCAATCTTACCTTCCACGATAAGCTGTAGCAGACTGTACTTATCATTACGGAACCCATGGCCCAGGTATGACGCTTTCCTCCTTTTAACAGTTGTTAACAATTCCACCTCTTTACCTATTCGTCTTAATACCTCTGTGTTGGTCACTCTGTCTGTCCAAGGTATTTTCAGTATGCGTCGAAAGTTAAGAATACTCCAAAGAAATGTGGGAACCGCTAGATTGTATCATGATGTGGTCGAGACTGCTACCGCGGAAAAGAATTAAGACGTACTGGTTAGGGCGAAGCCAAACCCAACAGCGGTTAAGAGGATAGGCGGGTTTGTGGATGTGACTGGAATTGTCGATTTACGAATCTGCAACAGAAAGCTGCGAGTATATAAAATAAAGGCAAAGGCAAGGGGTATATGATTGTCCGAATGGAAGAATTACAGCTGGTGTGCTGCTATTTTCCTCCTAATATAACGGTGGGGGATTATGAGATTAAGATGAATAATATCATGGAGGAGGTGATGAGTGTGAGAGGAGAATGTGTGGTGCTGGGAGATTTTAACGCAAAAAATCGCGGCGAAGTGGGAGTCCCCCATCACTGATACTCACGCTAGAATATTATTTGATTGGGTGGGTACTTTGGATTTGGTAGTACTAAACACTGATCTGAAACCCACATTTGTGAGAAGTGGTACGGGTTTTTACATCGCTGTTACCATGACTACGCGGAGAGTAGCAGCAAAAACAAAAGATTGGTTGGTCTTGCCAGATCATGATAACCGAAGTAGTAACTACTAACAAGGTTCGTGGGTCTGGGATGTCCGGAGTCGAATGCGATAATTAGAATGACTGGAAGACATATAAGGAACTCAATAAATTGAGAGTAGGCACGATACCGGATCAAACGCCAACGGTGGAAACCTGGGACGAGTCATAAAGAAGCTCTAGAAGGCAGTATAATAGGTCATCAAGAGGTGAGCAAGATGCCATACTGGTTAAGTGGGGACTGAGCAAATCCAGCAAATCGAAACGCGCACGAAAGTAAACACTCTACAGAAATATTCGTAAAGAAAAAAGAAGGCACTTTAGGGAACTGAGTGACAAGCTGGCTAAGGATATCTTTGGTCATGGATATAGGATCGCACTAAAAAAAGGTCCATACGTATCTGTTATACAAAATGGAAGTAGATAAAAAGCTTGAGGTAACACGAGACCTTTTTTGTTCGGCAGATGGCATGAAGTGTGGAGGGACGAAGAACCTGTTCGGGCTGTACCCTTTACCATGGATAAATTAGTCGAAGCATTAAATGCACTCACAACATGTAGATCCCGTGGACTAGACCAGATACCTTCCGAAGCGGTAAAAGGTCTAGGACGCGCGTAACCTGGAATCCTTTTGAAGCACATGAATGCATTGCTTGAAGTATAGACATTTTCTGAGGCTTAGAGGACATCAAGGTTGATACTGCTTTCCCAAAACTGGGAAGGGGGGGAGGAAAGTATAGCAACATATGCCTCCTCCTATATATCGGGACGTTGTACAAGAGGATACTGCAAAGACGGATCGACGACGTAATTAAGAGATCAGGAGGCCTATTCCCGAGACAATTAGGAATCTGTAAGGAAAGGATTACAATTGACCCAATTTTGAGTGTAATCGAGGCATTGCACAACATTGGGAATAAACAGCGCTGAGCGACTCCAGTGCTTTTCAATGTTAGAAATGCATTTAACACTCTGCAAAGGAAAGAAGTGATGCGGGCATTGGGGGAGAGAAGTGTCCTTACTTGATGAATTCCATCAATTCCATCCATTCCAATATCCATTTGATGAATGTGATGACGGACTATCTTTCAGAGAGAAGGATTATGGTAGAGAAGCGCACGCTCGTTGATGTATCAGCTGGAGTTTCCTGGGTCCGACGCTATGGAACCTGGCATATGACGGGATCATGATCTGCGAATACGAAGAGGGTGTAACCTTCTTTGCATTTACAGATGATCTTGCTGTGCTGGCAGATCACGAACTGAAATTCACTGCAGAGAAGATCGAATCCACCGAAGGCAAACGGAAAGTATCTGGGAGTGACGCTATACCAATATGGCAAATAGGGGGAGCATATACGGGTGGTAGCCCGAAATACCGCGAAGAGTTCGGCTGCGCTTGAGGGCTCAACATTGAGTGACTAAAATTAGAAAGGAGGAGGGCCTTACACAATGTTGTGCAGTCAATCATCCTTTACGCGGCACCAGTCTGGAGTGGGGCGGTAGAAATACCGGCCTACAGGGAGCTTATGATACGAGTGGACAGAACGAGTCTATTACGACAAGTTACAAGGATATTACAAGTTATTACAAGGATTATTATTAAATGTTTGAGAAAACATAGAAACTCCATTATAATTAGCTGAAGACATTTGATCATCAGCTTTACTGTACTAAATGATGACTATCGGGAAAATTTTTGAGGAAAAGAGTGATATTAACAACTAGGATAGGAATATAGTTATTGATATAAATTATTGGTTGAAAATGAAGTGTAGTAAATTAATTTAAAAGTTATTTATGATTATTGCAACAATATGTTTTTATAAGGTGTGTTATTTGTTTAAATTATTAACCGTGAACAGGCATCACTGGAACAAGGCAAAATAAGATTTTTTTATGTCAGTTTGGATATGCAAATAATCCAATGTATATTTAAGTAAATAAAGATAAGAGCTTGGATTTTTTTGATAGAAAATAGAAAATATTGTGATGGCATATAGTAAAAACCGAAAATGGAAATAAATTTTCAAGATATTTAAGGGACAAACAGAACACACTTAACGAACAAAAACATACATTACTTTAAAAAAGGGGAGGAAAGTTTGTAGGTGGTGAGCCGCATTATTTATGTGATGAAGGAACTGGCTAATAATGAATTGGTTTTTGTTGTCTAATAAATTTTTGAGAGGTGAAGACATTGTCAATGTAGTTAGAGGTTAAAGTATGACAATTTCTCTTCTTTTTATTGGTATTGTAAATATGGTCATCAATTTATGTGATGTGAAGTACACAGAACTAAATTTGATATAGTGACTAAATATTTTAAGTAAAAATTGTAATCTAATTTATGAATAATATGGGCAAACTCATTATAACAACTAAATTAATCTAATGTAATACTAATTAACTAAATATATCAGATTTATAATTTCTAAGCTATTAACAAACATGTGGTAGTGAAATCTTAAACAAAATACATATTGAATACAATAGTAGAAAACAATAATTGCCAGTCAGTATAAACTACCTGTAATGGATTAAGTAAATTTAATTTTAAATTTTTAATCGTAAAAAGAGAGAGGTTAAGCCTTGTAAGGATGCAATAAAACTCTTTAAATTTAAAAGTTACTCAATGATTTAAAATAATAAAGTTGGTATTCTGAAATAGAAGAAACTGAGAACCGGATATGGATTTAACTTCACATTGTGGTTCAACTATTTAAAAAGAATTAATAGTAAAATGTGTTCTATTTGAAATTGAAAATAGTCATGGCAAGATATAGTATACGTACTGACATGATTATCGGTAAGTCTATACAAATTATTTCTGGGTTATTTTAACAATTGTTAATAGTAGTCATTTTACTTTCACAGTGTATACCTAACTCTGTTTAATAAAATAAACATTTTTTGACTTAGAAAAATGAACTATTAGAATTATTTAGTCTGAGCGATGCTTTTATTTTATATTGCTAAATTTCCGGACCACGCGTAATTATTGCAATAATTAAATTATGTATAATAAGTACATGTTTCGAACCAGGTGTCGTATTTTCGAATTCAATCGATTTTTTTTTTCGTATAGAATTAACTCGAATGAAAAATTTCGTATACGAATCTCAATCTGTATTTTTGAACGTCTTTCGAAATATTATACGTATACGAGAATAATTTGCACCGGCAACACTGCAAATTCGAACAACCAATACTTAAATAAAAAAAAAGAAGAATATGACAGTTTTACTTAACCTATTTTATGGTAATTTTTTCATATAAAAAAACTCTTTGTTTCTTGTAAATTAGCTAAAAGGAGTAAAAAATGACATGAAATATGGCGGTTCGGTGTCAGTCGAACAAAAAAAAGAACCATTAAAGTCTATCAACTCCATTGTGAGGAGCTTTGATAAGCTATACAATTTTTGAAATTGTACATCCAAATAGTCCCCTAGAGAGTTAAGAATGGGTTGGTAAACTTGCCTCTTCGTTCTGCTAATATTTCCGACTCACAAGGGCATTACCTAACTATTTCTTTCTATTAACAAATTATTTAAACTAGCCATTGAAAACAAAGTCCAATGTAAAAATATTGTATACAGAAACCCAACAACGATTAAAAACTATCAGCTAAAATCTTATTTGACGTACACAGGCCCACTGACAACTCAAACGACAACAATTACTTTAATCGTATACTAATATAGAAATTCGAATGGTTCAGACCCAATCGTGTCGCAGTATACGAAAAAATTCGTACACGCACTATTCGAAAATACAAAAATCTTGATTTCGAGCGAATTTCTTCTAACTTCGTATGCGAAATATGCTCGAATGAATTCGAAAATACGACCCCAGGCGGACTAGGTATATAACACTATTATTTAATAAATTGATGGCGAATTTATCAGATGATGGCGAATAAGATGAATGGTATTTGTCGAAAAAAATTTTTATAGAATTCCAAAATACAATATAAAATCAAACATTTTGTATTGTCTAAAATAAAAGATATATTTTTTCCTACTTTCCAAACACAAAAATTTAAAAGGACAAAAAATGTCGGCGCTCTTTTGTAACGCGATACTATTGTTGAGAAGGCAATAAAAATGAGTAAAAGTGCTAGTTTATTAGGTGTTAACTACCTATAAAAGAATTTATTTCTTCTTTAAACAGTCACTTTGATTTATCGTTTTTTAAGATAAGTGACATCTGTTTGTTTGGACATTTTTATTAGTATATTGGGTTTGTCGGTCTGTTGTAAATAAAAATACTTAACTGCCATTAGCCATTTTCAATAAGCACTTTTTTTATAAATAATATATTATACAATTATATTTCAAGTTTACACTCTTGAGAAGTTTAACATGGATTAAAAAATTGGTATCTGACATTGACAGATGACGTCTGGCAGGTATCTTAAAATACGAGTGGTTCAGGATAGTATCTTAAATATCCGCCATGGTGCAAGAGCTTTGATGTCAGTTTTATTGTTGATAAAATTTTGATCTTTTTTATGTGAGTAATCTCCAATATGCATTTTTTGTTGTAATTTTGTTCTTTTTCCAAAATCTGCACATTTTCAAAATCAAAGGAATGGCTTTTTATGTTCTCTAGGAACTTCTCTGGAAAATATCCATTTCTTTTATTTTGAAAATGTACAGATTTTGGAAAAAGAACACTTAGTCTCAGTCTATACTCTATTAAAAGCCTTTAAAATCTAAGCACTTCTGATTAAGCTCACAAACAAAATTCCAGCATTTTTTCATTATCTATTCAATAGTGAATATTTCGTCAATAGTAGGATAGCCGGTCTAAATCCGCATTGATAATCTCCAATGATTTTTTCTGTGTATGTTTTGGTTTTTTTTTCTGGAAGACACCTTATCTCGTGAATGCTATTTTTAATAGTTTAATAGTAGTGAAATAATAATGAAGAAAAAATGCAATATTTTGACTGTAAATAAATTAGCGTAAATAGCAAATATTAATTGTGAATAAATTACGAAAATAAGCCGGCTTTACTCATTATTGTTATCTGTACAAAGAGTAGACTTACCTTTTGAAATATTGGTGTACTAATTATTGTATCATTCAGTAGAACGGTACCAAGTCGCGACGGATGCCCAGCGCCGAGGCAAAAAGAAGAACGAAAACCGATAAACTGGATATGCTTTCGGTACGCTGTCTCGATAGGGAATATTTCTTGAGATGATCAGAAAAAACCCTCTGGTCGTTCTTAGGTAGTCTATAAGTGCTTCCCCATAAATTAGCGCTATTGAATGACTCTTTTGAATGCGATAAACTTAATGGTCACTGAAATATGATACTTTACAGCGGTTTATATGCTGGCGACATAATTGTTTCCAAAACAACAAAATAAGTCAAATTCTTTGAACTTAAAAACAGACTAAATGTGTTTAAGTCAGTTTAACAATGAGATTTTACTGAATAACAGGAAATATTTCCTTTTAAAGCAAATAACTAGTTAAAATAGACCATTAAATAGGACCATATTATAGTACAGTAAAAGAAAGTAAAAAAATGTAAAATAGGAAAATAAATACTACATACTTTCCCAAACAGATTCCATAACTCTATAAGATTGCAATCTGTCAGTAGGGGTTTCATTTCCTTGATGGAGATTGTTGGGGATTAACTAACATTCTTCCCCTGTGATATATATCTTTTTGTCTTTACAACCCTGGAAAAGAAATACTTTAGCGGAAGTATTTTGTTATGTCGTTTCACTATTATAGAAATCCTTGGAACTTTTGTAGATAGACTATATATAAGCTCTCTACCAATAACCGAGGGAACTCTTACTTTGCCCTTAATAAACCAGAGCTCTTTTGTTATAGCTACATCAAACCTTTTTAGAAAGAGTAGGTTCTTTCGAAGGTTACTTACTGCGCTTGAGTTTCCTGAAAGACTTTGATTGGATTCATCAAGAGCTGTTATGGTATTTAAGGATATCTTTCTAAGTCTATGATATGGCTTAAAATAAGCATCATCAATAATTTGTAAAAAAAGTCGTTCATCGAAAATTATTTATCCAGAATCTCAGATCTTCCGACTTTTTAAAACCAGTTTTTTGTCCTAAGGTGTTGTTTTTGTTTCCCCAATTACTGATTTCTTATTTTTTTCTCGTGAACCACAGTTACATTTCGTCCTTTCCAGACCCTCCCTAGCGCTCACCACATCCACAACCGATTTTTTGGTACTTGTTATCACAGTTTGCACACGGGCATCCTGTGATAAACGTTCCTTTATTTAACTATGGTATGACCTAGTTTTCTTTTTAGTGCTCTTGGGGTTTAAGCAGTACTTTATTGCAGGAGGGCTCTAGTATTCTACCAAGGTCTGTTTTTATTCTCTTTACCTTTTATCTTGAAGTCGCTTTAAGACTAAAGTTTACCAGTTCTGACTTTCTGGTTTTTCACGTTATCTCTTTTTCATGTCCTAGCAGCTATTTTTTCTGTTTCTTGATCTTCCGTGTTCGATAACGGATATACATTTTGTCATAATTGGCTCAAAGTTTATTCCTCTTGGGATATTTTCTAGCTGAATATTTGGGCCCGAGACAAAGTCCTCAACCGGAGCCTCCTCTCTGCTCGTTCTAGTTATGTATATTTATTTCTAGATTTAGAAGAGTTACTCAGTTCTGAGTCTTCTTATGGGCCCTGTGTATCCTGTAGGTTTTTTTAACTGTGGGCTTATTTTATAAATAAAAAAACGTATAACCTACTTTGTTACTTGGACTTAACTTTTTTTGTTTCCACGAGTTAAGACAAACTTCTGTCAGGCTCGGTGGTGCCCTCTTTCCGTGCTCCGTGCTCTAGAGGTCCTTCGAGCTTTTTAGAACATCGCTTAAAACAGTATTTTATCCTATACAATACATACTTTTGGCTCAGGGTGCTACAACTCATGATTAAGTTGGAGGCTACAGTAGTCTTAGCACAAATCTATCATTATGATTATCCGTCTGTGGTGCGCATCTCTTTGATTTGCCCACTGAGCATGGTGTGCATGTTCGTGTGTATGTGTATCGTAGAAACATTTTTCTGGTCACGGATACCTGGAGGTTACTTTGGACATAATTATTATTTGTAGTAAATTTTGAAATATTTGGCCAAAGAATCCGTTATTAAAAAAACAGACTACATTTCTGAATTATTTGAAGATGAAATACATCAATTAATATAACAGGTCCATCTATAACAGAAAGTGAGATTAGATGGGCGATACAAACGAAAAAATATGAAAAAGCATTTGGCCCCATTGAAGTAAGTGCTAAAATACTTAACTTTTCGGGGAAATGGAATTAAAGCACTGATTGGTTTCTTTAACAGAAATTCTCATACTGGGATCTCACCAACTGATTGACTTAAGTCGAAATTTGTCATATTACCAAAGAAATATCATTAAAAAGAGAGAAGCCTTGTTCAATATAGAAGTATTGATACAGAGATATGATTTTGAAAAGGCTTTTGTCAAATTTCGACATATGAAAATGCCAGAAATATTGAAAACAGCTGGATTGGATGATAAAAAGTTACCAATAATTACAAATCTATACTGGAATCAAACGGCCTGAATAAAAGTTGAACAATAACTTTCGGATGAAACTAACATAAAAATAGAAATGAGACAATGCTGTATACTATCGCCTTTACTCTTCCTGGATCTAAAGGATATATTTAGGGAAGTGTTAATGAAAACAATGAATTATTATGAATGGTGTAACCGTAAACAATATTAGATATGCTAACGATACCTTAGTATTGGCTAAGGGAAGACCTTCAACATCTAATGAACAAAATAAAACAAACCTATGATCAGGATGGATTAAAACTCAACGTTAAGTATACTAAATATAATATGATAGTTAGTAAACAAAATTATATACTGGATGACGGAATATAAGTCGGAGATTCTGTAGTGACGCAGTAGAGAAACTCATGTATCTCGACAGTAATATCAATGACAGCTGGGATACAACCGTAGAAATTAAAAGCCGAATAGAACAAGCCCGAGCTACTTTTGTAAAAATGAGGAATGTATTTTGCAGCAACGATCATATTGATCTTCGCATCATAATGACATATTGCTATATCTTTCCAGTTCTACTATATGGAGCGAAAACGTGTACTCTAAGTGAGGCTATGATTAAACGCTTCGAAGCCTTTGAGATGTGGGGATATAGACGACTACTAAAAATAAGCTAAGTCGAAAGAGTTAGAAGTAAAGTGGACCTGAGACGGCTGAATCAAACAACACAACTCGTCAAGGTAATAAAGAGACACAAGCTGGCATACTTCGGTCACATTATGAGATAGTCAAAAATATGAACTTTTGCATCTGACTATTCAGGGAAAGAATTGAGGTAAACTTGTTCCTGGTAGAAGAACATTATGGCTGAAAAATCTAAGACAATGATTAGGAAAATCGATTACGTCAGTATTTAGAGCTGCTGTGAATAAAGTCACAATAGCGAATATGGTATTGTGATATGAGGATATTCGACGATCGAGAACGGTCATAAAACTAGAAGAAATGAGACAAATTTAAAATAATTTGTTAATAATTATAATCAACTCAAATAACCAAATGGATATCTTTTATGTCAGCAATTTCTTAAAACCTATTTAAGAAAATAAATACTATTTATTAAATAAAAGATGATATAACAGATTTATTGTCACATTAAAAAATGCAACTTATACGAACTTTACAAAAATCCTTACCGATTTTATTTTCCTCTAGTAAACTAGAAAATAAAACCTTTTAAAATGTTTTAAAACGACAGACAGATTTTCCAATTTTCTTACTTTATGCTCCCTGGAGATATCACGAAAAATGTTAACTCCCTGGTCTTTCTTACGTCAAAAAAGGAGATCAATCTTTCTACACTGACCACGCTCTAGCTAAAATTTTCTTTATAAAAATACAATTTTTCTTTATATATAAAGTATTTTTCAACTTTGTTTTTAAGCAATACACTAAGGTGATTGATAACCTTAATAAGTTACAGAACCTATTGTGAGAGATTGGCGTGGCACACAGTGTGCTAATTTTTTATCGGTAAACGATGACGTCAAACAAAATGATTTTTGAATATTTTATGCATGAAAATTAAATAGTTGTGAATTGAATTAAACATAACAATTTCTTTGACCATTAAAGTAAAAATCTTATACAAGCTTTTGAAGGTTCTAAAAATATGTAGCAAAAAGCTGTAAAAAAACGTTCATTAATTAATTATTTAATTTTTAAAACCAGGTAAGTAACTTCCAATTCGAAGCTATTGTTGATACTTGTTTACGGTATAATTTTAAGGTACAAAAAACGATGTTCTTTGAATAATTTAATTTCACTAATTAATCAAGTTTCATCTATAAAAACAAACTTGTACAGTTCTTCATGTTTATATTTTTTATATAATCTCAAAGATTCCGCTCTCTTCACAGCAATATGAGATTGTTCCTTCAGTCCTCGCCTTAGATCATCTTTTAGCCATTTAAAACCAATGTCTTTTAGTACAATATTGAGTGACATACGGTAACCACTAAACAGATCTTTTTCCTTCAATTGAATCCATAAATGGGTCAAAGTCAGATGAGCGACAGAAGGGAGAGTTGCAATACTGACTTTTGGGTCCCCAGACAAAGACGAGTATTATTAAGATGGTAGTGTTAATAACTCAATTTGTGAAAAATTTGCATTTGTGTCACTGTTTCCTTGAAGGTGCGATATATTAAAAATATTAATTGTTTTTTGTGTAATTCACTCGATAGTTTTGTATTTCTCAACATTAGGTAATATTAAATCTTCTTAACAATATTAACTTTGTTGTTGTGACTTTTTTTTAAATTTATTTATTACCGTTCTATATTTATGTTTATAGTAGTAAGTAGTAATACGTAAGTAGTAAGTAGTAGTAGAAATAAATATATTTAAAACAGTTTATTTGTATTTTATTTTGAATATTAAACTAATTTTAATACTAACTATTTTTCAAAAAAGTGCTTAAAATAATACCAAGAATTAAAAAAAAAACAGTAAGGCAACAACACGAGGTGTTCCACAGCTACGTGGTACCGTATCGGTCACCCATTCAAATTCTAACCGCGTTGGGCACTGCTGCTATAATATAACAATAAAATAAAATTAATATACAGTCTGTCCCAAACCCTTCTTTCAGTGCGTCACTAATTTTGACGTCATATAGGATTTTAAGAATGTCGAGAATTATTGCATGACATTTTAGTTAAATTTTACAGTTGCATGATCCTAATCTCTCTTTTTCTAATTGAAAATAATTTAATAATTTTAATATTAATCTTTGTTCTTTCTCGATATATATCGGCATATTTAAAATATTTTTATGACAATAAATACAAAATTAAATTTTCACTGTAAAATGTCTGATAATACTAACCTGGAATGACAATTATCATTTTATCAGTTGACATTGTGAAAGTACTGTCACGATCGAGACAATCTACACATAAATTATATTTATGCGCATCATTGATTGGATATCTAGTTAGCGTATTCTAAACTCCAACCAATTATACATCTGTAAGTAGAATTAGCTTTACGATAAATACTTTTCTAAGCTCTATGTATAATAATCACAGACTCACGTTTTTTTCTGTCACTTCTAGCTTAATGTGTTAGAGGGAATTCGATCAACTATGACGCACTGAAAGAAGGGTTTGGGACGAACTATACTCCATTCGCTTAGCTGGGCATATTTTGACGGATTCATTGTCGGAAACCTACAACAGAACAATTCCTACTTCTCAGTAATAATAGCTCAAGTATCCTACTATTGCAGACTTCTTTCTTTAAAAAAAGAAGAATTATTCTAAATAGTGGAAGTGTATACTAAACTCATCAAATTTTGGGTAGTATCTATTTAAAAAATATATTTTAGTTGTTATAATTTATCATAACTATTTATTATATGGTGCAGATAAATAAATATTGATTGTCGGTAATTCGCAAAGTTCTATTTTATTTACTATTTAGTTTGTTTACTATTAATATTGGCTATGAGTACGTGTGCTTGGTTGTATAGTAATTTCTAGCCACTATAGTAATCCAAATACACAAAAATTATAATAAATAATATATTTACTAAATTTACCTTAATAAAATACATCCACCGGGATAATAGCCATTTCGTAATGATTACATTGACAGTAGTAAGTATAAATGATAATTATCTACACATCGACGTACGTTTCGTTTAATATTTTGATTTAACTTGTTTGAAAATGAATCATGAGGCACGGGAAAAGATATAGTGGACGTACTATATAAAACATTTTAAATTTAAAATTAAAAATATAAGGGTCATTCATCCAGATAAAAAATGTCCTTTCTCCTAAGTTGGAACCACAAATACACTTTCCCAAGATTTTATATATAAAGATATATTATTTAATTTAAAGGATCTGCAATTCTGCACACAATTTTATAACTTAATAAAGTTTTGATTATAAAAGATAATATACCTATGTCGTTCACTACGTAGCTAGACAACTAAACTAAACTAAAGCGTCTTTTAAAATGTTTCCAATACTAAAATTGCTATATACACACTAGCCCAGTCTGGTTATGTAAAAATCATCGATTTCACTGCAAAATTTTTCGCAGATATCTGAAGCTTTAAGACATAGGTGGGGATTACTAGATGACGAATAGATGAAAAGGTACTCATATTTTTACCTTGCGTTTTGTTTTAACAATAATTTTTGGTCTCAATTTGATTTTTTGTCTATAAGGTTTTTCCCTTATATTTTACATAAAAAAATATTTTTACCATTTTTTTATATCAAGAATATCTTTATTTTCCCGTTTTTTAAATTAAAATTGATAAATAATGTACGGAGATATTTGCAAAAAAGCAGTTTTTTGCAATAATTTCATTCTCTGGTATTTCCAAAAAAGAATTAGGAGATACTAATCAAAACTTCTAGTCTTAAAATATTTATGCGATACTTTTTGCGACAAGTATATTTTTCTTCTATTTTTATAACTAGCGTTCATTTATAAATCAATAACGATATGAATATATAGAAAAATAAATGCGTTCTTTTCTTTTTCAGGTTTGTAATTTCCTGACTACGTAGCCTAGGTAATAAAGTTTGTTATTTGAAAATAAATAAACAAATATATATTTAAATATAATAAAAATCGAAGTAGTTTCTTAAGACATATACTGGAGCAAATATTGGCATATTTTAAAAACATCTTTGGACTAACACTAAATAAACATAAAAACTCAGTAAAGTAGAACTACTATAAAAGTAGCACCCCTTGTGCGTGAGGCTTAAAATTATATATTCAAACAAAAAAAAATTACCAATTGTATATATATAAATAGTAAGTTACATATGCGCACTCATAAAAATACATTAATTTTAATTTTAATCTAACATGTGACCTAAAATGTGAGTACATAATATTAAGTTCAGTAAATCGAAGAAATGTTGTAGTTGGTAATCAAAGTCTATTTAGATATTTATTTATTGTTTATTACTATTATCCATTAATCAGTTCTTTATAGAATTAAATATATATATATATATATATATATATATATATATATATATATATATATATATATATATATATATAGCAAAACTGATAGGATTATCGACCGAAACGTAAATAACAATTTATTGGATTGGTGTGTCGGGTATGCGGTCTGTTATTTAAAAAAAAAACTCTTTTTTCTTTTATTACTCTATATAACGCTGATTTTTTGTCAGCTTCATCAGGAGACAACTGAAATATGGTTAAAATGTATATAAATATCAGGTGCCAATAAACAATGATTTACTTACGATTTAGAGTTAAAAATATTTAAAAATGTTGTACATAATATATTCAAAACAATACTGACAATATTGGTTAAAGCACCTAGTCACTAGTAATTAAATAAAAAAAAATTTTTTTAGCAAAGAAAACGACTAAGAAACAATTAAAACACAATAAAATTACACATTAAAAATATACAGGGTGATTTAAAATATAATTGTAAACAAAAATTATTTGAACATACTAAGAATTACAATAGATATTGCTCAACTGTCCCGTGTCTGCCTTATAATTTACTGCATATTTTTCTTTATTAATATGACACATTTCTAAAAACAATATTTTTTTGGAATTGTTCTCTTGTTGTAGAACCGTGACATTTGAATAGTCAAATTGATGCCCAGTTTTTAAGTAATGGTCAACTGCCGCACATGTATTCTTCTTCTTTGTGCAGTCACTTTTGTGTTGTGTGACCCTTTGTTTTAGCCATTGAGAAGTTTGGCCAACATAACAGCTCTGGCAATCCAAACAAGGCAGTTTATAGATAACATTAGTTTTTTACAGTTGGTGTCTCGTCTTTTACTTTAGAAAACAGTTGTCGGTTTTCTAATAAATTATATTAGACACTTTTAATGTTAGTAAATTGTTTAAATAAATTGGTCACAGAAGGTTTTTCAATAACTTTAACAAACATATCCAACTTACTTTAGAGATTGAAAATGATTGTTCGATATCATTTCTGGACACCAAATTAATAAGAAGTGAACAAAACAAAATATTGATAGATTGGTATCAAAAGCCAACACACTCTGGAAGATATTTAAACTTTTTTTTAAATCATCTTACTCATCAAAAGTATAATACAGTGATTGCAATGAAAAATCATATTAGTGGTGATAAATTCATAAACAGAAACTTAAATTTGCTGTTAAACATCTTTGAAAATAATGGATACCCAAAATATATCCTTAAAAAAATGATATTTAACTCAGACATTTTTGACGGTCCCACTGATATCGGAGTATATCGCAGTACAAACAATCCAATATAAAAAAACTACCACTATTAAAACAGTTAACACCTTGCATCTCAAGTTGTAAAGCAACTCGTTGAGCCTTATTATAATTCCAAGAGGAATATGACTTGCGATAGATATTTCACTGATCTTGCCCTTGTACATGAATTACTTACTAACTCTTGTGGGCTCAGTGAAAAAAAATTAGAGATTTGTTCCTCCGGCATTTCTACCAAACAAGAAACGTTTAGACAAATCTTAAATTTTCGGATTTACTCCAGAAGCATCTCTTGTTTCTTATGTTTTGGAAAAATAAAGAAGTGTTTAGTCCTGTCTACCATGCATCACAATGTTTACTGTGCAGATGATTTTGATAAAAAAAAACCAGATATGATATATATATATATATATATATATATATATATATATATATATATATATATATATATACAAACTTAAATGTGGCGACTGCCCAAAAACTTACATTGGTCAAACAGGTAGAAATTTTAATAAACGAATAGCAGAACATAAAAGGGCTTTCAATAATAGAAAAACAGATTCTACATACGCACTTCACCTTCTAGATCATAATCATTCTTTTAATGACGAATTTAAAATTCTCCACATTCAAAATAAAGGCCTTAAGCTATCTTTGTTAGAATCTATGGAAATCAACAAATTAACAAACATAGATATAATTCTGAATGACCAGCTTGAGACAAACAGTTCTCCCCTCCTCAACCTATTTCATTAGAGACTATAAAGTGTAAACCCATACCAAAAACAGATCACTTGAGAAAGGCAATCAGCCGAAACAGCTGTAGTGATAAGAATTTAAAATAAATTTTGTGGAAGTTTGAAAACAAAGTTTTCAGTGTTTTATTGTTACATAAAATGAATTTCCATCAAGTAACGGTCGAATCCATCAATTATATGGGTATAAATATATACAGTACATTCAAAAATAGTGGGGGCCCAACGAACCCGGGTTGCCCGGTTACGTAAGTAAAATGTGTTGCCCGGATAAGGGTTAAAGCAAAGATGCCTCTACATATCACACAGGACCAGCATCTGAAGACAAACAGGATAAACCTAGTGGAAAAGAATGGATGACAACCGAAGTTCTTAAATTGATCAAAGGAGAATACTAAAAAACAAAAAGCAGAGTTAAATTTATTAGAAAATAAACACTTATGCAGTTAGTTAAATGTTTAGGAAATATTTTAATACAAATTAAATGGTTGTTTTATTTTATTCACCAAACTGGTTGTTTTATTATTTACTCCAAAGTGTCCACTGCGAACGCTGGTTAAATTAAATTTTCACCCAATTTATTATCGGCAACCAGTTAAATTAGTTGATATAAATATATACCCAAAACCAAAAACATGTTAAAATGCGGATGAAAACAAACATCCCGTGCTGCAGGTTGGCTTATTCTCTAATGAAGTAATCACACGGTTGACTTTAATTTCTAATTTTCTAGCATATTAACAGTGGCAAGTTGTGCCTCTATGTATTTTAGAAATCGATGACTATTAATCACATTAATGATCTATTAGTAATTCAGGGTTGATGTTGATTACGTTTTGGCCTCTACAATCCCACTTTGTTACCCTAAAACTAGAGATTGAGTTTAGAGTCATACGTGTTAAGAATATTAATTGCAGTTATACAGGGAGCTCCAACTCCAAATTTATAAAACTGTGTGTACTGTATCGCTAATTGCAAGTTTATATATATATATATATATATATATATATATATATATATATATATATATATATATGTATATATAAGATTACTACTATTAAAAAAATTAATATTAAACTCACCAGTCTTCCGGGTTGAACTGCGTCGATTATCATCACGCCGATCTTTCGACATCCTCTTTGATGTCTTCTTCGGGGCTTTCGAGGTCCCAGTCTCCCAAGCCCGCAGGCACTACTACACTGATCACTATCCAATGCATTACTGTGCAATAGTATGAATGTCATAGTGTTCGTGAGTTCTCAAAGAATACAGTAACCTGAGCTGTTAGCGTACAGTCCAGTCAAAGCGATATATTGATATCATATTGTAGTAAAATGGTGATAAAAAAGGGAAATATTCTCCCCTGATGGGGGAGACTACCAATAAGACGCCAATGCGCGAACTAAATATTTCTGAAGTTGTTGGTGTTAGTGAACAAGATATGGATACAGAAATTAACACCACCGTTATTCCTGCTACAAGGGAAGTAAAACTTTTTAATAATAATTCTGGTAACTACGACTTTCAAAATTGTTGTGTATATGTTGAAAAGACCAATGATCTGAATATAGACTGATTGAACCCGATGGTTCTGGGTGATATTTTACATCAAAAATTAAAGATCAACAACATTAAGGAAATTAAAAGTATAGAAAGAAACCGTGTTAAAGTAATCCTCAAATCTATTTTGGATGCAAATATATTAGTTAGTTATAGTCATTTAAAAGACAATAATTTAAAGTCGTACATTCCCAATCACCTCTTAGTAATCAAAGAGCTGATACGTGATGTCGATACCAAATATAACATTGAATATTTGAAAAAATATATGACCTCTAGTTCACAAATTATTGATATTCAAAGAATGCACAGGAAAATAGAAAAGGATGGAAATACAGAATATGTACCTAGACGTAATAATTACATTTGAAGGCAATTGTTTGCCAAATTATGTTGTAATTAATTATGTATATTTTCAAGTTACACAATGTTATAAATGTCTCAAATTTGGACACATTTCTAGACAATGTAAAGGTACACAGGAATACTGCATACGATGTGGAGAAATTCAAACTGATACACATACATGTGATAAAAAAAATGTATTATATACACTGTAAAAGTGATAAGCATATGTCAATCCCTAAAAACTGTCCTTTTTTCGAACATCGAACAAATAAAAGATATCATGATTGAACATACAATTTCATATTTGGAGGCCAAAAATTTGAATGATTCCCCTTTTTCTGGTCATATTTGTAATAACAGATTTGACATATTCTTAAATTCAGATAAATAATGTCCAAAATTAACAACACATCTGAAGTGAATATACCTGCTTATTCCAACCCATTGAGGCCTCATTTACATAAAACCAAAAATATTAGTCAACCAAGTTGTGGTAAATCAAGCACTGATTATAGGGAAAATAAAAAAAGAAAAGTATCATCTCCAACTTCCAAATATTTTACATCTCCTCACATCCCTTTCAGATTTGGACCATCTCCCACCCTTAAACAAGGACAGTTTTTCAAATGTAGACAATGATAAAAATAAATTAGTAGATTCTTTAGTAATTCTTTTCTCAGATTGTATTCAAAATATTAATTGTTTAGAAGAGGCAAAATCACTTGATGGCATTGTTCTGAAGCTATTTTCTTGTGGCATGTTAAAGTAATTATTATTTAATTGGGAATAAGCCACAATTAAAGATTAAATAAATTTTATTGACGTTTCAATTTTCTTTTCGGAAATCGTTCTCAAAATACAAACATTAGTAAAATAAACAAATTTTTTTTTAAACTTTAATTTACTAATGTTTAAAAAAATAAAATTTAAAACATTTTATTTTTTTATATTTATTTATTTTACAACGATTTGCGAAGTGGAAACGTCAATAAACGTACTTTAACTTTTAATTGTAGCTTATTCCCATTTAAACAGTAATAATTGCATTTAATATTGTATAATATGCTGACGATTTCCGTTTGTATACAGAACACAAAAAATATCAGCAATCCATTGAAAACCTGAATAAAGTGTATGGATTCCATCAAAAATGGTTTATAGAAAATGGTTTCGAATTATCTTGCAGTAAATCACAAGCTTGTTTATTTACCAGACATAACCTTTGTAATGCCAGTACAATCAATTTAGGTGGGCACCCATTTTCTCTTAAAAACACAATTAAATATCTGGGAATGATACTCGACCAGAAATTGACTTGAAAGGTACATATTGATGACATGTTGAACAGATGCTATAAGGGATTATACTTTCTTAAATCAATTAATAAAACTTGATCGGATGTTGAAGTTTATTGTTAGTTTTATTATTTTACAAAGCTTACATACAATCTATTTTGGATAACGAGAGTGTTTTGTATGGATCAGCAAGTAATGTACTACTAAATAAAATCAACGTTTTACAGAACCCAGCCTTACGAATATCTTTAGGAGCCATGAGATCCACTTCAGTACAAGCTTTATATTTGGAAGCCTAGGAACCTCCTTTAAATATAATACTATATTGCCATGACCTATATATATATAGTTTAGCTTAACAGGCCTCAAAGGCCCAAGGCTTCAACGGTTTTCTTCCATTTCTTTCTATCTTGTCCTAAGTTTTTCCAATCTTGTACCCGCAGCGACTTCAGATCTTCTTTTGCCGACCTCTTTTTCTTTTTGTACCAGCCTCCGTGTTTATTAATTCATTGGGAACTCTTCCTTCCTTCATTCTTGCTATATGTCCGAGCCATCTTAATCTTTGAATTTTAGCAAGTCTTGTTATTTTTGGTTGTCCATATATTTGCATTATTTCTTTATTCGTTCTTCTTCGCCAGATGTTACCCTCTTTTAGACCTCCGTATATCCTTCTAAGAATTTTTCGTTCCCATCTATCTAATTTTACTTCCATATATTTATTTAGTGTCCAGATCTCGCTAGCATAGAGTACTGTAGGTCGGATAACTGTTGTATATATTCGTTTTTTTGCTGTTCTGGATATTATCTTCGACCTCAGTATCTTAGTCAGGCTCCCAGCACTCTTACTACCTTTGGCCATTCTTTTTATGATTTCTTGGTTCTCTTCGTTCCTATTTGTTAGTATCACTCCCAAGTAATCGAATTGGCAAACAACTTCAAAGTTATATTCTTTACTTGGGTTTTGTATCTTAAAGGACTGTCCTTGATGATTTTCGTTTCCCCTCATCACCATATATTTTGTTTTTTCTTCGTTTATTTCTAAACCATATTCCTGGCTATTCTCTCTATTCTAGTAAAGATTTCTCTTAATTCTGCAGGTCTCCTTGTTATTAAGGTAACATCATCTGCATATGCTACGCATTGATGCCTGTGATGATATATTGTGCCTCTAGTGTAGATGTTACATTCTCGTAAAATCTTCTCTAAGATCAAATTCAAAAAATCTGTTGATAACGGGTCACCTTGTCGCAGACCTCTATTGGTGATAAAGCTATCCGAAACCCGTCCTTCTAACATGACTTTACTTTTAGTATCATTGAGTATGCATTTAGTCAGTCTTACCATTTTTGGTGGAAATTTAAAATATTCTAGTGCTTCATATACTTTATTTCTTTTTATAGTATCATATGCCTGTCAAAAATCAATAAACAGCATGTGTAATATTAGGTTGAATACATATGAGCTAGCTAAAATTTGTTTAATTGTAAAAATTTGGCCTATTACCGATCTGTTTGCTCTAAAACCTGTTTGATATTCACCTAGACAATTTTCAACTTTTGTTTTAATTTTATTTCTAATTGATATGGCCAGAATCTTATACACTGTATCTTGTAGAGCTATTCCCCTGTAATTGTTACATTCTGTAACGTCTCCTTTTTTATGCACTGGACATAAGATTGCTTCTTTCCACTGATTGGGTATTTTTTCTTTGATCCACACTTCGCGTATTAATTCAGCGATTTCTTCTTGCACCATTTCGCCACCTTCTTTTAGAAACTCAGCAATGATACCATTTTCACCAGGTGCTTTGTTGTTTTTTAAGTTTGTTATGATCTCTATAATTTCTCCTTCTTCCTTGGTAGGTACTTCTTCATTTATATCTGGGTCCCTTACTTCTTCATGTTGTAGTTGCGTTTGTTCTCTTTCATCTTGGTTCTTCCGTACATAATATGTTCTCGAAATAATTGGCCCACCTTCTTAATTTTTCATCTGTTCCACCTAACAGATTCCCCTCTTCATCTTTATAATATCTTGATGTGGTTTTGTATTGGGTCCGGTCTCGTTTTATTTCTTGGTAGAAATTCCTAACTTGTTTATGTAAAAAATCTTCTTCAATACGAACTAGTTTCTGCTCTAAACTTGACCGTTTCTTCCTTCTACAAATCTTCTTTGCTTCCCGTCTTTTTGCGGCATTTTTAGTCTCTTCATTATTTCTTATTATGCTGTTTATTCTAGCTTTATTTCGGTCATTAATGGCTTTCTTACAATCCTCATTATACCAGTGCGTTTGTTTACATTGTCTGTTTCCTGATAATACTGAGTCGGCTGCTTCTTGAATTTTTTCTTCCTGTTGTACCCATCTGCTTTCTATATCATTTACTGTTGTCTGGCTTTTCAGTTTCTCTTCAATTTGCTGCCTGAATTTTTTCTTACCTTCTTCCTCCTGAAGTAGTGCACCGTTATATCGTTTTATTTTTTTACAACTAGTGTTATTAATTGTGGGTATTATTTGCTCCATTTTAACTTTGAACAAAAAGTGGTCCGAATTTGCATCAGCACCTCTGTAACTTCGGCTATCTTTTATGGCTCTCATATGTTTGGCTTCTATTAGTAAATGATCTATTTGGTTTACTGTTTGTCCATCTTGTGATACCTAGATATTGCCATGACCTGACAAAGAAATATTGGCAAAAAAAGAAATCCCCCTTACTTTGCGAATCGGTAATCAAAATATAGCACTTTTAAAAAATATAGATAGAACAAACTACATATTTAAAAACTACTCTTCTTTCTTTTTACATACAGATATTAATGTACCAAATTATAGTAAGAACATATATTTAAATAAAAATATTGTTCTATCTATAACGAGTAATTACAAAGAGGCAGTAGCTCTATATACAGATGCGTCTAAATCCCCAGATGGAACCGGATGCTCTTTTTTTATTACGCCAGAGGCTATTATAATATATGAAGCTCTATTATATGTAGCTAAAATTGATTTTGCCCGTAATATAATTTTGTCCGACTGCTTAGCAATGTTAAAACCTATTGGTAAATATGTACCACCAAACTTACAATACTGCCCATACATTTATAGAATTAAACATATTATTCAAACTCTTTTAACCAAAGTAATCAATGTACATTTTTTCTGTAGTAACGCTTTCTGATAGTATTATTTCTTGCAAGTCAACATTGCTTCGAGATTGGAGCTACCAGTGGAAGGAATACTCTTTTGTGAATCAAAAAAGATACTCGTTAATTTAGCCAGATATTTCCAAATTTCCTTGGTACAAGTCTTGTAGAGCTTCCAGGAGGCACATAACTTCCATTATTAGAATACGATTCGGGCACGCATGCTATCCAAAACACTTATTTAAAATACAGGTTTTGGATGATAACAAATGTGAGCATTGTGGAAAGGAAAGTAATTTAAATCATACTTTTTTTGGTTGTTCTAAAAATACAGTCTACTCATCAAAACTTATAAATGATTTATTAAAATATAAAATACCAGCTCCATGGAACATACTATATTTATTATCACTTGGCTCTGTAGATGTTTACAACTCAATTAAATTTTTAAAAGACAGCAAATTATTATTATAATTTTCTAAAAAATTTTTAGTTAATCTTGTTACATTTGTTTTAAATAATTTGTATAACTTCCTCCTCTCCGTGACATAGTGTTGTTGTGTCTTATATACTTATATAAGTCAATGCCTTGATAGGTCCCTAGGCGAGAAGAGTGTGTCCCTGTTCTCCTAATATCGATGTAATCTTCTATTTTGATAGGGTATTTAGGTAAATTATAATAATGGATACTCTCTTATTCCTTTTGCGTCTGGCTGTATGACAATAAGTCTAAGCCAAAAAATTCGGATTTATATTAGAGATTTTGTATAATTTTCCTTGTATTGTCTGATAGAATAGCTTCCTTTGTTGACTGCATCCTAGGTTTTTTTTTTCAATTTTGGTTTATTACCAGTACAAGAGGAGTGCTCTCTCTAAAAATTTGATTTATTAGTTGATGAATGCAGTCTTTTGTAACCTGGTGCTAGTAATAATGCAGTTGTTTGCGATTCTTTAATCGCGAAAATGAGGTTGATTGTGTGTTTGTGTTAGGACATTTGTTTTCTCTATGCCCAAGCTGTTTACAAAAGAAACACTTCGTACGATCTCTGCACAAGAATATTCTATATGCGACATTCTCGTACAGTATTAAAAGTGACGTTTAAAGCTTGTAGTTCTCAGTATCTGGAGTAACGTAGACTTGACGTCTGAAACTCATAATAGGCGAGTAATCATCTCCTGAGATATCTGCCTTTAATAATGATATAGGCGACACCATATGAAGTCCGAAATCTTGAGTGCCTGTTCCATGACCTAATTAGGTATGGATGAACAGACATTTAATATCAATATTCTCTTAGCTGGGGAAATTACTCTTCTTAAACTCAGTTCTTAAACGCAGTAGTTTAAAATTCTAAAAAATGAATCTGCGGCTTAGTCTAGAATATGCTGGTATCTGATCGGCCTATGGTGGAGCAGTACGGCAAGAGATAAGGGCTTGCGGCTAGGTGATACTCCTCCATAGATCCCTACCGGAAGGGCGTGGAACGTCTAAATACCGGGTATATATATATATATATATATATATATATATATATATATATATATATATATATATATATATATAAACTCAGCTCAACGGAACTTACAGTTACAGTGGAATGTTCGAAGATAAGCTGGTCTACAAGCTCGGTTCTTGATAAGTAGATACACACTCTTGAGATTTTCGATGCAAAACAAACATTTTTTGGATTAATGATATTTGTAATTGCTTTAACATAGTCCAGTAATACAAGATTAGGATAAGAATATATAAATGATAATTGCTTGTTATTTTTTTGGAAAAATAGGTTTAACAGATTTAAAGCCGAAACTTTTATTCTCTTATATTGATGAGATATTTAATTTTAAGGCTTATTAAGGTTGACAGAAGTAAAGTATAAAAGAAATTTTGCAAAAAATACGATATATTTTTCAAACAAGGGTGTCCGGTAGCATAATCAATGATTGTGAATAACAAATAATTAAAAGTGCCAAAATTTTAAAACAAAGTTTTTTATTCTAATTATTTCAACAAATTAAAATAAAAAAAATCTTATATATTTAGTTTGTATGATATTTATAAAAACATTGTTTTGGATATAGTGCTACATTACATTTATTGCAGCAAAAATTACATTTTTTGTGGCAAACAGTACAACGAGTTTGAGTGTCCTTAGGCAATAAGGTGGTTCATCCGATCGTATTTTGAATGACTATGCAAATTGGCTGAATGCGAAGATTTGCTGGGTCTTTTTTTTGTATTTTTAAGAGTAGGGAGTTTTTACAGTAGGGATTCAAGAATCCTTACTGTAATTGTGCGACCACTAATTCTATGGAGTTGCCAGGCATTTTGTTCTGCTAGATTCACTATGTTGCTTATTATGGTAAAATACCATTTCTTACCACGGATAGCTGATATTTTCATCTGTCCGATCGACGCCACCGATGTTTTCATTATACTGTTTTATAATATTAGGTTGATTAACAAGCACCTTTTTTTCTTTTTGAGATTAACGTTATACTTGCTTTGTTGGATATATCTGATTGTGATTTAATATTCTGGAAATAACATTATTGTCACTCTATTTTCAAATTACTATTTCACTTTTCTTTGCCGTGCAGTAGTCAAGCGAACCCCTTTATTTCTTTTTCAGTGTGTCTGAACCCTCAATATCACAATCTTTACCTAGACGATTTTCTCGTACTTGTTCCTTTACATCCCCTTGACGTAAGTTCTTCCAAAAGCAGCAACGTGGTAAAATAGTTAGGGTAATTTAAAAGCCTTGACTTCTAGGGCATCAACAAATTGTAAGACAACACTAGGTCCCAAACCAAAAAGTTTATATTTATCTTGAATAGTGGATGAAGATCCCTGATATGGATCAAACCACTCCACATAACCTAGCCTAGTAGTCCCCATCCAAAACTTAAATCCCCATCTGATAGGTTTACCACAGACAAACTGCTTGGATCCATGTTTTCTATAATACGGAACCATTGACTCATCCAAGCTGTGGTGTTCTTCTTGTGGTGCTAAATCTTTGACATTAAGGGATCTAAACAATATATTTTACTCACCTTCTCTCAGTCATGTTTGGAAACTATAAACAGTCTTTCAGGTAACCTCAAAAATTCTGCAGAAAATACCAGATTTACAAAACAATTATTGTGAAATTTTGTTAATAAAATGGCTTATTGTTACACGAAACAGCACGCCATCTCTTAATAACTAGCAAAATAATTAAATTATAGGTAGCTTTGTAGCGAGGTCTTTTAAAAGGCCGGTGGCCTCAAATGGGTTAAGTCTTGTTTTAGCTGCAGCAACATAAGAAGTTGTAGGTGTATTAATTTCACCGTCATTTGTTAAAATTATTGATTTTTTTACAGTTGAATTGGTTTGTACAATTCTGTTGACCTTGTAGTCAGAAGCAGTAGGTTTAGAATTATCCACAATTGTTGTAATTATTAAAAAATATGTAGATTATAACAACACACCATTTCGTATTACTGGTTGCCTATAAAACTGGCGTAAAGCGAAAGGTGACTTTAAATGTATTAGTAATTCACTAATGAGAACAAAAAAGGCTTAAAGATAAACAAAATTAACACTCCAATACAACAATTATAGTCAGATTTTACATAATACCTTTACGGCTACTCGTAAACAAGAGTAAACAGCAGTTTTTTAATACCTTTATGTTTAAATGTCCAAAATTTAGTTAATTTTTAATCCAAATATTCACTTTAAAACTAAACTAACGATTCTCAGCATACAGAACGACCTTTAAACGTTCAAACACAGTAAGAATCTCTAATATAATAATTAAATTTAATATGAAATAATATTTATTTATATTTTATTATTATTTAATATTTCGTCTGAATTTGACGGGTCTGTCAGAAGTAAACATCGTAGGCTTTGTTAATACGTTAGCAGGTGGCGTTAGGAGCCAACACAATTTATTGAATTAACTTAATATAATATAATTTGTTTCAAATATAAATATTAAATAATAAAATTCTATGGCATATACTATAAATTTTAGTATAAAGCCTCGCACTAGTCTACTGTACCAGCTACTATACCATCTTTTTTCTAATTTAGAAAACTTAATTTTCGTTTATTTTTTCGTTGAAATTCAATATCCATATAGCATGTGTTCATTTATAGTGATTATTCTACATAACAAATACTAGGATAAGATTAATTAACAAAGCCTTTTTCTTAGAACCTGCTAATTATAGTAATACTAAATTTATTGACACATTTTGGCATTTCTCGAAGTAAGAAGATTAGGTGTAGCAATTAAGGCAATTGCCCTGACAACATATATATAATTTTCTAATGTGCCAAACCACTTTAGGGGTTCCTTATCTTATCTACAACTTTTAGCCTAATTGAAAACGGATATCGCAGCGACGCTCAAGGAATTCTCTTGATACACGCCTCACGTTTGCTAGAATTTAACGTGGCATTGTCAACTGACGTCTTGTCTTTAATCGCACTAAAATATTTGTAACAAAATTGAATATTAAGCTAATTCCACGTTCCATTCATCAAAATTTATCTCATCTAATTAGTGACTTTGTCTCTAGGGACTGCGTGAATATATGTGACGATGTAATACGCCTAATAAAAGGCGTGACGAAATAAAATACTTGTATTGTATTACAACAGACGTAATAAGTATATATATATATATATATATATATATATATATATATATATATATATATATATATATATATATATATATATATACAAAAATTGGAACAAAAGAAGAGGACGACACACAATATATCGGTCGCTTTGGGCTGGACAACAGGAACGAAAGGGGTGAGATGTTGTACAACTACTTAAACAACGAAAATTTATTTTGTCTCAACACTTTCTTTAAAAAATCTAAACAACGTAAATGGACATGGATCAGCCCAGACAAGAAAACCAAGAACGAAATAGACTATATACTCTCCAATAACAAAAACATATGCACCGACGTGACAGTACTAAACAAATTCTATACCGGAAGTGACCATAGATTGGTTAGAGCGAATATTAAAATACAGACGAGAGTAGAACGAAACAAACTTATTAAACGAGAACGATACCCAACCACCGATGTCCTATTTCAAAAACAAACGGAATACCAAAAAGAGCTAAGCACAAGACTAAAATCAGTAGAGACACTGAGACAAATGGATATAAACGGACTAGCCAATAAAATAAAAGTAACGGTAACAACATCGGTTAAGAAAATATGCTCAAACACGAAAACAGCCAAAACATCTAAACTTCAACCTAATACAATTAAATTACTAAAAGAAAGACGAAACAGAACAGATCGAACTTCGGACAGCTTCAAAAGTTTAAACAAAAACGTGAAGAAAGAAATTAGGAACGATCATAGAAGCTATACTAACAATCTAATAAAAAATATAATACAAGATAACTGCAATATGAAAGTACTCAAAGCAAAAAACTCAAACGGCACAAGAAAAATCATAGAAATAAAAAATGAGAAAAACGTCACCGTCCGAGACAGAAAGGAAATAAGCGAGGCCATTGAAAAATTCTACACTACAAAAAGTGTATATTTTGTTTGAAATTTGAATTATTTCGATTAAGGGTGACTTGCTGATTAAAAAAATCTAAACGTGCGGCTAAAAATTCTGCACCGTTTTGCCGGAAAATCGAAAAAACTGTAGATTTTTTAATTCGATTTTTCTTCTTTTCCGGCAAACTGGGGTTAAAGGATCAGAAAAAAACACATGTTTGAAATAAGATGGACAAAGTGCATGTACCAAAACATTAAACAAAAATTTTTTTTTTTGGAAAATTTGGAAAAATTTTTCCAAGGGGGTACCCTTGGATTTTTATTAAATTTGGTTAATCGGCTATATGGGCGTCAATTTTGGTCCGAGAGTCAAGCGAATACACATTTCCTAAATTAAACTGGCCGCTCGTTCTTCTGCCATACTCAGAATTTTCCTACATTTAACGATTCGTGAAAAATTTCCACTTGGATGTCTGTATTTGCTGAAAATTTCGTGAAAATTAAAAGTGTATATTTTGTTTGGAATTTGAATTATTTCGATTAAGGGTGACTTGCTGATTAAAAAGAAATTAACATGTGGCTAGAAATTTAGCACCGTTTTGTCGGAAAATCGAAAAAACTGTAGACCATTAGATTTTTATCAAATTTCGTTAATCGGCTTTGTTGTCGTCAATTTTGGTCAAAGAGTCAAGCGAATAGGCATTTCCTATATAAAATTGGCCGCTCGTTCTTCTGCCATACTCAGAATTTTCCTATATCGAACTGTTCGTGAGAAACATTTCCACTTGAATGTATCTATTCGCTGAAAATTTCGAGAAAATTAAAAGTGTATATTTTGTCTGAAATTCGAATTATTTCGATTAAGGGTGACTTGCTGTTTAAAAAGAAATTAACATGTGGCTAGAAATTTAGCACCGTTTTGGCGGAAAATCGAAAAAACTGTAGACCATTAGATTTTTTAATAAATTTCGTTAATTGGCTATGTTGTCGTCAATTTTGGTCCGAGAGTCAAGAGAATACACATTTCCTACATAAAATTGACCTCTCGTTCTTCTGCCATACTCAGAATTTTCTTACATTTAACGGTTCGTGAAAAAAATTTCCACTTGGATGTCTGTAATTGCTGAAAATTTCGTGAAAATAAAAAGTGTATATTTTGTTTGGAATTTGAATTATTTCGATTAAGGGTGACTTGCTGATTAAAAAGAAATTAACATGTGGCTAGAAATTTAGCACCGTTTTGTCGGAAAATCGAAAAAACTGTAGACCATTAGATTTTTATCAAATTTCGTTAATCGGCTTTGTTGTCGTCAATTTTGGTCAAAGAGTCAAGCGAATAGACATTTCCTATATAAAATTGGCCGCTCGTTCTTCTGCCATACTCAGAATTTTCCTATATCGAACTGTTCGTGAGAAACATTTCCACTTGAATGTATCTATTCGCTGAAAATTTCGAGAAAATTAAAAGTGTATATTTTGTTTGAAATTCGAATTATTTCGATTAAGGGTGACTTGCTGTTTAAAAAGAAATTAACATGTGGCTAGAAATTTAGCACCGTTTTGGCGGAAAATCGAAAAAACTGTAGACCATTAGATTTTTTAATAAATTTCGTTAATTGGCTATGTTGTCGTCAATTTTGGTCCGAGAGTCAAGAGAATACACATTTCCTACATAAAATTGACCTCTCGTTCTTCTGCCATACTCAGAATTTTCTTACATTTAACGGTTCGTGAAAAAAATTTCCACTTGGATGTCTGTAATTGCTGAAAATTTCGTGAAAATAAAAAGTGTATATTTTGTTTGAAATTTGAATTATTTCGATTAAGGGTGACTTGCTGATTAAAAAAATCTAAACGTGCGGCTAAAAATTCTGCACCGTTTTGCCGGAAAATCGAAAAAACTGTAGATTTTTTAATTCGATTTTTCTTCTTTTCCGGCAAACTGGGGTTAAAGGATCAGAAAAAAACACATGTTTGGAATAAGATGGACAAAGTGCATGTACCAAAACATTAAACAAAAATTTTTTTTTTTGGAAAATTTGGAAAAATTTTTCCAAGGGGGTACCCTTGGATTTTTATTAAATTTGGTTAATCGGCTATATGGGCGTCAATTTTGGTCCGAGAGTCAAGCGAATACACATTTCCTAAATTAAACTGGCCGCTCGTTCTTCTGCCATACTCAGAATTTTCCTACATTTAACGATTCGTGAAAAAAATTTCTACTTGGATGAAAATTGCTGAAATTGCTGAAAATTTCGTGAAAATTAAAAGTGTATATTTTGATTGAAATTTGAATTATTTCGTTTAAGGGTGACTTGCTGATTAAAAAAATCTAAATATGCGGCCAAAAATTCTGCACCGTTTTTCCGGAAAATCGAAAAAACTGTAGATTTTTTAATTCGATTTTTCCTCTTTTCCGGCAAACTGGGGTTAAAGGATCAGAAAAAAACACATTTTTCAAATAAGATGGACCAAGTGCATGTACCAAAACATTAAACAAAAATTTTTTTTTGGAAAATTTGGAAAAATTTTTCCAAGGGGGTACCATTGGATTTTAATTAAATTTGGTTAATCGGCTATATGGGCGTCAATTTTGGTCCGAGAGTCAAGTGAATACACATTTCCTACATTAAACTGGCCGCTCGTTCTTCTGACATACTCAGAATTTTCCTACATTTAACGGTTCGTGAAAAAAATTTCTACTTGGATGTCTGTAATTGCTGAAAATTTCGTGAAAATAAAAAGTGTATATTTTGTTTGAAATTTGAATTATTTCGATTAAGGGTGACTTGCTGATTAAAAAATCTAAACGTGCGCGCTAAAAATTCTGCACCGTTTTGGCGGAAAATCGAAAAAACTGTAGACCATTGGATTTTTATTAAATTTCTTTAATCGGCTATATGTCGTCAATTTTGGTCCGAAAGTCAAGCGAATGGATATTTCCTACATAAAATTGGCCGCTAGTTCTTCTGCCATACTTTGAATTTTCCTTCATCTAACTGTTCGTGAGAAAAATTTCCACTTGGATGTATGTATTCGCTGAAATTTCGAGAAAATTAAAAGTGTATATTTTGTTTAAAATTTGAATTATTTCGATTAAGGGTGACTTGCTGATTAAAAAAATCTAAATAAGTAGCTAGAAATTACGCATTGTTTTGGCGGAAAATCGAAAAAACTGTAGACCATTAGATTTTTATTAAATTTCTTTAATCGGCTATATTGTCGTCAATTTTGGTCCGAAAGTTAAGCAAATGGATATTTCCTACATAAAATTAGCCGCTCGTTCTTCTGACATACTCAGATTTTCCTACATCTAACTGTTCGTGAGAAAAATTTCCCCTTGAATGTCTATATTCGCTGAAAATTTCGAGAAAATTAAAGTGTATATTTTGTTTGAAATTGAATTATTTCGATTAAGGGTGACTTGCTGATTAAAAAAATCTAAATACGTAGCTAGAAATTACGCACCGTTTTGGCGGAAAATCGAAAAAACTGTAGACCATTAAATTTTTATTAAATTCGTTAATCGGCTATATTGTCGTCAATTTTGGTCCGAAAGTCAAGCGAATGAATATTTCCTACATAAAATTGGCCGCTAGTTCTTCTGTCATACTTAGAATTTTCCTTCATCTAACTGTTCGTGAGAAAATTTCAACTTGGATGTATGTATTCGCTGAAAATTTCGAGAAAATTAAATGTGTATATTTTGTTTAAAATTTGAATTATTTCGATTAAGGGTGACTTGCTGATTAAAAAATCTAAACACGTGGCAAGAAATTATGCACCGTTTTGCCGAAAAATCGAAAAAACTGTAGACGATTGGATTTTTATCAAATCGGCTATATTGGCGTCAATTTTGGTCCGAGAGTCAAGCGAATGGATATTTCCTACATAAAATTGGCCGCTTGTTCTTCTGCCATACTCAGAATTTTTCTACATTTAACGGTTCGTGAGAAAAATTTCCACTTGGATGTCTGTATTTGCTGAAAATTTCGAGAAAATTAGAAGTGTATATTTTGTTTGAAATTTAAATTATTTCGATTAAGGGTGACGTGCTGATTAAAAAAATCTAAACATGCGGCTAAAAATTCTCAAGGTTTTGCCGGAAATCGAAAAAACTGTAGATTTTTTATTTCGATTTTTCCTCTTTTTCGGCAAACTGGGGTTAAGGGATCAGAAAAAAACACATGTTTGGAATAAGATGGACCAAGTGCATGTACCAGAATATTAAACAAAAATTTTTCTTTGGAAAATTTGGAAAAATTTTTCCAAGGGGGTGCCCTTGGATTTTTATCAAATTTCGTTAATCGGCTATATTGGCGTCAATTTTGGTCCGAGAGTCAAGCGAAGGGACATGTCCTACATAAAATTTGCTGCTCGTTCTTCTGCCATGCTCAGAATTTTTCTACATATAACTGTTCGTGAGAAAAATTTCCACTTGGATGTATGTATTCGCTGAAAATTTCGAGAAAATTAAAAGTGTATATTTTGTTTAAAATTTGAATTATTTCGATTAAGGGTGACTTGCTGATTAAAAAATCTAAACACGTGTCCAGAAATTATGCACCGTTTTGCCGAAAATCGAAAAAACTGTAGAACATTGGATTTTTATCAAATTTCGTTAATCAGCTATATTGGCGTCAATTTTGGTCCGAGTGTCAAGCGATACACATTTCTTACATAAAACGAGCCGCTCGTTCTTCTGCCATACGGAGAATTTTCCTACATCGAACTGTTCGTGAGAAAAATTTCCACTTGGATGTATCTATTCGCTGAAAATTTCGAGAAAATTAAAAGTGTATATTTTGTTTGAAATTTGAATTATTTCGATTAAGGGTGACTTGCCGTTTAAAAAGAAATTAACATGTTGCTAGAAATTTAGTACCGTTTTGGCGGAAAATCGAAAAAACTGTAGACCATTAGATTTTATCAAATTTCGTTAATCGGCTATGTTGGCGTCAATTATGGTCAGAGACTCAAGCGAATAGACATTTCCTATATAAAATTTGCCGCTCGTTCTTCTGCCATACTCAGAATTTTCCTAGATCTAACTGTTCGTGAGAAAAATTTCCACTTGGATGTATCTATTCGCTGAAAATTTCGAGAAAATTAATAGTGTATATTTTGTTTGAAATTTGAATTATTTTGATTAAGGGTGACTTGCTGATTAAAAAAATTTAAACATGCGGCTAAAAATTCTGCTCCGTTTTGCCGGAAAATCGAAAAAACTGTAGATTTTTTAATTCGATTTTTCTTCTTTTCCGGCAAACTGGGGTTAAGGGATCAGAAAAAAACACATGTTTAGAATAAGCTGGACCAAGTGCATGTACCAAAACATTAAACAAAAATTTTTTTTTTGGAAAATTTGGAAAAAATTTTCCTAGGGGGTACCCTTTAATTTTTATCAAATTTGGTTAATCGTCTATATTGGCGTCAACTTTGGTCCGAGAGTCAAGCGAATACACATGTCCTACATAAAACTGGCCGCTCGTTCTTCTGCCATACTCAGAATTTTCCTACATTTAACGGTTCGTGAGAAAAATTTCCACTTGGATGTCTGTATTTGCTGAAAATTTCGTGAAAATTAAAAGTGTATATTTTGTTTGAAATTTGAATTATTTCGATTAATGGTGACTTGCTGTTTAAAAATAAATTAACATGTTGCTAGAAATTTAGCACCGTTTTGGCGGAAAATCGAAAAAACTGTAGACCATTAGATTTTTATCAAATTTGGTTAATCGTCTATATTGGCGTCAACTTTGGTCCGAGAGTCAAGCGAATACACATTTCCTACATAAAACTGGCCGCTCGTTCTTCTGCCATACTCAGAATTTTCCTACATTTAACGGTTCGTGAGAAAAATTTCCACTTGGATGTCTGTATTTGCTGAAAATTTCGTGAAAATTAAAAGTGTATATTTTGTTTGGAATTTGAATTATTTCGATTAAGGGTGACTTGCAGATTAAAAAAATCTAAACAAGTGGCTGGAAATTAGGCACCGTTTTGCCGAAAATCGAGAAAACTGTAGACCTTTGAATTTTTATCAAATTTCGTTAATTGGCTATATTGGCGTCAATTTTGGTCCGAGAGTCAAGCGAATGGACATTTCCTACATAAAATTTGCTGCTCGTTCTTCTGCCATGCTCAGAATTTTTCTACATCTAACTGTTCATGAGAAAGATTTCCACTTGTAGGTATGTATTCGCTGAAAATTTCGAGAAAATTAAAAGTGTATATTTTGTTTGAAATTTGAATTATTTCAATTAAGGATGACTTGCTGATTAAAAAAATCTAAACACGTTTCCAGAAATTACGTACCGTTTTGCCGGAAAATCGAAAAAACTGTAGACCATTGGATTTTTATCAAATTTCGTTAATCAGCTATATTGGCGTCAATTTTGGTCCGAGTGTCAAGCGATACACATTTCTTACATAAAACGAGCCGCTCGTTCTTCTGCCATACTGAGAATTTTCCTACATCGAACTGTTCGTGAGAAAAATTTCCACTTGGATGTATCTATTCGCTGAAAATTTCGAGAAAATTAAAAGTGTATATTTTGTTTGAAATTTGAATTATTTCGATTAATGGTGACTTGCTGTTTAAAAATAAATTAACATGTTGCTAGAAATTTAGCACCGTTTTGGCGGAAAATCGAAAAAACTGTAGACCATTAGATTTTTATCAAATTTGGTTAATCGTCTATATTGGCGTCAACTTTGGTCCGAGAGTCAAGCGAATACACATTTCCTACATAAAACTGGCCGCTCGTTCTTCTGCCATACTCAGAATTTTCCTACATTTAACGGTTCGTGAGAAAAATTTCCACTTGGATGTCTGTATTTGCTGAAAATTTCGTGAAAATTAAAAGTGTATATTTTGTTTGGAATTTGAATTATTTCGATTAAGGGTGACTTGCAGATTAAAAAAATCTAAACAAGTGGCTGGAAATTAGGCACCGTTTTGCCGAAAATCGAGAAAACTGTAGACCTTTGGATTTTTATCAAATTTCGTTAATTGGCTATATTGGCGTCAATTTTGGTCCGAGAGTCAAGCGAATGGACATTTCCTACATAAAATTTGCTGCTCGTTCTTCTGCCATGCTCAGAATTTTTCTACATCTAACTGTTCATGAGAAAGATTTCCACTTGTAGGTATGTATTCGCTGAAAATTTCGAGAAAATTAAAAGTGTATATTTTGTTTGAAATTTGAATTATTTCAATTAAGGATGACTTGCTGATTAAAAAAATCTAAACACGTTTCCAGAAATTACGTACCGTTTTGCCGGAAAATCGAAAAAACTGTAGACCATTGGATTTTTATCAAATTTCGTTAATCAGCTATATTGGCGTCAATTTTGGTCCGAGTGTCAAGCGATACACATTTCTTACATAAAACGAGCCGCTCGTTCTTCTGCCATACTGAGAATTTTCCTACATCGAACTGTTCGTGAGAAAAATTTCCACTTGGATGTATCTATTCGCTGAAAATTTCGAGAAAATTAAAAGTGTATATTTTGTTTGAAATTTGAATTATTTCGATTAATGGTGACTTGCTGTTTAAAAATAAATTAACATGTTGCTAGAAATTTAGCACCGTTTTGGCGGAAAATCGAAAAAACTGTAGACCATTAGATTTTTATCAAATTTGGTTAATCGTCTATATTGGCGTCAACTTTGGTCCGAGAGTCAAGCGAATACACATTTCCTACATAAAACTGGCCGCTCGTTCTTCTGCCATACTCAGAATTTTCCTACATTTAACGGTTCGTGAGAAAAATTTCCACTTGGATGTCTGTATTTGCTGAAAATTTCGTGAAAATTAAAAGTGTATATTTTGTTTAATATTTGAATTATTTCGATTAAGGGTGACTGGCTGATTAAAAAAATCTATACACGTGGCCAGAAATTACGCACCGTTTTGTTGGAAAATCAAAAAAAACTGTAGACCTTTGGATATTTATTAAATTTCGTTAATCGGCTATATTGGCGTCAATTTTGGTCTGAGTGTCAAGCGAATGGACATTTCCTACATACAATTTACTGCTCGTTCTTCTGCCATGCTCAGAATTTTCCTACATCTAACTGTTCGTGAGAAAAATTTCCACTTGTATGTATGTATTCGCTGAAAATTTCGAGAAAATTAAAAGTGTATATTTTGTTTGAAATTTGAATTATTTCAATTAAGGATGACTTGCTGATTAAAAAAATCTAAACAAGTGGCAAGAAATTACGCACCGTTTGGCCGGAAAATCGAAAAAACTGTAGACCATTGGATTTTTTATAAATTTCGTTATTCGGCTATATTTTTGTCAATTTTGGTCCGAGAGTCAAGCGAATGGATATTTCCTACATAAAATTGGCCGCTCGTTCTTCTGCTTTACTCAGAATTTTTCTACATTTAACGGTTCGTGAGAAAAATTTCCACTTGGATGTCTGTATTTGCTGAAAATTCGTGAAAATTAAAAGTGTATATTTTGTTTAATATTTGAATTATTTCGATTAAGGGTGACTTGCTGATTAAAAAAATCTATACACGTGGCCAGAAATTACGCACCGTTTTGCCGGAAAATCAAAAAAACTGTAGACCTTTGGATATTTATTAAATTTCGTTAATCGGCTATATTGGCGTCAATTTTGGTCCGAGAGTCAAGCGAATGAACATTTCCTACATACAATTTACTGCTCGTTCTTCTTCCATGCTCAGAATTTTCCTAAATCTAACTGTTCGTGAGAAAAATTTCCACTTGGATGTCTGTAATTGCTGAAAATTTCGTGAAAATAAAAAGTGTACATTTTGTTTGAAATTTGAATTATTTCGATTAAGGGTGACTTGCTGATTAAAAAAATCTAAACATGCGGCTAAAAATTCTGCACCGTTTTGCCGGAAAATCGAAAAAACTGTAGATTTTTTAATTCGATTTTTCCTCTTTTCCGGCAAATTGGGGTTAAAGGATCAGAAAAAAACACATGTTTGGAATAAGATGGACCAAGTGCATGTACCAAAACATTGAAAAAAAATTTTTTTTTGGAAAATTTTAAAAAAATTTTCCAAGGGGGTACCCTTGGATTAGTATCAAATTTCGTTAATCGGCTATATTGGCGTCAATTTTGGTCCGAGAGTCAAGCGAATGGACATTTCCTACATAAAATTTGCTGCCCGTTCTTCTGCCATGCTCAGAATTTTCCTACATCCATCTGTTCGTGAGAAAAATTTTCACTTGTATGTATGTAGTCGCTGAAACATTCGAGGAAATTAAAAGTGTATATTTTGTTTGAAATTTGAATTATTTTGATTAAGGGTGACTTGCTGAATAAAAAAATCTAAACATGTAGCCAGAAATTACACAACGTTTTGCCGAAAATCGAAAAACTAAAGACCATTGGATTTTTATTAAATTTCGTTAATCGGCTATATTGTCGTCAATTTTGGTCCGAAAGTCAAGCGAATGGATATTTCCTACATAAAATTTGCCGCTCGTTCTTCTGCCATTCTTAGAATTTTCCTACATATAACTGTTCGTGAGAAAAATTTCCACTTGGATGTATGTATTCGCTGAAAATTTCTAGAAAATTAAAAGTGTATATTTTGTTTAAAATTTGAATTATTTCGATTAAGTGTGACTTGCTGATTAAAAAAATCTCAACACGTGTCCAGAAATTATGCACCGTTTTGCCGAAAAATCGAAAAAACTGTAGACCGTTGGATCTTTTATCAAATTTCGTTATTCGGCTATATTGGCGTCAATTTTGGTCCGAGTGTCAAGCGATACACATTTCTTACATAAAACTAGCCGCTCGTTCTTCTGCCATACTCAGAATTTTCCTACATCGAACTGTTCGTGAGAAAAATTTCCACTTGGGTGTATCTATTCGCTGAAAATTTCGAGAAAATTAAAAGTGTATATTTTGTTTGAAATTTGAATTATTTCGATTAAGGGTGACTTGCTGTTTAAAAAAAAATTAACATGTGGCTAGAAATTTAGCACCGTTTTGGCGGAAAATCGAAAAAACTGTAGACCATTAGATTTTTATCAAATTTCGTTAATCGGCTTTGTTGTCGTTAATTTTGGTCAGAGAGTCAAGCGAATAGAGTTTTCCTATATAAAATTGGCCGCTCGTTCTTCTGCCACACTCAGAAGTTGCCTAAATCTAACTGTTCGTGAGAAAAATTTCCACTTGGATGTCTGTAATTGCTGAAATAATATCTATTCGCTGAAAATTTCGAGAAAATTAAAAGTGTATATTTTGTTTGAAATTTGAATTATTTCGATTAAGGGTGACGTGCTGATTAAAAAAATCTAAACATGCTGCTAAAAATTTTGCACCGTTTTGCCGGAAAATCGAAAAAACTGTAGATTTTTTAATTCGATTTTTCTTCTTTTTCGGCAAACTGGGGTTAAGGGATCAGAAAAAAAAACACATGTTTGAAATAAGATGGACCAAGTGCATGTACCAAAACATTAAACAAAATTTTTTTTTTTTGGAAAATTTGGAAAAAATTTTCCAAGGGGGTACCCTTGGATTTTTATCAAATTTCGTTAATCGGCTATATTGGCGTCAATTTTGGTCCGAGAGTCAAGCGAATGGACATTTCCTACATAAAGTTTGCTGCTCGTTCTTCTGCCATGCTCAGAATTTTCCTACATCTAACTGTTCGTGAGAAAAATTTCCACTTGTATGTATGTATTCGCTGAAACATTCGAGAAAATTAAAAGTTTATATTTTGTTTGAAATTTGAATTATTTTAATTAAGGGTGACTTGGTGATTAAAAAAATCTAAACACGTGTCAAATTATGCACCGTTTTGCCGGAAAATCGAAAAAACTGTAGACCATTGGATTTTTATCAAATTTCGTTAATCGGCTATATTGGCGTCAATTTTGGTCCGAGTGTCAAGCGATACATATTTCTTACATAAAACTAGCCACTCGTTCTTCTGCAATACTCAGAATTTTCCTAGATCTAATTGTTTGTGAGAAAAATTTCCACTTGGATGTATCTATTCGCTGAAAATTTCGAGAAAATTAAAAGTGTATATTTTGTCTGAAATTCGAATTATTTCGATTAAGGGTGACTTGCTGTTTAAAAAGAAATTAACATGTGGCTAGAAATTTAGCACCGTTTTGGCGGAAAATCGAAAAAACCGTAGACCATTAGATTTTTATCAAATTTCGTTAATCGGCTATGTTGGCGTCAATTTTGGTCAGAGAGTCAAGCGAATAGACATTTCCTATATAAAATTGGCCGCTCGTTCTTCTGCAATACTCAGAATTTTCCTAGATCTAATTGTTTGTGAGAAAAATTTCCACTTGGATGTATCTATTCGCTGAAAATTTCGAGAAAATTAAAAGTGTATATTTTGTTTGAAATTTAAATTATTTTGATTAAGGGTGACTTGCTGATTAAAAAAATCTAAACATGCGGCTAAAAATTCTGCTCCGTTTTGCCGGAAAATCGAAAAAACTGTAGATTTTTTAATTCGATTTTTCTTTTTTCTGGCAAACTGGGGTTAAGGGATCAGAAAAAAACACATGTTTAGGATAAACTGGACCAAGTGCATGTACCAAAACATTAAACAAAAATTTTTTTTTTGGAAAATTTGGAAAAATTTTTCCCAGGGGGTACCCTTGGATTTTTATCAAATTTGGTTAATCGTCTATATTGGCGTCAATTTTGGTCCGAGAGTCAAGCGAATACACATTTCCGACATAAAACTGGCCGCTCGTTCTTCTGTCATACTCAGAATTTTCCTACATTTAACGGTTCGTGAGAAAAATTTCCACTTGGATGTCTGTATTTGCTGAAAATTTCGTGAAAATTAAAAGTGTATATTTTGTTTGAAATTTGAATTATTTCAATTAAGGGTGACTTACTGATTAAAAAAAATTTAAGCATGCGGCTAAAAATTCTGCTCCGTTTTGCCGGAAAATCGAAAAAACTGTAGATCATTGGATTTTTATTAAATTTCGTTAATCGGCTATATTGGCGTCAATTTTGGTCCGAGAGTCAAGCGAATGGACATTTCCCACATAAAATTGGCCGCTTGTTCTTCTGCTATACTAGGAATTTTCCTACATTTAACGGTTCGTGAGAAAAATTTCCACTTGAATGTAGGTATTCGCTGAAAATTTCGAGAAAATCAAAAGTGTATATTTTGTTTGGAATTTGAATTATTTCGATTAAGGGTGACTTGCTGAATAAAAAAATCTAAACACGTGGCCAGAAATTACGCACCGTTATGCCGGAAAATTGAAAAAAAAAAAAAAACATTGGATTTTTATCAAATTTGGTTAATCGGCTATATTGGCGTCAATTTTGGTCCGAGAATCAAGCGAATACACATTTCCTAAAGCAAATCAAAATCGACGAACCGAGATGGATATCCTTTGCGTTGTTATATGTTACTTAATGGTTTTTAACGTTTTCTCTCTAGGAATCTAAGGTATCAGAGGGGATCGAAGAATTATAATTACCACGTACGAGGCAACGTTGCCGATTTTATGCAGTTTGCAATATTTAATCCAAAACTTAACGTACTGTATATTAATATCTTCAAATATTTAATACGAGGTCAGTGTAATAACTCGTAAGTAAGATTTGAAAAAAAATTTTAATTTAAAAATTTATACACTCTAAACATCGAGATTACTAAGTGTTAACGACTGACAATATTATGCCCGAAACTAACCCCTAATTTCACTACTGCCACAAAACCATTTATAAGTTGGATACTCGTATTTGCTGTTCAATATGTAAACACAAAGTGGTCTTGCGAAATTTGCCCGCAGAATGCTGACCAATGACAATTGTATACTTCGCGCAATAAACACAACAACTTACCTTCCTCGCGGCGTCCCTGACAAAGTACAACAATAAAACAGAAGACGTAAGTGCAACATTATCTTCTCACGGAGCAACTATTTTGAGCTGTGTAAATAACATTGAGGCACTTAGAGGCACATGATAATAAAAAACTGCAGCAAAGAGTGACGTCTTTGGAAAATTATCCTAAAGCTTCACTCTCATGAATTTTAAGCAGAAACTTTAGAAAGAAGAAAGCGCCAACAAAACGGTATTATAGTTCGAATGTCTGAAGAGACACGTCTGCTGGTATGAAACGTGCAATTGATATTTTAGCGTTCTTAGACTTTGCAATAAATAAATTCATTAGCACCGACACCTATTTAGGTAAAATCAACGAGAAACCTTCACCATTTTAAATTTTCCTTTCTTCGATTGAAGCTGACATTAACATATTAAAGAAAAGTAGATCCTTATTACAATCATCTTATCCAAATTTATCTATTAGATCAGACTTTCCTTTACTTTACATTAGGTTACACCGGTTAAATCGGTTAAGTATCTCGGAGTCTGGCTGTCGGAAGTACTAAGGTTTAAAGTACGCATTACAACGTACGTTAGTACGTACAACACCAAAAGAAGCGTGCTAAATAGAGTTTTCTAGTCTGCGATGACCTACGCTTACCCCATGTGGTGTAGCACACTGAACAGTGCGAAATACGCCCAGCTGATGGAGACCTTGCAAATGCACATGCTTCTCAGAGTATCGGGCGTCTAGAAGACGATCTCAAATAAGGCTCTGTATGTTAAACAAGTGGTGTTACCGATCGTCTTGTGCAAAAAGCGAGCGAGGGTGTATGCGAGGAGGTTGGATCAAAATATAGATGAGGCAGAGAGAGATAGAACGATAGAGGAATGACAGAGAGAATGGGCGAATGATAGCCGAAAGGTAAGGTGTACGAAGAAGCTTATTCCCGATCTAAGGCCGTGGTGGGAATGTAAGTTTAGGAAACTAGACTACTTCTTGACGCATTTTCTGGCCGGACGTTGCAGTTTGGTAAATATATTGATGATAGGAGAGAAAGAATGAAAAAACGTTCACTGTCTGATCTCTGGGGCAATAAAGAAGAAGGAACAGAAGGACAAAGGAGGAAATTGAATCAGGGATCTGAAACCTTGTTTCTTTTTTTTTCGAGAGCCAAAAACCGGTAAGTACCAAAATTAGTTTCACTATTCTGGTTTGATATCCTACTAAAAAGAATACAAAAATTTACTGACAAAAAAAAACTACGTGATACAGAAATTATAACAAACCTTTCTTATTGTAGGGACCCTAAAACATTTTGGATCACGATAAAAAGGATACGTGGCACTTAACGTTAATATAGAATTATCGGTTGATTTATGGGAACAATTTTTCATAAATTCTTAATAAATAATTATTACAAAAAATACATCTTTCTTTGACGCGTTTTTTTAATAATTTACAAAACTAGCTTGCTCAGGTTCTATTGATCTATAGTTGGCGCTAATTACACTCTCCATACCTCTGCGTAATTTAGATATACCATCTCCACAGTTGAATATTTTAACATCTCGCCCTGTTGGTCAGTTGGTCTTGAGTAATGCTTTGACATATTAATTTTATAGTTCTCCCTTTGACTGTGGGTTTAATTGAACTACTTGGATTGTATCCCATTTATAGACTCTGCTTTCAATTTTGATTTTTAATTTTTAGTATTTTAATTTCATAGTTAGATTTCTTCTTTTCTACAGTATTGATAGTGCTTGGTAGACCCTTTTATTGTAATCAACCACCCACTGTTTAATAGACAGTTTAGTCAATTTCTTGCATTCATACTTTACGTCCACTTCGGTTGCTCTTAAACTAACACCCTAATTATTATAGATAGGTTTGAGTGTGGGATCTGGATTATGCAATCTATTTAAAATATTTTATATAATTTCATATTTCATCAGTTGATTTCCTATAGTAATGTTAATTGGACCTTGGACCTTTGGTCAATGCTGCTTAGTTTCATAGAATTTTGAAATGTGCAGATCGCATCTCCATGATTGTGACTGCCTATCTAAGCTGTCATATGTCACATGTCACTTTAATATTTCTGTTAAGACCAGGAGCCATTATCTCTTCCGATGCCAACTATAATGTAGCTTCGCCTATTTTAAAACATTTTAAACTATTTGTCCGTGTGTAGTGTAGTGCAATGTACAATTTTATGTTTATGACATTCTATGATTGTTAGATAGACCAAAATTAAATTAAACCTAAAACGTTAATTACATAAAAACTTCTATCAACCATCAACATCGAGTTTTTGAAGTAATACTTCTATACGCGCGCTCCACGTTGGAAATTTGTATGGGAGTGAATCTGTGAAATCATTACATATGTGATAAATGAGTAAGAGAGAGACAGAAGATATATTTTCTCTCTCTTCCTCTTTCGGATATAAAAATGTCCCTTTTGTATACTTATATAATTTAATATTATATATATTATATAAAGATATACATAGATATAATATTATATATATAATAAAATATTTATTAATATTATTATTTATGTGATATATTTTTTTATTTATTAAATGTTCATAATTATATTAGTCTTTTGTATTTCAAAATAATAATCTCAATAAATCACTGTATGATCCAGAACTGACAATTTTTAAATACATTTGTGTCATGTCCTCGGTAGTATAGTAGTCAGTATCCCCGCCTGTCACGCAGGAGACCGGGGTTCGATTCCCAGTTGGGCAGGACTTTTTTATTAATATTATTACATGGTAACTTATACGTATATGCGTAAGTGGAAAAGTAATGTATATTATCGTCATTTTTAAATACTTATGAATATTGCATTTTATTTTGTATTGTATTATTATATTAAATTATGTTGCACTGTATTGTAAGGTATTTTTTTTATGTATATTATTGTCATTTTTAAATACTTATGAATATTGTATTTTAATTTGTATTGTATTATTATATTAATAACAAAATAAACAATGAATTTTACTGCAGAGTATGTGTAAAAAAAATTTTTCATTCAACTTCTTTCATACATATATGAAAATAAAAATATACATTTTCATCAAAATATTGATTCAATCCTTCATTTACTATACTCCTATTACAGGTCAAAAGTTGTTTATTAATTGTTAGTAAGTTGTTATTAATTATGTTTCTCTTTCTGCTATGTCTTACCTATAGCATTACATATGTAATGATTGTGCAGATTGACTCCCAAATAAATTTGTAACGGCGAATGCGTGTATAGAAGTATAACTTCCACCGGCAGTCCCACTGGACTGCCGCACCCGTTTTTTATCGAAGTTAATTAATCTTCTTCAGTTATAAAAACGTTTCTTGGCTTATTTCAGATGCCCCTGAAGATGCTCTAGGAAGCGAAAGTACTTAAGCAAGATTTAATTAATAAACTGTGCTCGATATCTGCCTTTTATTTGATCAAAGTACATTTATTTATGGTTTTAGATCTAAATATCTCCAAAGATCACAGAGTATACCGTTCTCGTGTTTCTACATTTTATATACTCATGTGAATAGGAGAAAGGTCATCTATATAATAGAAAATTGGTAATATATCTTAGTATGCGTAAAAAAGGCGGGATGAGTAGCAGCTGCCACGCTTCAAAATTTCGTCAAAATAGTCCCTAACTTCATTCCTATTGATCGTAGAAGGTCTTTTTTAATGTGAGTTTTTTACCAGCTATCCAATGGTTGTACGTACAAGTCTGTAGCTTGAAAAATATAGAAGTTATTACAATTGTTTATAAGTAAAAAACATACCCATTTTTCAAACGTTTATTATGTAAATAAGTTCGATAAAAACGCAATATGCATTTAACTTCTGAGATAGTTTAGGTCTTAAGGAATCCTATAAAATTTACTAAATCTGTCTAGCATCATTAATAGAGCAAGTTCAATAGTTTAAATATTTAGCCTCAGGGATAAATAAATTAAATAACTTTTAAACTATTTGACCGATCGGGGGTAAATTTTGCACAAATTTAAAAGACGGTAATTCCTCGATGTTCAAATGTATTAATAACATTCTATTTTGTTAATAAAAAAATGAATGAAATTTATAAATTAGTGCAAAAAACTGTTTTTTTGCAAATATCTCCGCAAATTATTTATCCATTTTAATTTAAATAAACGGAAAAATAAAGATATTCTTGATATAAAAAAATGATAAATATTGTTTATGTAAAATATAAGGGAAAAAACTTATAAACAAGTGACCAAGAACATTGTGACCATAAATTATTGTTAAAAAACCGCAAGGTAAAAATAAGAGTACTTTTTTATCTATTCCTCATCTAGTAACCCCCACCTATGTCTTAAAAGCTTCAGATATCTGCGAAAAATTTTTCGACCTTTCTTTAACCATACTGGGCTATATTTAATTCATGCTGCATCAACTGACCCACTAAAAATTTCCCATGGACTTGTAGTCTATAAATGTATAAGTTCGTAAAAGAATTGGTAGAATTAAACGGACATTTGTTCAACAAATTATGATGGCGATATTGCTACCATTTAGAGCGTACTATGTCTTGTAATTACTTCCAATCCGAAGGACCACCCACTGGCGTGGGAAATAAGACCACAAGTAGTTCAAAAACAATACGTAATTTAATAATTGAATGTTACTGCAACTAAGTAGTTAATATCTAGCCAAAGTTTTAGCTCAAGTTCTTTATTGAAATAGCCCCGATCACTGTGTATACTCTGGTCTACGACACACTACAAACACAAGCTTTGATACAGATTAAATATTACTACTAACTACCACTTCCACTAAAGACGTTTTCTTATATATGAATAAACTTGATAACTAACGTTTAGCTTTTTACTCTAAGCTATGTAACGATAACTACAATGCGCGAGATAAAACTCTAAAAACAAGAAGCGACCAGCTCAGCTCGGATACAATTTGATACTGATTACGCGATAGTCTAAAAACTCTTAAACCAAAAATACATCGAATTATATCGAATTCGAAACTAAAAACCAACTAATATGCGAGCGACCAGCTAAGCTCGGGTACAATATTATACTGACTTAAAATTCCAATTTTCAATACCTGACTATTGCAAGGGATTTTCGAGCGGCGGGGGACAACTTCGATATTTCTATAGAGGTAGGTAAAAACTGACCTTTTGAATTATTGTCTAACAGAGAAATTTTTGGAATTGGTCGTAGAAAGTTAATCTACGGGACATATCTTTTAAATACATTTTCGACTTTCATTAGAATTTACCTAGGTAGAAGTTAAAAATTGTAAGTTAATTGCTGCCAGTGGCGTAGCAACACTTGGATACATTTCTTACAGAAATTTATCGAAGAATTAATGCTATTCAGTATAAAACATTTAACATGGTAAAGTTATAATTTAACTAGCAATCCTTGCTGCGGCATTGCGTGTGGTGACAGGCATGTACTTCTTTCTGTATTGAAAAAGCGATTAAATTAATCTCTACACTCTGTTCTACAAAAATGCATACACTAAATATAGGTGACGATTTTACATATAACTCAAGGCAATAATCGTTTTTAAATTACCCGTTGAAAAATTTACAACAGTAGACATTTACTGGTTATTTAAATGTGTAAATAGAAAAAAATATGAGTTTTGTTTGGTAGTATTTTGATAAAAGGATTACCTTTATCAAATTATAAAACATGTTTATTATTTCTTGTACGCCTGTTGTAAACGGTGCATAATGTGCTTGAAGGAGTTTTTAACAAAATTACTGTAATGATTACATGTTTTACTAAACAAAGTTGAAAAATCCGATATTGCATGACAAAAGCTAATAAATTGAAAGCAATTGTTTGTGTAGAACCATAACTGCACACAAGTTTTACCCTGACATTTATTCATTGTGGCGCATACAAATAGTTTGTAAAAAACATAAAATAAACACATTTAAGGAACTCAAAGTTTTTTTTATATATCCGTGGCTATCGGGTAAAAGGGCATATCTATGCAAAATAAAAAATTTTAGTAGACGAAATTGAAAGTTCAACATTTTTCTAAAATCAAATGTTACTTTAGCCATTGTTTGGCATGTTATAATGAAAGAAAATCTAATAAACTAACTTTTGCTGCATATAAACAATTCAAACCTTATTCTAATTTAAAGTTATTAGTAGTTGTTCATCAGGGTACTCAGATATATCCTTTTACGCAAATGTAATAGTATATTACATAACGAGAGTTGTAAGAAGCTTATTATATGCGAGTAAAAAAGTTGCGCGCGAGCCGCGTAGCGGCGAGCGCAGTAATTTTACAAGCATGTAATAAGCTTACATCTCAAGTTGTGTACTATACTTTTTCTACGATTATTTTCATTTATAAAAATAAAAAGTATAACAAGTAACTTTTATTTATTTAACAAAATTCGGGAACAATTTAAATTAAACATTTATTTATAATAATTAATTGTAAAATTTTGGCAATTATTTATAACTATACCCTTATCCGAGTTTGGCGGTTGTTCAATAATACGTGGTGAATGGTGAGATGATGTAAACTGTACGGTGTGTTCTTTTTGAACATTGGTATTTTCAGTGTATGTAAAGGTCTGTAAATTACTTTCAATTGAATTTATAATTCTATTGGCTGTTGACGTCTTATTATTTATGAACTCATCGACATATCCTTCGGACGGTGTTGAAGATTTCCATCCGCCATGTCGTTTAAGAGCCATGAAATCACCACCGGCATCTACCAAAATAGTGGCAGAATTTCGTCTTAAACAGTGACCTGAGTACCTTTTGGGATCTGGTAACTTTAAATATGCAGCTATTTGTTTAGGAACACCGTCTATTTTGTTTAATCCTACCACCTGTTTCGTACATTTACCTCTTTGATAATTAAGAAAAAATTGATTTATTTGCAGATCGCTAATCTGTAGTCGAATTTCTATATATTGTTTGCAGATTTTATAGAAATTTCCGGAAATTACGAAAGATCTACATATTTTGGTTTTCGTATCAGGAATTTTAACCAAGAACATGGTACTTAAATCATCAATGTCACAAATTTTAAGATTTTTTAACTCTTGTTTCCTACAAGCTCCACATATTACAATAATTGCAATAACCTCAAAATTAAGGTATTATAAATAGGCACATTTTGGTTATACTTTTAAATAACATACCTTTATTAACAAGTACTGTACATGTATCTGTACACTATACTGTATACTATCAGGAGCTCCATTTAAAAAAAGTTTTATTTCATCAGGATGTAAAATTTTAGATTTTTTGTTTTAAAAACCTTCTGATTGCCTTTTTAGATAAGCTCGCAATTTTGGGTAATTTTTAATATTAACATTATTTTTCAAAGTTATAATACTTCTTAGCATAGAATATATTTCCCATAATGAGGATGGTTTAAATTTCTAAGCGATTTCTTCAAAATAAGCCAAGAGTACGTTTTCAGAAAATGAATTTACATTATTTGTTGTACGCCAATTCATAAATTGCTGATATACCTTTTCATATCTTCCTCTAGATTTTTCTGGTAATAGGTTTTCGGTAGTGTTCGCAGCTAACTGCATAATATTGGGTGGTGTGCTACTAAATTCATCTTCACTGTTTAATGAACTCATTTTATTTATCTGTATTTAAATTACCACTATATTTACACTGACAGAATAATAATTTTTAATCTGTCAAAATAACATCTGTTAATTCGTTTCCATGGTAACTCGACCAACTGACTTACAAGGCATATGTGATATTAGATATTTTTATAGAACTGAAGCGTAATTTTTTTTATTACGTGCTGGTTTTTACGTGTTAGTATCTGTTTTGATGTATTTACTTAGCATCTAAAGAGTAGGTAATATACAATTTACTAGTAAGAGAGTACAAAAATGTTATTATGTATGACATATACAATAGTTTGTACTACCTTAATGCTGAAAGTCTGATAATAATAAAACGGCTTATTTACCATTAATGGTTTCTATTGTAATCAAGAATGGAAAAGAAGATGAATATTGAAATACAATTATTGTGCGCTGCAGAAAGGGGTCATTCATCACTTTCTTCTCCATCCATTAAGACGTCTTCAACGTTTTCATCCGATGGAATAGACCTATAGTAGTCGTGGAAGACATCGGATACTAGCGGCAGCATGTCAATGAGGTCCTTTTTCTTATTCGCTGAGATTGCGAGAGGACCACCGTAGGACAGCTCAGGGTTCAGATTGCTGCGGAAACGGCCTCTACGGCGATAGTTTATTGTCTTGAACGACGAATCCGGATCCAGTGTCTCCTTGTAAAGGACTTTTCCTGTCTCTTTTATGTAACAGAGCAACTGGTTCCACATGTTCCTCCATGTAACTATTTCTCGTCTTCGTTTACTTTTTTAGTTTGAAGTGGCTACTTGTACAAATCAGAGAATTGGAAAAAGTCTGACTGCTTCATTTCTGTCACAACCAATGGGGTTGTCTTCCCCGTCTGACTAACGAACTGCATCCAGTGGTGCGGGTGACAGATTGGGATATTTGATTTTTTTTTCCATTTTTTCTATCAGAGCATGATCAGAGTCACATTCCATATGAGTGTGACCAGGAACTAGAAATTTGTGGTCAATCACTTCTAGAGTTGGATGGTCGTTTATGACAGACATGAACATGGCAGTTACATGCGAGTTCTTACTCTATCCTCCACATATATCTGATCACAAGACTACCCTCTTCACATGTGGTGGAACATTCAAGAGATGCTTCTGTAAACATGAAGCAATTTGGTTGCCTCCTCTTGCAGCTACTACTTTATTCCACATGTAGTAGTGCGCTTGATTATTCGTGCAATCGTGCACAGTAAAATTAAATACCCACAGATGCATTTTGTAGAAAACGACTGAAGTTTCTAGTTGGGAAGTCGGCAAGCATTGCTGCAAATCAAATACAAGTGTTTTAATACACTCATCAACGAAACTTTTATCATTCTGTTTTGCCTCATATGCTTGATCTGCCATGTCGTTGTGCTGCTGTAGGTGGATTTCAAGAGCATCTTTTTCTTTATCCAGTGTTAAAGATATCTTTATTTTTAGCTTGTCACAGGTGTTGCATCTGTCTTTGCTAGGAGATTTAATTGCCAAGTTTATCCGTGTATAAACTGATAGGCTAACTGGTTTGAACGTTGCATCTATATTTGCCTTATATTCGGCATAGTATTTTATTAAAGTATAATGCGATGGCAAATACTTTTTTTCTGTGTCCCTTCGGGAATAATGACTGCGATACGATGGTATCGCGAGTAGGTAACCTTTTACCCTTTCAATTTCGTCATCACATATTTTGTTTGGAGGTACATATTTACCACGCTGGTCATCCTTGGGTATTCTTGATGTACTTTCGGCTACTTTTTGTATAGTGCTTGTTAAAAACTTCGCCGTTTTACCAAAGGTATATAAGAAGCAGTTCTTACAAACAGGCTGAAGATTTTAGGCTGTACTTATGAGTTAACTTGCAATTTTTTTGTGTTTCTGTTATTTTTTTAAATGTTTTTGCCTTCTTTGGCTCGGTAGTTACTAAATTTGCAATATAACTTACACGTTTCGAGTAGTCACTTATATTCCAGTACTCTGTAAAAATTTGCAAGCGGTTTTCATCTGTAAATCTTTCAGCACATTTAAGCTTACTAGTGGCAAATGGCTTGCACTCTTTTGCTAACACTGTCTTTTCTTTCTTTGTTTGATATTGGAGTCCAGCATTCCGTTTCCCTTTCCTTTCACTGCGGATTTTTCTAGCTCTACCTTTCCAGCTAATTCTTTTTTTTTGCGATTTTCATATTCGTAACTCATTTCGGGAAAAAATTCGAGATATGCCCTTTTACCCGAGAGCCACGGATATATAGATAAATTTTGATTGGATTTTAAAAAGTGACATACTGTTATAAGACCTGATTAACCAGCAATAAATTTATCTTTATTTCAGTGTAATATGATTTCGCTATGATCAAACAAAAGTTAAGAAGTTTATTAATTTAATGGAAATTTTTAAACATAAAAGTCAATATAAAACATTAAAATCGAACAACAAATGTGTTTACCTTTGTTCCCTCCAGCAGCATTAATAATTACATCTTGACACCTTGTCAAGTTAGAACATTGTATTGACGAGGAGCAATATGTTCCTGAAGCATATCCCATACATGCTCGATGGGATTGAGATCTTGCGATTGTGCTGCACACGATCAAATTGTAATATTCTGATTATAAAACCAATCACTTACTGTTGCTGCCGTATGTGGCTTTCCATTATTCTGCATGTAATGCAAATCAGGATCTGCAAGTCCACATCATAGCTCGTAGACCACTATATGGACGAACACCCTGTACCTGCCTGAGTCCCTCTTATCGACCAGGTCTTCCCTAAACTGTATAGAAGACAGAACTTAACTCTTGTTAGCCCAATCAAGTTGTCGTGCCCACGCTAATCTGAATTCACGATTTCCATGACGTAACTTGGGAACTCCCAATGGACGTCTGGCGTGCAGACCAGCTTCATGTTATCTATTCTTCAAAGTTTTGTCACGTGTAATAATGTTGTGGGTAGTTTCACAGAGTTCACGGGTAGTTATAAGCACCTTTCGGCGAGCTAATCCTTTCACATAGCGATCCTGTCAAGGAGTAGTTGCACTTTGCTGACCTTCATGTCTTTCAGCAACATTACAAAATTGTTTATATTGACGCCAAAATCGCGAAATTACGCTATGAGATACTTCAAAATGATGTGCAGCATCAACTTGTGAAAAACCAGCCGTAATCATATTCACAGCACTTATCGTTTGAACATGTGTTAAATACCGACGGAATCCTACTATTCGCCCCCTATCAAACTCTTCTCTCTCCAGGTATAATGGACTGACTAAAGCAGCTCTTTGTAAGGTACTGTCTGCTGATCAAAGTCAAATATCGCTTACTTTTTTTGTAAGAAGTAGTAGTAGTAGTACATATTATATAATAAGAAGAGTGTTTTGACTGAGAAATATTAAAGAATGCATATCATCACATCATTTTAAGTACAGATCGAGGAAAGAAGAGAGAAAATCAGATCCTGGATGAGAACCTTAAAAGAAGAATTACGGTGCTCTACAAACTAGTTTATTCGAATAGGTGTAAAGAAAATTATATGAACCGGCCAACCTCCTGCAGAAAAATCCTAAAAAGAAGAAAATATACACATAAATTACGACCATCCATAAATACTAACAATAAAAAAAACAATAAAATAAAAGAAAAAAGGTCAATCCTAAAAGATGGATATCTTTTTTATTATAAATTAACGTGTCTTGATATATTTGGCCATTGACACAGAAGCAAAGGTTTACAATAGTACATAATACGTAGTTAAGAAAATTAAAATTACATTACAGATACTTAAGCAGTTAAAGATTAATATTAGATATATGAACTAAATTTTGTTAAACAATTGTGTAGCCTTTAAGTAATATGTTAGGCTTTTAAGTCGGCTTTAACAGTCCAGAAGATCTTTTAAACTGTAGTTTATATTATTAGCAATGCGAGTGGCCTGGTAGTATTGACATTTTGTAAGGATATGCTCACGTGTACTGATCGTGGGTATCGGAGACTAAGATCCGGCAGGAAAGGAGTCAGGGCTTTTTATATCGCCAACCAACAAAATCCCTACCGGACAAAGAAAAAAGCAGGTCGTCAATTTCAAATTAGACGTGGAATGTGATCAGCATATTCTAATCTGGACAAACACACAATATAATCCAAGAAATGAAAAGAATTAACATCAATATTTTAGAAATAAGTGAAATCCGATGGATAGGAAATGGAAAATGTAAAGTTAGAGACCATAAGATATGCTATTCGGGTAATAATGACACACAACATCGACATGGCGTGGCAATAATACTGAACAATGAAATCTCACAATACGTATATGCCCCAACCTGTGGCATCCTTCAACCTGTAAACAGGTGTTGAGTGCCAATGTGTAACCATAAGACTACCAAAGAGAATTGCAATACTATTATAAAATAATACCTCAATCAACTACGGGAGCTTATCGTCTATGCTTCGCCTAGCTCAGACTCTCAAGTGTGAATCCATCTTGTCTTAAACTATGAATTAAGCAATGAAAATTTAGTTGGTAACAAATAAAAAATCAATTAACTAATTATATTTATTAAGCATAAAACAAAATAATTATATTTAGTTTGCACAAGCAAACCCTGTCCATACACACACTCAAGATTGTGTGGGTAGGTCTTAGGTATTTGCCATTTGTGTGATCTTGAGAACAGCTGCAGTGTCTTAGTTGGTTGGTTTTATATGTGGTTAATCCATCGTTTTATTTAATAAACTATCCCATAAACCCACAGCGATTTCTGCAGACCATAAAATGAACCTTATTTTATATTTCCTTTTTTTATAAATTTCAACTACACACAAAAAAATATCCTACCACGTTAGAAAAGCTGATTGACTGAAATAGTAGGGAGTGACTACAATGAAGTATAGCACAGATGCCATAGAACATATGTCTATGATGAAATTATCTCTTCTGTCAAAATAGAACAGAATATTTAGTCTACCGGACAGATAGAGAGAGAGCGCCAACTATTTTTTGAAGAAAAAATAGTAAAAAAAGAAACTGAAGGTTAAGGAATGAATAAATTAATAAAGAAATTGGAATAAAATAAATATTTAAATATAAATTAATAAAAATGTAACGTTTATAACGTTACAAGAGATTAATATATATGTAATATTCCGACTATGATGTCTTCTCCATGATTCTCTTTTATAACATTCTACTAATACACTTTATCTAAAATTAAATTTAATTCTTTCTGTTTTCAAATCTATATTTAAATAGCAAGCTTTGACGTACGTACATACATTTAAATTTTTAATTATGTAGATTGGAATACATTCAGAGTTTGGTTTCCAGGAAGCAGTCGTTTATATTATTATTTTAAGATTTTACTCCAAAATAGAGTGGTCTGTGGGATTTAGTTATTTTCATGTTAAATACATACTGTTGGTTAACATGGCTCTTAAAATATGCTTCCTAGACACAATATTTTTTTTTTGTATAAATTGTATTAAAATTTTCTAAAAATTTTATTTAATTAAATAATCTTATACTACTTATATAATATAATCTAAAATTAAGGTATCCACAATAAAAAGAAGATAATTAAATAAAATATAATGAAATAAATAAAAAAAATATAGAAGTAAAAAACCATTCTGTAGAACAATAACATATTTTAAACTTTAAATTTACAGATGGTGCAATGTAATTACACGTGAAGAAAATAGTAAGGAGAACAGCCACATGACTAAAAACTCGCAAGTAGTCAAAACCTCAGAAGCTAAAAAAAGTATGTCGCAATGAAGGTAACAAACCGATATAATAAGTGGCAAAATTTAAATAGTTGGGTTGCTAGATAACCTACAACCCACAATCATACCTAGAAATAAGAACAAGGATAAAATAGAAAGAGCAACTTTCTTCAAGATTATAACAATTACAATTTGCTTATAGGGGGTTAAAAGGGGGACTAAACAACTGCCGGGCTTGGAAATAGGTAAACAAATAAATTGAAACGTTTGCAAACGGCTACTCCTGTTTTATTTGGAGAGCAGGTTCGTAAATAAGGATTTCTTTTTTGGGGAGGACTGGTAGAATTAAATACGACAAAAAAATAAAAAAATACATACAGAGATGTCCTGGGCAACACTAAACAAGAAGATTTCTAAACTATTTAAAATTAGAACGACGTTAAAAAAAGCCTTTTGCTATTTAAAAAAAGCTTTAGGGTTTTTTCTTTCCTAAAAAACGTTTAAATTTAAATGTCTTTTTAAAAGAAATAAATTTTTTTAAGTCCTAGTTTACAAAGAAAAATTATATATTAATTTTTATTGTACATAAACAGTTATTTCAAAAAAATTTAAATCTATCAAAAACATGACATTGAACCTTCTAACAAAATAAAATTAAAAACTTTGGTTATTTACGAAATGGCAATAAAAGATGTACTAACTCCCATATTATGTCGAAATGAAACTACCCAAATTTCCTGAATTATTAATTAATTATCAAAGGTTAATTTTATTTAAAAGTAACTAAAATATGACAATTAGCTGATACATAAAACTTTTTTTTAATAAACTTTTTACATTGACATGGGAGCAAATCTTATTGTAATACCGATAAATATTTAATTAAAAAACTTTAACAAAACTACTTGTTTTCTAAATAACTAAGTATTTCAACAATGTATAAATGCCCTTAAAGTTAATAAAATATGTTTTATTGCAGAAAGTATTTTGATAGTCATGGGCTTCACATCTAACCTAAGAAGTCAGGTGTAGTATTTTTTTCGAGACACAGGTTACCAAAAGTTAGTACCTTGAAATTCTCCCAGCCGGAAATTACTGTATAAAACAGTTTTACATACCTAGGTGTTACATTGGATTCAAAATTAACCTGAAACGAGCATATTAATAATTGCATTACCAAATGTGGAAAAAGTCTTAATATCCTTAAGGTCATTAATCGATACGATTGTGGAGCGGACCCGAAAATAAACCTATTATTTTACAGAGCATATACCAGATCAATTTTGGACTATGGAAGCTTTTTCTATGGATCAATGACAAAATCTCGTGTGATTAAATTGGATCCAATACAATAAAAAGCTTTAAGGTTATAAAATTTAACGAGCCACCTTTACATTTAAGACGTCTATTTTTGACAGAAAAATTTATTCTTAATTGCCAGTTTAATAACCAGAACAGCTTATTACAAAAAATATCTTTTCTCTCTATTGAAAATCTTACTAACGAATGGTGGGCAAATAAAAACTCTCCTGTTGCTTTTCCCCATTTATCACAATATTTATTCAAGGAGAAGGGATTCCATTCTTTGGCTCCAATTATGACATACTATATGAATATAAGCCTGCTGTAGTAATTCTTTCATCTATTTCAATTTTCCACGAAGATTTAGTAGTACAGAACAAGCTGGAAGTCTGTAAAATTCTTGTAAAATTTATACCGATGACTCAAAATCTCCTGCTGGTGTTGGCTGTGCCATTTACATAAACAATATTTAAGATTATTTTCAGTACAAATTAATCAGATTTTTCAATATTCACAGCTGAATTGGTAGCCACTGTCAAGGCGTTGGATTGGATAATTAATAGCACATTATATTTCAAACGATATATAATTTTATCTGACTCACAGTCCGTCCTCGTCACATTAAGATACTTCTCTTAACACATATATATCAACAGACTAATTGTAGATGCGCTTGAAAAGCTAAGGATCCTAACTTCTCTAAAAAGAATTGTTAAATTTGTGAGGGTTAAAGGTCACTCTAATATTCCAGGCAATAAAAAAATAGACCATTTGGCTAAAGACGCTACTTTAGTGGGTATAGAATACAACGAGTTGCCCAAATGTGATTTTGTTTCAGCTAGGAAGAAACATGTTAGACTTAATGGGGAAATTGAATGGCAATCCTTTACTACCAGTAGCAAAAATATATACTGCAGTAAATATCCAACTCTTCCATCTACTCCTCAAAATGACAGAAACTCCATCTCTCGGAAAATTTATACTATGTACGTTAGATGCCTTTTTGGACATGCTACAGTAAACGCTTAACTATATAAAATAAGGCGGGAGATATGAATTGCTTCAAGTTATACGTTTCCAAAACTACAATTGCCATTTGGATCGCCAACCTTCGAAAGGAGAAGGCGCAATGAGAAGAAGATATAAAATAAAACTTTCTGAAACTGATATACTTATGTGAATGTAATAACAGTTATGACGACCTTAACCACTGAATATTTCAATGTCGGTATAATCAAGAAGCCATAAAATTTTTATTTTAAGCCATCTACCAACAAAAAATCATACTGTTGCACAATGTTGCTTCTATTCTCTAATTAGGTAGTCGAAATCCAACTACTAGATTAATTTTATGGGCATTTATCAAACGTACCAAACGGAAAATCAAAACTACCTTTTTCAGTGGTGTGTGATTCCGAAATGGTAGGACGTTAGTTGTAGTATTTCCCATTGTCTTTCCTTTTATGCCATTTACCTTCATTGTTTGTGTCAGAAATGAATAAAGGAAGGAAAATCAATTGTCTGATTAAATAGGTCTTGAACTTAAGGATAAAAAAAATCGTGCCTATACCTTTACACAAATTTTAAATTTGTGGCCCTATTGGCTTCATGCAGGTGGATCGATAGTAGGTTATAGATGTTGGTTGGATGGATTGTGGTTAGTGTGTTTGTTGGTTTCAGATACTGGCTTGAATGTAGATGAATTGTAATTACATCCAGATGTTGAGTTTTGTAAATATTGTGAAGAAGATTGTTGAATTTAACAAAAAAGCACTGGAATATGGCATTGATACTCATCACATATTTATAAAATACAAAGTAGCCTACGACTCTATGAATAGAAAAGCAATGTTTAAAGCAATGAAAGAGCTAGGAATACCAAATCAGTTGGTGAATTTAACAAAACTAACTATTGAAAAAGTTGAATGTTGAGTACGAATTCAAATAAAACTGTCTAAACCTTTTAAAACAAATAACGGGTTGCACCAGGGAGACCCTCTCTCCTGTATACGGTTTAATCTGGCTCTGAAAAAAGTAATCCGTATGTCACAAATGACAGCCATTGGTTTAATATACAATAAATCAGTGCAAATTCTTGCCTATGCTGTTAATACCAATACTGTTGGAAGAATGGAAGACGCTGTACGAGAGGCATATGTAGCAATAAAAGAATCAGCTACATAAATGGGTTTAATAATAAACACCAACAAAACAAAGTGTATGAAAATAAGCACGCAACCACAAATTGTACAACCCCTTGTCATAAAAAACGACGTCATCGAAGCAGTGAACGAATTAAAAAAACGTATACCTGGGAGCGCTCCGTAACCATGGAAGTAATACTACTGCAGAGATAAACTGCAGAATTTGTACGGCCAGCAGGTGCTATTTTGGGCTCAATCTCCTACTTAAATCCATAATTATATCGAGAAATACAAAAAAAAACTCTAAAAGACAGTAATACGCCCAGTCCTAATATATGGCTCAGAGACCTGGACTCTAATAAAAAGTAACGAAAACATGTTAGAATGTTTCGAAAGAAAAGTACTAAGGCGAGTCTATGGAGCAGTGAATAACAATGGAGTGTGGAAAAGACGATACAACTTCGAACTTTATAGAATATACCAGGAACTAGATATCGTAAAACATAAAACATATCAAGATAGGACGTCTGAGGTGGATAGGGCATGTGATGCAAATAAAACAAAATGATCCCGCTAGAAAAACGCTCCTTGATAGACCCATTGGTAAGAGAAGAAGGGAAAGATCAAAAGCAAAGTTCCTGATAAAATCGATGAAGACATAAGAAATATGGTAATACGTGCTTGATGGCGAAAGGCGATAGATAGGGACGACTGAAGAGAAATTCTTAAGGATGCTAGGACCCACGCAGGGTTGTAAAGGAAGAATAATGATGATGTTGATTTTTTCATAGAAATGTACTGCAGTTTACTCCATATTTTATTTTTATTTTAAATTAGACGAAAAAACCCAGAGAAGTTTTAACGATATTAATGAATTTTGAAGGTAAAACATCAGTTTAAATACACAAAAGATTATTTTAAAAACAAGTTCCTCTTGCTATTAAATTGAATTGAAAACTGACATGCCAGAAGAGAGTGGCCAGCTGACAAATATATTTTGTCGACCGAAGTAGTTCATAGACATTTTATATATATATATATATATATATCTATGGCATATAATGAAGTAGATGTAGGTTCTAAATACCTGAATAGAATATAATAAAGAAAAGAAACACAATTGAGAAATTTTTCTCAAAAAAATACAAGAATACAATGTTCAACCCAGGAACTAGAATAATATGCAGTAGTAATCTGCAACAACAAATCAAAAATAAATACTTATAATACTTAAAATAAATCAGCATTAAACCAATTGCAAACTATGAACATAAATGTCAACTTTATATAGATTCCTTTACATATCGGAATTGCTTTATAATAAAGAGAAAAAACTAACAGACTTAAGTCCGGAAGATGTAGAAACCAGAAGGATTCCACATCTAGGTGTAAAACCTGTAATCAAGAACTTTTTAACTTCTATAAAATGTATTAAAATTTAATATCACTACAGATGTTTCGGCAGAGTTCTTTCGTAAATGATCTATTTTTGGTGTGCGTTTCCACTTCATAGTCTTCAACTAAATAAGTTGTGGAAGGGAGAAACGTTTTTCTCAAGCTAGTCGTTCAGAATTATATCGTGTTTTAATTTGTTAGTGTCCATAGCTTAAGTTCTTTATATTGCATGAAATAATTTAAAATTGGTCATTAAAAGAAGGATTAGGATGTAGAAAGTTAAGTATTTATGTAGAATCTGTTTTGCTTTTATTATAAGCAGTTTTGTGTTCTGCGATACGTTTGTTAAAAATGCTACCAGTTTGACCGAAGTTTGTGGGCAGTCGCCACATTGTTTATACACCACTGTGTGGGTACTTTTTCTTTTGACTCTAGTTGTTCTTACTATATTTTAGTTCAGAGTAGCCACATATTGGATATAAAAACGATGAAATAAACTATAAAGGTCGACTAACCGCAGTAGCTAATAGTAACAATAACTGTAATGACCTAAATACCTAATCTAAATACATTATGAGATATTATTGTTAAATATTGATCACTGTTATTATCTTTTTTATACCAATAATACTAGTCAAATATACAGTAATTGAAGTTAAAAAGTTTGACTAAGTTAACAAATTATATACTTATCTAGAAAAACATGGTATTGAATGTATTCTGTAATATAATCTTTTGTCATTATTTTTCGAAATAGGAAAATGTAACGAACATTTCCTTATAAAAGTTAAAATTGGAATGTAAGTGCTTGTTTTTCTTTCATTTTCCAGATCTGTGAAATTAATATAATAGTAATTAATATATTATTAATATAATTAATACAAAAAGTTAAAATAAGCTCATAAAAAGCATAAAGTTACACTTTAAAAAAGTATAAAATGTGAACAAGAAACGCATAACAATCTTAAATAAGCTCAAAATAAAAACAACATTTATTAGTTTCTTAACTAAAAGAAAATTATGGAATAAACAAAATCATAAACAAATTTAACTTTTGTAGTCACTATTGTATACCAAATATTGATATAAATGTTTTAAAATTGTGAAATTTTGTCTTCTATCTTTTCAAATGTTTTTATATACTGAAAAACTTCTTTTTACTTAAAAATGGTTATGGTGCATATTTAAATTTTGCAATTACTTACGGGGTTATTTATAAGTCGGTATTACCGACGGTAAACATTGTATATTTAAGTGTTTTTGTACCAATGATCAGTTGACCAGTTATTCCAGGAAACTATCACTGGCCTCTTCATCATTTAAAGAAGTGTAATTTCGGCTTTTTTGAATACTATCTTTTCAGAGTAATGTCTTCTAAGTTTTTTTATCAGAGTAGCTTCTTTAACCTTAAAATTAAGTAAAAGATATAAATTAAAAATTATACAAGTATATGCCCCAACAAGTGGCCATGCGGACTATGAAATAGAACAATTCTACGATGACATTTAGCCTTACACGGTAAAAAATCACATTTTATCATAATATGTGGTGACTTTAACGCTAAAACGAGGCGAAAGGCAGATGAGACAGAAACATTACTATGCAAATTTGGTTTGGGAAACAGAAACGAGCGCGGTGAAACTTCACCTAGTTTCCTGCTGGAAAAAAATCTATTCCAAATGAACAACTTCTTTTACAATAAAGGACATTGAAGACGGACGTGGGAGAGCCCGAATGGAAAGATTAGGAACTAGATCAATTTCATGATCACCGAAAAGAGGCAAATCTTTAAAGGTGTTACAGTCCTGAAACAGTTTTAGACAGGTATCGACCACAGAATCGGAAAAGATTGATACCGCATGATCAAAAAGAAGTCTACACCTACCTGAACAGAGCCTAATTAAATAAATGCATCTGAAGAACATATCAACTCGAAAGCCATAAGTATACAGACCCAAATACCAATACCCTGAATGATATTATAATAGAAGTTATAGAAGTAAGCTAGAAGATGCAAGTAAGCAGCCCTAAATATAGTTGACGACGACTGGTGTAAACAAGAGAGACTGATAGTCAATGCTCAAAAAACACAAATCGTCAACTTTATAAAAAAAACAGCACTACAAGGCTAAAACCACCGGTGCTGGGAAGAACAGAGATTTCACTTGCCAAAGAAACAAAATACCTTGAGGTATATTTTGATCATAAGCTTGTACCCTCTTGATGATCGATTGGAGGTTACACAAAGAACGGTACTGGGCTCGGGCTTCAGTCTGGTAGAGGTATCTTGGTCGGGGTTCTTGTTACAGCTCAAATATCACGGATCAATTAAAGAAGTACTTACGACACAAAGACAAGAAGTTAGAAGAGAAGATAAGAGATAAGAGAAGAAAAGTTATTTGGGCACCACCCTATTTTTAGAGGAACACGGAAACCTTAAGGCACATAAAAAAGGACGACGAGAAAGGTAAGGTACAGCTAGAGAACTCACGCGAGGATAAAGTAAACCGTGAAAGAGAAAAGTATCGGAATTATGCGGTACACTCCTAATATTTCGACACATATACTTAAAATATACGATCAAACGAATAAATATAATAATATAATTCAATAAAAAATGCCTGGAAGAGAAACACAAAAATATAAATCCAAATTGTATAAAAAAAATATAAAAGAAATAAAAAGCAAATAGTTCTTTAACAAAACTATATTTAGGTATATTTGTTAAAGTAAATGTACCATATTAAATTTTATTAAACAGTTGATTAAATAGCATGATTATTGCGTAACTGATTATTAATTTAAAACAAAAAAATATCTCAAAAAAATAGTTATAAATAATTTAGTATCCTCAAGAATTAGAAAAAAAAAGGCAAGGAACATTATAATTATATCTACATATATAAAGTAAATGGTCCGTTAATTATACGTATATATTATCCTGTATTTTTACTATATTACTCAGTCAAACCAAACCTCCATAAACAAGAAGGTACACTGAACTGGAGTCATAAATCAACTGTTAAAGATTTCGTTACCACAGTTTAGTCAATAAAACTTATACTCACAGGTGTATTCAAATAATGGTATGACGCCCTCAATAAGGCACTTGACTTCGGTCCACCACAACAGGTAGTTGGGACGACACGACCACAATAAATTGCAGTCTTCCTAACGTAATCCCTTAGATTGTCTGTTAGGCCGACGAAAAGAGGCAGCTACCGGTACCGGGGTACTACAGGTGGTTGAGGTAACATAAAGATGACTGATGTTCAGGTGAACTAACTTTGCGGTGAATGCTTGAAAATTGTACACGGATGGACGGTGTATAATGGGAATCGGTATACAATCTGAATTGGTGTACAATCTGAATTGGTGTACAATCTGAATTGGTGTACAATCTGAATTGGTGTACAATCTGAATTGGTGTAAAATAGGAACGGCAAACAGAAGTGACTTCAGTTGGAAGACGTCTGTTTGACAAAAGAGAAAATAATCAATATAAGACACACTGTGCAAAGATAAATAAGGGTGAATTGAAAATCCACTTACCGCCGATTGTCGAAGATAAGACCGCTTGCCACAGGAACCAACTTGGAAATGAATATCGGATTGTGAATTTAGAAGGGCTTAGACAAGCGAAGGTTGAAAATAGGGAGGGGATATTGGCTGAAGGATTCCACGCGAAATTGACATTAAATATCCGGGCTACTGGGGTTCATTTTCGTAGCGTTTACCAATAGAAAGTAAAGTTTCTACGAAAAACAACTCTTCTGATTTTCTGAGAAGGTAGCTCGGAGATTTCACAATAGGTCCTTTTTCCTTTGTTATTAGGAAAGATTTTTATGTACCAAAACAAGATAAAAAGAAGAAGAAACATTTGGCGAAGTTATTTCTTTGTTAAAAAAAGGCGTAACAAAACGAAGGTATGCAGGCATGGGCGGCGTGAAAATAGTTTATTAAAGGGAATAATTTAAAGAAATTATGAACATGCTTCACAGCCCTTTCCACGATGTAAACTGGGTGTACTGAGTTTGCATCGGAACTGTGAAACAAGGAAGCATGGGAGAACTATCGTAAAGACAAGTTGAGAAAAACAAGGAAAGTTTACGTTACTACGATAACACATACGTACAATATGACCAAGTAACATTATAACATAACATAAACGATACACTAAATATTATCTATCTAACACAATAGACAAAACATAAAAGTAATTCTACAAGTTTTACAAAAGTTATAAAGGTATATGCTTAATAATTATAATTTTTACAAAAGGTATGAAAGTACAAGCTTAATGAATTTATTTAACCTATATAATATTTTTATACAACTATGTTAATATATACACTTATGTGTCAAAAGGTATAAGAGGGTATCCGCTCGATATTGTTACAGCAAAATAGGACACGTAAGGCAAACAAGGCAATATGGAGATCGTTAAACAATGAGCGAGAGAGTGAGTTCGTCGCGAGATTGTTAACGTAAGGCACCTTGGTTTAAATAACACTGTATCAATAGATAGTCCGAGTATTTTGCTTAGATATCATCACTAGAAAGATAGACTTAACCTAGTTTCAGTGGTGTAAGAAGATAGCTAAAAATCCATATAACGGTACTTATTGAAATATAAGCGGTAATAATAGACGATTAGTATGCCAACGTTTTTCGTAACCCGGCATAAAGGTAATAAGACTAATGTTAAGTTTGGTTAGGTAGGTAGGGAGTTTGTAACTAACAAGGAGAATTGTAATGAGGATTTGCGTACTTAGTATCTCTTAATGATTATCAAAAGTCTATGCAGTATTAACAAGAGATTGAGATTTAATAGAGTTAAAAATTATATTTCAGTAATGTGGTTGCAAAAACCCGAGGTTTAGGAGCAGGGGGTACATATGGTACATAATTTTTCAGGTGCACATAGGGTATTTATTCTGGTATTGATGGGACTAACCTCTTAGGCACCAAAATTAACACTAAGAGAGTCATTTAATTGGCCTCATTCCGGTTGAAGAACGACTGAATTCTTACCACAGATGGTCAATAGAAACTAGGATCCAGATACTATTTTCGGCGAGTCAACTGGCGAACGTTCGCTAACATCAGTCCTAGCCTTCCTCAGTGCCTAGTATCTCTGGCAGATGCTGATCTCTATGACGAAAAGGGGTAGAGAAGATGTTATTTCTATGTTGGGTCTCATATCAAAAGTTAAACCAAGTAGGAAAGAGAGTACTACACGATTTGGGAATTCTAAACACGACAGAGATGTCACAGCCGTACGGTGTGTTTAGGGATTTAGGGGAAGTCTTGTTAGAAACAATGTATCAGTAAAGATAAGGTATAAGGCAATTGTACTTTTTAAAAGGTAAAGGCAAGAAAATCTTAGGTTTTCTTAAATAAGGTAGTCCTTAATTATTCCATTTGGAGTCAAGGTAGTTTTATTCAAGATACGATATGTTTCCAATTTTCTTTGGAAGGTAAGGTGTGTTTCTAACAGATAAGGTACCCTTCAATTTTCATTTGAAGGTAAGGTAAATTTTCCGTTGGAAGGTAAGGTATATTTCCAACAGGTAAGATATCCTTCCATTTTTATTTGAAGATAAGGTAAAAATTTTTAAATAAAGGTAACACACGATAAGATTTCTTCGCTTGTAAGGACTACAGCACAGCCTATATAACGATTATTTTATCAACGCAATGAGGTAAGGTGTGTTATAAGATAGGACGAAAAATTTAAGGTAAATCGCATGACGTCGAAAGTAAAAATAAAGACATAGATAGGTAGAAATCAAAGCAATTAAGACTAACCATGAATTATAGGGGTCTCAACAAACATCAATTTACATGGACAGGTAAGATACATCGGTAGAAAGACATGAGAGGTGTTTTCACGAATCTTGTTACAACAATGTATGTATGAGTGTCAGATAAGAAATAGTAGGAAATAGTAAAATAACCGTTTTTACTACAGACGTATTATAACATATATAGATATTTGAGGTAAAAGTTCCTAGTCAATAAAGTTAGATGTGGGCGTTAGACGACAGTTACAAAAGGTATAATATATATATTTCTAGCATGGTAAATAGTTATTCTTGCTCATTTTCTGAGACTTCGGAATCAAAAGAGTCATTATAACACGGCTTTAAATCTTTTATATGCCAGCGTCCAGCATTAGTACCATCTTTGTTTTTTATTTGATACACCAGACGAGAGAATTTTTTAGATATTGTACCCTTGACATACTTGGGAGCAAGCTTAGACATGAAACGTTTTGGAGCACTACTAAGAACAATATTTTTGCGCCACACGGTATCACCAACAGAAAATTGAACATCTCGTTTGCGGAGATTATAGTATTTGGCATTTCTTTCATAGGCTTTAGATAGGTGGGTTTGGACTTCCTTGAAAACAGTTGACAATCCAGTTATTTCAGAGGCATATTCGTCTCTGTTACCGGGAGAGAATTCGATATTTTGGAGCTGGTCATAGGGACGATTATAATAATCTCCTAATAAGGGAACGTTGCGGGCAAAATTCAGAAAAGCTGGGGAGTGTTGAGTAACTTCATGGCGGGCGGTATTAATAGCTTGTTGAATTTTAAAAATTTCTCTATCCCATTCGGAATGTTCGGTAATATAGCTGCGAATAGCGGTACAAATGGTACGATTACTTCTTTCTACGAAGTTGCATTGGGGGGAATAAACGGCAGTGAACCAGATTTTTTGAACTCTGTATTCATGACAAAGATTCTTAAGAATTTTGCTATTAAAATTAGAGGCATTGTCGCATATGATGTGTTGGGGAACACCGAAAGTTAAGAAAACATTATTTTCTAGGAAGTTAGCGACATTCTGGGCGGTAGCTTTGCGTAGGGGTTGTATTAACGTATATTTAGAGAACCAGTCAGTCACGACGAGTAACCAAGAGAAACCTTTTTTACTGCGCGTGAGGGGACCGATAAAATCAATAGCAATTATTTGCCACGGGAACTCGGCTTTCTTCTGATTTCCCATTAAACCCATTTGAGGAACATTTGGAGCTTTCTGTGCTCCACAGACTTGGCAAGAACGAACGTATTTGAGGACGTCTCTCCTCATCTTCAGCCAGTAAAATCTCTCTTTGACCCGGGATAAAGTTTTAAAATAGCCTAAATGGCTACAAGTAGGAGGTTCATGACAGGATTTGAGAACGTCGTGTTTCTGGGGAGAAGGTACTAAAATTTTCCATTCTATTTCGTTAGATTTAAAAGGTAGACAGGTAGGTACATACTTATAAACATATTCATTTTCTACTTTCCATTGGGGGAAGTTATCTGGATTAGCAATAATTTTTGACCGTAAGTTATCGTACCAGGGCTCGATTCTATTTAGATCAACATCGAGAGAAGCTAATTCGGGACTTACAGGAGTTTCGTCCAGAGGGACTTGTTCGTGCATTCTACTGAGTGCATCCGGTACTTTATGGCAGGATCCCTTTCGGTGAACAAGAGTAAAGTTATGTTGTTTTAGGCGCATGGCCCAACGACAAAGACGACCAGAGGGATTTTTGAGGGTAGTCAACCAGAGAAGGGAATAGTGGTCAGTGATGACGGTGAACTTGGTTCCTTCAACGTACGGACGAAATTTTTCAATGGCGAAAAGGACGGCAAGGCACTCACGTTCTGTGACAGAGAAATTTCGCACGGCTTTAGTCAGAGATCGACTAGCGTAACATATAACTTGTTCGCTATCATCTAATTTTTGCGTCAAAACATCTCCAACTCCAGTATCACTGGCGTCGGCTTGAACGACGAAGGGTTTCGAAAAATCTGGTTGAACCAGTACGGGGGCAGATACTAAGGCTTGCTTGATTAAGATAAAAGACTTTTCAGCTTCAGGATTCCAAGTAATGGTTTGTTTCTTTTCTTTTCCTTTACCCTTTAGGAGATCGTTTATTGGAGAGACAAGGGTAGAGAAATTTTTAATAAAACGGCGGTACCAAGAGCAAAGTCCAATGAAGCGTTTAATTTCGGTAGTGTTTGTAGGTCTGGGATAGGTTATCATAGCAGATATTTTTTCGGGGTCCGACCGAAGAGAATTATTACCAACGATATAACCGAGAAACTTAAGGGAAGTTTTGAAGAACTCGCATTTATCTACGTTAATGGTAAGATTTGCGTCCTTTAGCTTTTCTTTAACTTTAGAAAGAAGAGAGATATGTTCTTCAAAGGTAGGGGAACATACTATTATATCGTCAAGATAACAAAAAATAAAGGGTTCGAATTCAGGTCCGAAAATTGCATCTACTAGACGTTGTTATGTTTGTGCTGAGTTACACAAACCGAAAGGCATAACGGTAAATTGGAAAAACCCTCGACCTACTACGGCGAAAGCAGTTTTTTCACGAGATGATTTTTCCAAGGGGATTTGCCAGAAAGCTTTCTTAAGATCAATAGACGAGATAAATTTTGCACCTCGTAAAAGAGAGAGGATCCTATCGATATTTGGAAGCGGGTAGGTGTCATGTTTAGTGACATTGTTTAAAGTACGACCATCAAAACAAAAACGAAATTCGTCATTTTTCTTCCTAACCAACAAAACGGGTGAACACCAAGAACTACAACTGGGTTCTATCACACCTAGCTGGAGCATTGAATCTAGTTCTTTATTTAAGATATTCGACATATATGGAGACATAGGGAAAGGACGTCGCTTGAATGGTTTTGAGTCGCCGGTATCTATTGTCATTTGAATTTTATTTGTGCGGCCTATACCTTCAGCGCTACTAACTTCGTTAAAGTTATTAATAATTTTGTTCGCTAAGGTACGGTCGGCTGGACTAAGAGATTCTAACGAACAAAGATGCGGGAAGATAGCTTCTGGATTGGCCATAGAAAAAGGATGATTTGGTTTGTCGGACTTAGTATTCCATTGGTTGGTATTAAAATCAATAGAGAGACAAAATTGTTCAGCAAAATTACTTCCAAGGATAAAAGAACACGGTAAAGAAGGCACTACAAGGCATTGAATTACTCTAAAGACATTTTCGGCAAGAATAGGTAAATCTATGAGACCAGTTACTTTTTTATTGGAACCGTCTGCTAGAGAAACTGTCGAGTTAACGGATTTATTTATTGGAATTTTATTTTGATTAAGAAAAGCGAGACCTTGTTGTCCGGCACACGTAATGGAACAACCGGTATCCAATAGTACAGTAAAATCTTGATTGTAGATATTTACAGATATGTAGGATCTTTTATCAGTCTTTTTAGAGATCACAAGGGGACAGACTTTATTATGAGAAGGAAGACGATAGAAGTTTCTAACTTCCGTAAGGTAATTTTTCCACTCATTTTCGGTCAAGCGGTAGGAGTTTCTATGCGAAAAGTCTCGGTTCTTATTCCATTGTTTTCGCTGACGGGAGTTAAAGGTACTTCGGTGAGATGTAGGAGAACGGTAATCTCGAGGTAAATTATTCTGAATTCTATTTGAAGAATAACTGGAGGATCGGGAGATATCGGACTTTTTGGGATGTCTGGGAATAGAATAGCCGATAGTATTTATTCCGTACGTTAGTTTTTTGGAGGATTACAATTTGTACATTGTGGGAAGGTAACTTGAGATTTTCCACATCGATAACAAAATATTTTCCTCGGACGACGACATTCACGGTGACTGTGTCCTTTGCCTTGGCAATTCCAACACGCAGTGGAAGAGTTTGGCTTAGAAGTTAAGGGAGGTACGTAATTCTTGCCTGAAGAACGGTTCGTGGGAAAGGTATTACTAGAAAAATTGTTTCTAGACTGAAAATGTCTCGGAGGGTTTCTCTGGGCATCCCTTTGGTTTTCTACGCTAGAAATAGAAGGAGAGTCACGTTTGAAAACTGAGGCAGCATTTATTTCGACGGTATTAATGAGAGAAGATAATTGGTCTACGGTATCCACCGTACTAGTGGCTATCATAGTAGAATATTCCGGTAGGAGATTTGAACGAATATAAGAGATTATGGTTTTTTCGGAGGGCTGTCTCGGTAATCTCTTTATTAAATTAAGTATGTCTGCTTGATACAGAACGAAAGGTTCATTTTTTCTTTGCTTACGGCTTTTGATCTGATCCCACAGTTCGTCTTCATAGCCATGCGGAAGGAATGTGAATTTAAGTAATTCGACCAGTTGTGGCCAAGAGGTAAGTTTAGATTTAACGCTGCTTAACCATTTAGCTGCGTTACCTGAGAAAAATTCCACGGCAGATTGGAAAAGTATCGCATCGGGAATATCACGCGATTCAGCAAGATTTTGAATTTTTTCCAAGACACTAAATAGATGCTTAGGATCACCGGAAAATTTAATATTCCAATCACCTACATTGACAGGAGTATTAACATGGACGATAGGGTTAATGGCTGGCATAGGAGCTTGTGAAGTTAAAGGTATATGTGCGGGATTCGAGTCGGTAGTGATTATTTTATCATCTAGGTTTGCTTCTAACAGAAGGCAGGTAGAGATAGCTTCGTCTTTAAAATTCGATTCCACAGGTTTCTGTGGATCTGGGGTTAGACGTTGTAGTCTTAGGGAAAGATGCAATAAATGGGCCTTTGTTCTTTTGTAGACAGAATCACTAGGGTTTCCTTCAAATTCAGAAATAAGATTTTCGACTTCGGAAAAGATAGTTTCGATCTGGCTTGATTCATCTTCGAAGATAAGGGGATTTTCCGTTAGATCGATAATCGGAGTGGCTTTCTGAAGGGCTTTCTTAAGGATAGATTTTTTTTCGGAAAGAGTTCTATTTGACTTAATACCTCTGATTTTCAGTTCGTAATCGATCTGATTTACCTTGAGATAAGAGATAACAGAAGAATCCATTTTTAAACTCGTTTAGATAAAAAATAGTCGAGAGAAGAGAAGATACTTATATTTGAAGACTGCGTTGCGGTGCTATTTTTTACCATTTAGCTACCATATTGGACGATATTTTCTTGCTGTTAGCTACCACATTGGGCGCCATTCTTTTCTGTGTACCCTCTTGATGATCGATTGGAGGTTACACAAAGAACGGTACTAGGCTCGGGCTTCAGTCTGGTAGAGGTATCTTGGTCGGGGTTCTTGTTACAGCTCAAATATCACGGATCAATTAAAGAAGTACTTACGACACAAAGACAAGAAGTTAGAAGAGAAGATAAGAGATAAGAGAAGAAAAGTTATTTGGATAAAAAAGGACGACGAGAAAGGTAAGGTACAGCTAGAGAACTCACGCGAGGATAAAGTAAACCAAGAAAGAGAAAAGTATCGGAATTATGCGGTACACTCCTAATATTTCGACACATATACTTAAAATATACGATCAAACAAATAAATATAATAATATAATTCAATAAAAAATGCCTGGAAGAGAAACACAAAAATATAAATCCAAATTGTATAAAAAAAATATAAAAGAAATAAAAAGCAAATAGTTCTTTAACAAAACTATATTTAGGTATATTTGTTAAAGTAAATGTACCATATTAAATTTTATTAAACAGTTGATTAAATAGCATGATTATTGCGTAACTGATTATTAATTACAAACAAAAAAATATCTCAAAAAAATAGTTATAAATAATTTAGTATCCTCAAGAATTAGAAAAAAAAGGCAAGGAACATTATAATTATATCTACATATATAAAGTAAATGGTCCGTTAATTATACGTATATATTATCCTGTATTTTTACTATATTACTCAGTCAAACCAAACCTCCATAAACAAGAAGGTACACTGAACTGGAGTCATAAATCAACTGTTAAAGATTTCGTTACCACAGTTTAGTCAATAAAACTTATACTCACAGGTGTATTCAAATAATGGTATGACGCCCTCAATAAGGCACTTGACTTCGGTCCACCACAACAGGTAGTTGGGACGACACGACCACAATAATTGCAGTCTTCCTAACGTAATCCCTTAGATTGTCTGTTAGGCCGACGAAAAGAGGCAGCTACCGGTACCGGGGTACTACAGGTGGTTGAGGTAACATAAAGATGACTGATGTTCAGGTGAACTAACTTTGCGGTGAATGCTTGAAAATTGTACACGGATGGACGGTGTATAATAGGAATCGGTATACAATCTGAATTGGTGTACAATCTGAATTGGTGTACAATCTGAATTGGTGTACAATCTGAATTGGTGTAAAATAGGAACGGCAAACAGAAGTGACTTCAGTTGGAAAACGTCTGTTTGACAAAAGAGAAAATAATCAATATAAGACACACTGTGCAAAGATAAATAAGGGTGAATTGAAAATACACTTACCGCCGATTGTCGAAGATAAGACCGCTTGCCACAGGAACCAACTTGGAAATGAATATCGGATTGTGAATTTAGAAGGGCTTAGACAAGCGAAGGTTGAAAATAGGGAGGGGATATTGGCTGAAGGATGCCACGCGAAATTGACATTAAATATCCGGGCTACTGGGGTTCATTTTCGTAGCGTTTACCAATAGAAAGTAAAGTTTCTACGAAAAACAACTCTTCTGATTTTCTGAGAAGGTAGCTCGGAGATTTCACAATAGGTCCTTTTTCCTTTGTTATTAGGAAAGATTTTTATGTACCAAAACAAGATAAAAAGAAGAAGAAACATTTGGCGAAGTTATTTCTTTGTTAAAAAAAGGCGTAACAAAACGAAGGTATGCAGGCATGGGCGGCGTGAAAATAGTTTATTAAAGGGAATAATTTAAAGAAATTATGAACATGCTTCAAGCTTACATGGAACACTCACATTCTGAAAACCACACAGAAAGCTACTATGTCCCTGGGCAGATGTAGAAGAATGTGCGATAAGAATTGGGGACTTAACCCCAAAATGACTCTATGGTTATACACAAGGGTTATTAGACCCATGATAATCTATGGATCGGTAACGTGGTGGACAAAGACGCAGCAAGTGGGAGCAATAAGGCTGCTAGGTAATACACAAAGGCTAGCATGCCTGTGTATTACGGGGATCATAAAAACAACTCCTACTGCATCGTTGAAAGTCCTGCTGAATCTACCACCACTTCATATCTTTATACAGAATGAAGCGAGATTAGTGATACACAGATTAATCCAGTCAGCGACATATAAGCCAGATGCATGGTACTGACAACAGAAAGCTAATCGAGGAGCTAAAAGTTCACAATTAAAATACCAGGCAGGGAAGAGTGGAATAAAGGTGTATCTATACAAACTGCTGCTATCTGGTACACGGATGGCTCAAAAATATGGGAGGGTGTGAGAGCCGGCATAACAGGGACAAATCAAGGGATACATTTTCCGGTAAGTCTATCTAAGGATGTAACAGTTTTCCAGGCGGAAATAACAGCAATCCATCACTGCGTGGAAGAAATATAAAGGCAGGAAAGAACGTTCTGTTCAGTTGCCATCTTCACGGATAGTCAGGCAGCGCTTAAGGCACTTAATTCTGTAGAGGTCAATTCTAAGCTAGTATGGGATTGCGCGTGTGCCCTAAATAAACTAGGAGACCGTAGCAAGGTTACTTTGGCTGTGATACCGGGGCACGAGGGTCATAAGGGCAATGAAAAAGCAGATGAAATGGCTAAACAAGGTCCATAAATGCCATTCATTGGACCGCAATCCCCCTTGCAAAGTCAATAACAAGAACGGCTACAAGGAAGTGGGTATCTCACAAATCTCTGGTATGGTGGAGGAATTCACCAAGACAAAGACAAGCGAAACATAGGTCTTTTAATAGGGCACTGTAAGCTGAATAGGCACTTAAGGTTGATGGGATTATCAGATGATGACCTGTGCAGATTCTGTCACCTTGAAGAAGAAACAGCAAAGCAGATTTTATGTCAGTGTGACAGTCTGGCAAATGTGCGGTTCTTTGCATTAGGAGAAGAAAATGCACAGGTAAATAGCTACATGGAAGGTACAGTCTTGAAGCTACTAGACTTTATAAAAAGGGTCAGGCTAGAGAATGTTATCTAGGACTAGAGGACCACAATAGACCTAAAAAGGTCGCAGTGAAACAAAAAGCCACCTGTCTAAATCTAGTCTAATCTAATCTAAGCCAGAAGATACCAAAAGAAATTATGTAACGAAAGTATCCCCAAACACAAGGATTAATAGAAGAGAAGAAAAAAATACACCGTTATAGAAGCAAAAAACATTATGAATTTTGAGAGATAAGTAAAACAATGCAAAAATGTATTAGGATGAACAACCGAAAGCTTAAAAGTGAACAAATCTAACAAACGATTTGAAATAAGAGTCTCAAAGTTCTAACAAGAAAATTAACATACGGCAAAAAAGAAATTTTAAAATTAAAAGATAAAGATAAAAATATCATCACCTATAGAAATAAATTGCTGAGGATAGTAAAAGATTTCTATAAAAAATTATATCGAAGTCAACAAAACCATGATGTTCAACTAATAGAAAAATTAAAAAATGCAGGAAAAATATTAGTCAACAAGTCAACCAAGGATCGAAATTGATGCATGATCTATCAACACACAAAAAAAGAAAAGCATTAAAGAAAATAAAAAGAAATAAAGCTCTGGGAGAAGATAGTATTCTTATAGAAGACGAAGAGGCAGAATATTTTAGAGAATATAAAGAAACTTATGTCTGCACCAAAGTTAAATACCTACAAGATGGCAGAGTGCACTTGGTACACAAGAAGGACGATCCAATAGACCTCGAGAATCACGGACCCATAAGTCTGTTAAACCACCTCTACAATTTATTTAAAAGAATAATAACAAATAGATTGGAAACAAAATTAGATTTTTACCAATCCAGGGAATAAGCTGGTTTTAGAAAAATCTTTCGTACCAAAGACCACTTCCTCTGCATACGGATTATAGAAAAATCCATTACAAAAATATTTAACTTAATCCATCACATAATATAAATTAACAGCGTAATGAGAGCGTTAAAGAAAAGTCGCATAAGTTATCGATACTCCAAACTGATCGCCAATATATAACTTAATTCAACCATGACCGTAAGCCCACAGAAAGATACAAACTGTATAAAAATCAAAAGAGGAATCAGACAAGGGGATACGTTATCTCACAAACTCTTTACGGCAATCTTGGAACATGTTTTGAAAACAATTGTAGTGGGAAGCCAAAGGAATTAATGTCGACGGCGAAATGTTCTCCAACCTACGATTTGTGGACGACATTGTTTTGAAAACAGATATAACTGACAAGATGTTGGAACTATACTTACTGAGTTAGATGTCGTCTGTTATGAACCTGGTTTAAACATGAGTTTTGGAAAGATAGAATACATGACAAATCGGATACTAATCGAAAATATAAAAGACTACTGCAACGAAATAAGATTATTTTATAAATACTTAGGTCATGAAATGGAGTTTTATAAGACATATTTAAGAGCAACATGCCAAACTATTTAAAAAAAAATGTTTAACTAATGTGTGCTTCCTGTCATGACTTACGGCGCCGAAACACTTTTTTCAACCCAGGCTACAGAAACCAAACTCAAATTATCCCGAAAAATAATGGAACGCTCGCTTTTTAGACTGACTCTCAGAGACAGGGTTATAAACGAAGAAATAAGAAGAAGACAAGAACAAGGGTCACAGATGTCAAAGAGCGCATAGCATGACTGAAGTGAAACTGGGCCGGCCGTGTGGCCAGAATAAACACCGAGCGGAGGCCACATTAAATTACAGTATGGAGACCGAAGAAGCAGGTGTAGACCACCTATACGATGGACAGACGACGTGATATCAAAACAATCGTTGGGAATTGGCTACAGGAAGCTAAAGACCAATAAAACTGGAAGAAATTAGGGGAGGCATATGTTCAACTTTGGATATAGAAGGCATAAAACGGCTCATTATTTCTCAACTTGCATAATCTCCCCTATTCTTTCCGTTGAAAATAAGTAGAAAATTTTGGATTTTATTTAGTCCACCAGTATCTGATGGTAAGCATCAGTATAAGTACCTATCTTAAACTTTTATCCTGCTATTAAGCTACTTGACTTACTTGACTTGAGAGCAGCATATGTAGAATTAAAAAAAAAACTTGAGAAATTTAGGAAATAGGAAAGTAAAATTTATAAATTTTATGTTTGTAAATATAACAGTTACGTCATATTTATTTACAAATTTATGAATTTTATATATTAATTTGTTTGAATAACAGGAAAACAGAATTGAAAGAGAAATAAAACGTTTAACGACTTATGATATCCAAAGTTTTCTAAATAAAATTCAAAAGACAAGAAAAGGGTTCATTTGAGCAAAAAAAATAAAATTTGTAATATGAAGACAATTTTTCACAAGACCTTCTTGTAAAAGGGATTGCTTTTGAGTAGCTTGAGCACGCTGTGAATTGGGGTTGGTTTGCATATTTTTAAAAGCCAATTAAAAGGACTCATTTTTATTCAGCAAAACATTTACCAAAAAGGGAAAGTAAACACAATTTAGTAGAAATAAGCGAGCAAGTGTATTTTTCTCTTTTTATTAACAAGTTTACGATTTTTAATCTTCTTCGAAAACAATGTTTTCGATATAATTTGCCAGTCAATTTTAAATGTAACTAAATAAGTACTTGCATACTTACAGGGTGACCCGATAAGTTTTTAAAAGTCTTCGTTAAACTCTTTACAATGGAACAGTTGATGTTATTTTTTATTAACTGAAAGCTTTTTCTATTTGTTAATTTATCGAAGAATTCCGTGTAGGTGAACATGATTGTGATTATAATAAATGAGTAATTAACCCTCCGCTTTTCAAACATTTCTAGCTCTCTGTCATTTTCTCTTATATGCGCGCGCATCTTAGTAGCTATTCCTAATGGACGTCTTATTCTAATTATGGTTTTATTTAAAATCGGCACTCCAGTTAAATTTTCTGTCAAGCATAGATAGAACAGTACCGGTCTAGGATTGTGGACCACGTGTCCACTGACGTTACAACATCTGGTTACATTGCAGATATTTTATTCTATTGCTATTAAAAGTCAAAATAACTTTTATTTATTTCCATTTGGTACATTTGTTGTTGTTGTGATATATTTTAGATAATCATCATCATATATAACGGGGGTCCTACGGCGATTGCCGCTTCCCGCATTTCAGCCTCTATCTTTTCCTATCTCTCCAATCTTCCTCTTCTTAGCCTCTAGATTGCATTGTTTTTGTAATTTCTCTTCTCCAGGAATTTAATGGTCTTCCAATTTTCCTTCTTTCTGGCGGAACATACATTAAGGCTTTCTTTGGCCACCGCTCCTCCTCCATTCTCATCACGTGACCATACCATTGTAACTGCCTTCTTTGTATTCTATCTGAAAGAGTATCTCTAATTCCTGTACGGTTTCGTATTTCCTCATTCCTGATTCTTTCCATTCTCGATACTCGACATGACCTTCTAAGATAATCCATTTCCACAACGTCTACTTTATCTCGTTCATTCTTTGTCATCGTCCAACATTCGGCACCATATGTGGTAATTGGTTCTACAATTGCTCTGCATACGCGAAGTTTGGTATGCATCTTTATTTTATTAGACCACAGTAATGAATTCAGTATTCGGATGCATTCTTGGGTTATTCGGTTTTGTACATCTATCTTAACTCTGCCATCTACTGATATGATGCTTCCTAGATATTTATACTGGTTGCAGCCTTTTATGACTGCGTTTTCAAGCCTCAGATCTGTGGTATTTCCTCCAATTTTTAAATATTCTGTTTTGCTTATGTTTACAGTAAGCCCCCATTTGGCATATTCCTCAAATAATTTTCGATTCATATAATTTATATCTTCCTCATCGGTTGCAACCACCACCTGATCATCTGCAAACAACAATGTATACAGAGTTTCTTGTCTCACTTCGATGCCCATAAATCTACATTGATTTCTCCAATTCCTCAATGCTTCTTGGACGTATATTTTAAAGAGTGTCGGTGACAAACAGCATCCTTGCTTTAGGCCTTTAGTGACTTTAAATTTATTTGAGGTTCTGGTTCCAATTTTTACACAACTAACTGCATTTTCGTACAATTTATATATCGCTCGGATATACGTCGAATTCAATCCGGACCTTTCGAGGACCTCAAACATTTTCTTTAACGGGACACTATCATATGCTTTTTCAAGGTCTATAACTACCAAATGGGTCTCTCTCCTTTTTTCGACACGCTTTTCAATTATTTGTCGTAGGATCAATATATTGTCAAGGCAGGATCTTCCGGTACGAAAGCCGCTTTGTTCTTCAATATCTTGTATCTGTCTTTCGACCCTCTTCTTTAATATTCTGCCGTACAACCGGCCCACAGAGCTCGTCACACTAATACCTCTTATATTTTAGATAATACTATGTCTTACAATAAAAGAGGGTAGAACGAAGAAACGATTTGGAAGTTTGGTCTCAATGGTTTGAGGAAATATCAAGTGTGACAGAGAAAGACTGTGATAATGTATGCAATGATAATGTCGATGTGGATGTGAATTTTACTGAAAGGACTGGAACGTCACACGATTCTGATAAAGCACGTCCTTCAAATTTTTACATGAAAAAAAAAAAAATTACCATATGGAAAAATAGATCCATTTTACAAGTTCGTGTCCGTTCTCATAGTATTATTAAACTTATGCCCAGTTGAAACTGAAATTGATTGCCTGAAGTTATTTATGAATGAAACAGTTATTAGAGTAGAAATACCTCGAGAAATATTTTTATTGAAAAGATACGGAGCAATCACCAAAGAAATCAAGAAATGAAACTGAAATTCGTCCTTGTATTGGGACGTTGATCTTGATTGGTACTCTTAGAATGTTAAAAAAAAATAACATAGAATATGGGATAATTCTTAAGGATCTGTGGTCGAGTCATGATACCTGGCAATGAGCAAGAAAAGATTTCGATTTCTCATAAGATGTCTACGGTTCAATCATATGGAGACAAAAAGAGAGCGAAGAGAAATTCACACACTTGCACTCACTAGAGAACTTCTGGAAATATTTTTGGTACATTTCCAAAACAACTTAATTGCTAGTGAGTTTATTACAGTAGATGAACAACTATTAGATTTTAGGGGACGTTGTGCGTTTAAGCAATATATCCTAATGGAGCCAGCCAAATATGACATTAAAACATTTACTCTGGTAAATGCAAAAACGTTTTACACATATCACTTGCAAACTTACGTGGGAACTGAGCCAGAAGGTCCATAGAAATTGCTCTTCAGTTGGAAGAGCCCATCCCAGGTACCGAGCTCGGTATATATAGGCACTGTAAGAAAAAACAGACTAGACGTTCCTTAAGAATTTATGCTTCAGAAAATTTGGGAAGTTAAGTTTGGTTTCCAAGCTGACTGTACTATGGTGAAGGAAAACTAAGTCGATGGTATTGATATCCTCCATGCTCAATGATGATGCTATAAATGAAGATACAGGCGATGATATAAAGTCAGTAATGATAACTGATTATTAATGATCAGTAATGACCAAAATCGACGTGGATATGGTCGATCAATTGTGTCAGAATTAGAACGTCTCAAGAAATACACGCCGTGGGCCAACGGTTGTGTTTTACAATTTATTGAATATTTCTGTCATAAACGCCCTCTGCGTGTATAAAGTTAATCATTCCTAACAGAAAATAAAACGCAGTAACTTTCTTGAGAAATGTGCTCGTTGACAAATAAATAAATAGCATTGAGTAAGGTCTCATTGTCACAAGACATGTTTTTGTGTATTTTTGTTTTGTTACATTTTCTATTTGTTATTAAGATAAATTTTAATAGCAAAACTTTATTATTTTTTTTTATATTATTAAATGTAAATTTTGATCAACTGACTGGTCCATTGTATTTCACATTTTTTTTATTTAAAAGTAAATGTATACTTGTGTGGGCAGTACTGCTGCTAACATTATTTCTTGTGTTGCTTATTTTGATTTCTATTGATAAGTTTTCAGAAAATAAATTTATTTTTATACATAAATTTTATAACATTAATAAACTTTTCAAAAAGTAAGTAGTGTTTCATTAAGTATTTACAAGGGTTTACATTGTGAAAAAACAGGATGAATTTAAAAAATAAATTTTATATACCAAAAATTTAAATAATTAATTATTTTTATACGTTTTATAAAGGATACTTATTACAAGATTTACAACAATAAATTCCTGATTGAAAAATGGACTTGCCACAATTAACTTCAGAGGCAGATTTTAAAATTATGTCTGGTTTGAAGACAATTTGGAATAAGTGACAATCATATTTTATGTTGGAAGAGATCAAATGGTAAAATTTAATAAAAAATATTAGGAATTGATCATCAAACAATTTTTCTTATTACAACAAAGCTAGCATGTCATAAATTAGTTTAACAATTGGTTTGTAAAGATATATTTATACCTTCAAGAGTAAAAGCTATAAGCAACATTAAAGATTCAAAACCAAATTAAAAAAATATATCTGTTGTTAAATATAAAGCAATTTTTAAAATTTAATAATTTTTATTTGTTTGAGAATTGTAGATTGTATGAACACTATTATTCTATTTTTTATACTCCTCTATAAACATAATGTTGCTTGGAGTTAATAAATCAACAAACAAATATTTCTTTAAAGGTTTACACTTCAACTGGCTCAAGTACAAAATTTGATTGATGTCACAGATCCAAATTTGTGTGTGTGTGTAGATAGTGGATGGCATTAGAACTTGTCTATTTGCCACAGAATATTTGTTTTTTTTTTTATTATTATTAAGGATAGGATAGGGATAAAAACATGGCCACTCGTTTCTTGTCTAGGGACCCATCAAGACATTTTTATTAAGACAAACTAGACTAGGTCACGGGCAGGGGGTATTAACAAATGGGGTAAAACAGAGGTTTGGATTCTAATTACATAATGTTTGTAAACACATATTTATATCCACATAATATATACACATATATACATATATATATACACATATTTAACCATACATGAGCTTAATATCTATTTTTGCTTCTAAAACAAACTTGATTAAAAGGTTGTATATTTCTTTCTCTTGTTGTGCTAATAAAGTAGGAATGTTAGTTGGTAGACTTACAAACTTTTTCAGTTCTTGGTACAGCATATCTGTATGTGTAGTATATTTTTGACAATCTAAGAAAACGTGATTTATATCGGCTAAAGGTTTTTCTGGACAGTGAGGACAACACGGAGAATCTAAGATACCAATCCTAAACAAATGTGCTGGAAAGCGACGATGATTAAGTTTTAAACGTGATATAATTGATGACTTATATCTATTATAATCCCACGAATTGATGTAAGGAATGTTTGTCGGTAAAACCGGTTGAAGTTTAAAATAGAGGTTCTCTGATGTAGTTGAAAATTTACTGTACTGAGTTTCCCATCTAACCCTTACAACAGCCTTATATAAATCAATAAGATCTGATGGGTTGCACATGTTTACTTTCAATTCTGAGTCAAGTGCTTTTTTAGCTGCGATAAAAACTGATTCATTCCCAGTTATCCCTGAATGACCTCTAACCCAGACTAATGTAACTCGTACACCATACTCCTGCAGTTTATATAGACTATTTTTTATAGATAGAAGAATATTTTTATTATAATGATTAAAAGGAGGGCTTTTAATGGCGTTCAAAACTGAGAGAGAGTCTGTTACAATTACCACAGATAAAGGTAAATTCATCTCGCACCAATCTAAAGCTTTCCTAATAGCTATAGTTTCTGCACTGAAAATCGATAAATAATGAGGGACTTGATATTGCGCAACATGGTTAATATTAGAAACTAAAAATGCACAGCCTGTTTTAAATCTTTTTTTTGATCCATCCGTATAGATGATGATTTTATTCTCTCCTAAATTACAGAGTATAGATTTGAAAATTAATTTTGATAGAAATATATTATCTGGATAGTTTGGAATTATAATGGTTGGTTTAAATATTAAGGCTGCAAAATCGATTTCGTAAATAGGATATTTTTTTTAGGATCCAAATTTATCTTTCACCATATTCATTCATT